>NC_137424.1:60888028-61300528 GCF_964374335.1 Astatotilapia calliptera
TGAAAACAGATTGTATCCATACTTTGAGGATCTGCTGAATTGTTTTTAATGGTACTTTTTTTTTTTTTTTTGATGAACTGCGGATGATGATGAATTCCTCTTTATTGTAGAAACAGTCCCTAAGCTGTTGTTGCTCATACTTACTGAGTTCCCTAGCTACTTCCTTACTATGTCAGTAAACTTTTTGAAAAGGAAGCTGCTGTAGATTTAAAGAAACACCTTAATTGAAGCAAAGGCAAAAAAATTGGACTGAATTTTATGTGACTGTAAAGCCAACAATAAGTGAAAATCCAAAAACGCCTCCAATCCTAATGATCTCCCCCTCTCTCTCTCTGTGTGTGTGTGTGTGTGTCCTCACAGAAGGAAGGTCACGACAGGAGCTTTTTTCAATCAGTTTTTTACAAGAAGTGTAGCTCATACAATGGTATAAATGCATTATTTGCGATACTTTATAAATATGAACCTCTAAAGATTTTGAGTTCGTGCACATTGTGAATCAAGAATCTAAATATTTGTATCACAATGATTTCTATAAAAGCATTTTGTTTATGGGGATAATGTGACAAATCTTTTGTGACCCTATTAATGATCAATGGTGATTAAGGAGGAACCCTGGCTCTGGACATTTTCATGACAAGTGACAGCGCAGACAACTACTAACGAGAGAACATGTTTTATCATCATAAACACGGTGATAAGACGCATCGTTAAAGCGTCACTTCAGTAATGTTGACTCATGTTTTTAATAATGACTTTAAAACACTAAACTCTAATTTCTGTGGTTATTTTAAGTTTACAGAATATAACATGTGGTAAGACGACGAGTTTTACTTCTCATGTTATGTGTATCTATTTATCATGTATGCTACTTTGCTCTGTGGACTGTAAAATGTTTCATTGTGTTCATGAAATAAACCAGAC
The DNA here is from genome assembly GCF_964374335.1 of Astatotilapia calliptera. NCBI lineage: Eukaryota > Metazoa > Chordata > Actinopteri > Cichliformes > Cichlidae > Astatotilapia > Astatotilapia calliptera. The sequence continues at coordinate 60,888,950 of NC_137424.1, forward strand.
TTTCACTGTCTGCATCTTTTACTGTTTTTCTGCTTTTGTTCACTCCAAGTTTGACAAAACCTACAGATATCCAGAGTTAACTCACTAACAATGGGGAGCAATCTCAGTGTATTTAGCTGCTTTTTCCCTGAACACAACCAACCGAGAGAAACACCTGTAGGCCTCACTTTGGTCATTTTGAACGCTGAAGGAGATTTGTTCAATAGACACCTTATACTAGTGTTTCCTGCACTTAATCCATCACTACTATGTTCTATATAAATCCAGATTCCTTTTATAGTTTGCAGTGAAATTTGTTAAACCGTTGCTTAATGGGACAGAAGTACAAGTCGCTCTTTACTAACACATTTGTAGATGAGTTTAATGCTGAACAACACAGCTAGCAGTCTCACACACTCTTTAGGTTATTCAAGTTTTGTGTGTGTAATGGTTTAGTCTATCAAACCTTACCCTTTTCTCCTCAGTATCACAACAGTATGACTCCCAAAGTACGGCTCAGTAAACAACCTATGATTCTAAAGCCAGAACAGAAAGATACAGTTGGAAGATGAATGATTGCGTTTTTATGATGTGTAGTAAAACGACCCCCTCTTCTTCTTCTCTGTGTTGTTCTTGTGTGTGTGTGTGTGTGTGTGTGTGTGTGTGTGTGTGTGTGTGTGTGTGTGTGTGTGTGTGTGTGTGTGTGTGTGCCTTAGAAGTCAAATAATACATTAGCCATACTTAAAAAAACATCTGAATTTCATTTAGAACTGAGATTCTAAGTTGTAAGGAGGAATCTTATGCACAGCCAGAAACATGTTTCCCCACTTTCACAATGCTGAGGTGCCAAATCCACAACCCCAAACAAATGGTTTATTACACGCAGGTGTGAAGGGCAAGCTTTACTTACACAGCCTCACACACAGTAGATTTTTAAAGTTTTTTTTGGGTACAGTGGTTTAGCCACAGATGCAACATCCACTTTTGATAAAGATCACTCCACCTGTTTATTTCTTAAGAAATTAAGCATCTTTATTAAGCTCTTATTTATACATGTCTACACATTAATAGACACCGTGTGCTCTGAGACATTGTAGTCTTCTACTTCTGCTTCCATCGGTTTGCATTTTAAACTCCCAACCTTTCAGGTTGTTATGAACGGCTTATATTTCTAACATTTTGTGATGTAAAAGTGAACCATGTTTTTTTTTTTTTTTTTTAATTTTCTGTTTGATGGAAGGACTTAAGACACGAGTTATTTAAACAATTCTAAATGACCGTGTGATGGCCATAGTACTTTATGTGGGCCAAATGTGTTAAGGATAATGTTTATCAATGTAAAACTGCAAAGAACCTTTGAATAGATTATAACATTTTGTAAACAGATACCTCAGAAGCTGTACTGGTAGATCTATGTATGTAAGGTAAAACTTTCCACAGTACTTCCACTTAAGTAACTAAACACATAAAGTCACCCTTACCAATAATCCACTGCTCCTTGAAAAAAAGTAGCACAAACAGACAACTGACTGAGCAATGATAAGTAGAGCTACCCGAGGCCGAGACTCAAGCAGAAGAAAATTAAAAGTTGTTGTTTTTGTGGCTCGAAAAATTAAAGAAAGTATGTTTAATAATTCAACAAGACCCGCACCTTCAACACATGTACATTCAAATTTTGGAACAGGCTCAACATTGCTGCTGTTCAATAGTTTTTATCCGTTTGAAAAAGTCATTTTACGGCTTTAATGTTTCCAGCTGATAAGGAGAATGAGTGCGTTTCAAATGTGCGTCCAAAGGCTTTAAACATCTGCTTTGTCTGTAACGACGGTATCAAACTACAGAGCATTGTTTTTACTAAAATTCAACATTTTCCGATGAAAATTTGGCTACTTTTTTTTTCTTTACTGTAACACGCACCTCAATGCCATTTTTAGGATATTCTTGGTGATCACATTTTTTTCATATTTAGGCTTTTGGCACTGAGGGTATCTAATACGCATGTTGTCACTGTGTTTGTACTACCAGCTGTGAGGGCTCTGCTTTTGCTTTGAGCAGTCTGTTTTTATTTTGTCTCGTGAGTGTGTGTGTTTTTCAAACGAGATCCTCGTCAGTTTGATTTTGTTACCACAAACTTTGTGTGAAGTTCACAACAGAGGTAAAGAGATTTAAACACCCCAGTTTAAGGAGGCAGGCAGGGGTTGGACCACCTGCACAGGACAGGTGAAGCAGAGAGTGTCGGGGGGAGATGTGCAACAGAAGCAGAGGGAACATTTTACAAGATGATAAATGGCAGATTTAGATGATTAAGGATTTGTTGACAAGATTAAAAGACACGTCCGTCAGAGTTCAACAACATTACAGTTTGATTAAATAAAAAAGTTTTTAGACTACACAAGGTTCATTTTCTCCTCTGATAGTAATCATATTAAACATGTCAAGAAAGAAAGAGTATAAAGAAAAATAGTAAATGTGTGTGTCTAATTAAACTCTTCCTGTGAGCCTTACATCATCCTTTAATATGTTTGGTGTTACAAACTTGAAGAAGCACGGAAAAGATCATCAGACATTAATCTAATCAGTTTGCAGCCTTCATTCGTATTGAAAAGTTGAAATCTTCCCTGCTAGACCCAAGTGCAGCGTTTAACACCGTCGGCCAGAACATTTTATTACAGCTATTATTAAATGGAGAGTCCTCTTCACACACTGAGGTTAATTATGAAGCTCCACAGGCTTCTGTGCAAAGACCAGTTCTGTTTACATTATACGTGCTTTAGAAGACATAGCATACCACAGGTCAGCTCAGCAACATTTCGACTTTGGCTTGTTTTTTCTGGTTAATGTTAATTATGTAATTTAGAATTAAAGTTTAGTGTTTTTAGCATTTAGGATGGCCGTGGCGAGTAACTCAAGTGCTGTAAACATTTCATGAAACCTCATCAAAAGTTATCTGAGTTGGAAGGGTGGCTGTTAATAAGCCATTCTTAAGGAAGGAGAACAGAGAAAAATAAGGCTGAGGTGTGCCAAATTAGACAAGAAATTGACTGGAAAAAGAAATCAGCTGTAATATGTCTTATGGAGTAATGAATCCAAATTTGAAATATGCACGGAAGAGGTCCGAAGAGAGATACAACAGTGAATGTCTATAGCCGTCTTTAACACAGCGTGGATACTCTACCGTGCTTTGAGGCTGTATTTCAGCCAGTGTTGTTGGAGCTCTTATCCAAATTAATCAAATTATGAATGTAGAAAAGTTCCACCAGATTTTGATCGACCATGTAATACCACGTAGTGTCTGATTGGCTTCAACTTCATTTTTCAGTGCGACAATGATCGCAAACATACTGCCAATGTAGTCAAAGTATGCCTGGATGAAACAACGCATCAGTCATGGATTGATCTCTCCAGGGTTCGAACCTCAAGATAATCGAAGCAGTGTGGGATCATCTTGACAGAAAACAAAACAAAAGGCAGCCAGCATCCAAAGAAGAGTCTCGGATGTCTTTCAAGAAGCCTGCAGAACTAAGAAATTACAAGAAAGCTTACCTATTAGAGTTTAAGCTGTGTTGAAGAATGAAAGGCAGCTTTAACTGGACAAAAGGGGGAAAAAAATCCCACATTGACAGCTAACTCAAGAGACAAAAAGCATTAGAACTCAAGTCATTACCTTACTTAAGGATAAATAATGCATAAATAATTACATTAATGCATAAGCAGAAAATAACCTACAGTAACTGCTTTGCGATATGGAAGTGCAAAAGACAACTGAAAGGGAGGATAGTTTCTATATATGTGGTTTCTATTAAGGGACAGAGGAACGATAAGAAATCAAGGACAAGGAGTGTGGTGTAGATAAGTGAGGAAATCCGATCATTACTACAAATTTAGTTGAAATTTAAATATTTTAACTATGGTGCCTCCTGTGAGGGCTGTCTGTTTTCCACATTCTGCAACGGTAAAATACGACTTAGAGGCGGATATTTGTTTTACTTTATGGGCAACAGTTGTTGACAAAACTCGCCTCATGGTTGACTCTGAGAAAAAAACTCTTTCCCACAGAGGGGAATAAACTTATTCGAATATGAGCTTTTTTCCACTAAGACTTGTTTTATGGGGAGATGTACGAAATTATTTACCGGGTTACAAGCAATGATAATATCGGATGTTGACTCCTCAGCGTCATTTTCTATCTATTGAGAAAACCCATTGTAAAAGTAATGAAGAAAAAAACTATTCTGCCGTCTCACTCCTCCTTGACCCGCGGTGTGTGTGTGTGTGTGTGTGTGTGTGTGTGTGTGTGTGTGTGTGTGTGTGTGTGTGTGTGTGTGTGTGTGTGTGTGTGATCGGCGGCGTTGTTTGAACGGAATGCTGACATAATATTCACGGATTCTTCCTCGCGATTGGTAGAACTGTCACAGATATCGACTCCCCTCCCGTTTCTTCTCTCATTTTATCCTAGTCTAGCGAAGCATCTGTTTTTCGCATCTTTCTCTTGACAATACCAATAGTTAGAGAGGGTTGTTTTTTTTTTTGTTTTTTTTTATTGCCTTCTTGCGAACGCCGTCTGTTTTCCACATTCTGCAACGGTAAAATATGACTTTGAGACGGATATTTGTTTTACCAAATGGACAATTGCTGTTGACAAAACTCTCCTCATGGTTGACTCTTTCCCACAGAGGGGGGTGCTTTAATAAACTTATTCGAATATGAGCTTTTTTCCCCGCTAAGACTTGTTTTATGGGGAGATGTAAGAAACCGGGTTACAAGCAATGATAATATCGGATGTTGACTCCTCAGCGTCATCATTTTCTATCTATTGAGAAAACGTATTGTTAAAGTATTGAAGAAAAAAACTCCTCCTTGGCCCATGGGGTGTGTGTGTGTGTGTGTGTGTGTGTGTGTGTGGGTGTGTGTGAAACAAGATCGCCTGTCGCTGGTTTGTTTTTCAGTCTCTCAAAAGGAAAAGTAGTTTTTTACACATAGGCAGCCTGTAGGTTACAAGCGGATAGAAAGTTCTTCTTTTCATCACAAGCTATGGTGTATCTTAAAGGTTTTTTTTACAGCGTCTGTATTATAGGAAAATAAAATACTATTGAAATCTCTACAGGAAGTCACTCTTTATTTCCATTACAAACGCCGGTGCAGCTTAAGAAAGTAAAATTACATCCGCTCTGTCTCTCTATACATCACAGAATCATCTGCTGCATCACCGCTGTGCTTAGGGAACATGACGCAACAGGTCTGAAAATGACTAGACACTTCCGGAGTATTTCCGGTAGGGTCATAAGGTCCGGATTGAGATTGAATATGTCATATTCAAAGCCTTCTTCTTTGGGAGAGCAGATCTCATCGGACACAGGAACGCTGCGGGGCTGCAGAAGGAAATCCATCTTGTGTGTGTGACTTAGAAATTGTGACAGGGTCCACCTCTCTGCTTTTTTATTCCCCTCCAACAGATGGCGCGCTTCCGGAGGTTTCCCCCTCCCACTAAAAACTTTTTTTCCCAACAACAGATGACGTGCTTCCGGAGGTTCCCCCCCCCCCCCCCCCTCCCTCTAAAAACTTTTTTTTCCCCACCAACAGATGACGCTCTTCCGGGGTTCACCCCCCTTCTCAGGGTGTAATTCGACACGGTTAGCAACAGATGGCACGCTTCCGGGGTTCACCCCCCTTACTCAGGATGCGATTCGTCACGCGGGGGGTTTCCCACCCCCCTTCTCCGGATGCGATTCGTCACGCTCATTACACGCTTCCGGGGGGGGAGGGGCGGGAGGTCAAAAGGTCGTGATTAGGGCCATCAATCACTTCGGATCAAATTTTGTCATAAGCTGTATGGGATTAACTCTCTGATAACAGTTTGGGCCTGTTCAGAGTTTACCTAATATGGACATGAACTGCTAGTTTTTAGAGAAAAACAAGTGTGTATTACATTTGTGCCTTTTGTGAAAGTATATCTATCAGAAAACTGTCCTCAGACGACCCTCCTATTCTTATTAAGTGTGTGTGTACACATGCATGTGTTATATAAGAGCGTGCATGGTCTTTAAAGGCCTGTGTACGTGCAGAACTGAACATAGAACTAAGGCAGGGTCCAACAGGACCCACAGGCTTCTGAGTGGTTACAGAACTGTGAAACAGCTTTAAGCAAATAACAAGAATAGTACAGAACAACAGTAGACTAATTAAAGTACTGATAATCTGTGTAGATTAATATTCTAGTCAAAGTAACCTAGATGTGATTCAAAGATTATTCTGTCAACTGGTTCAACAATGGTAAATGATTAATGGTTGATACTTCTGATTATAACTGTGATCATAAGAATACAAAATAAAATATCTCCTGGTCACAACTCATTTCATTCATTCTCCACATGATGTTCATTTACAGAAATGTTTCACAGGAACTGATTTCTCCCAAAGTGTGAACTAGTGTGTTTCCATAGATTACCTCTGTATGAATGTACTTCTTAAATGAAGGCAAGTGTTTGTCCTTTTTTGTTCCTCAGGTACAGTACGTGATATCAAGGGCAGGCGGTCAACACTGGGGAAAGACAAGAAGCAGACGTACTTCCAAGAGGGAGCTGCAGTGAGGTCAGAGGTCAGAATCTGAAACAGCTCAGGTTTATATTTTAGAGGTTATAAAAAATCAAAATGTATTTATAAAGAAACCTTTAAATAATAGTCATAATTATGATTATTATAAGAAATATCAAACATTTAAGTGGATTTTCTGTTACACATATTGTGTTAGCCCTGCAATAAACTGGCAGCCTGTCTTTGTCCTGTATCAGCTGGGATAGGCTTCATCCTCCCGCAACCCTGAATTGGATACATTGTATTCCAATTATGTAATCTGATCATTTACAAACTCAAGGTATCTAATCAAAATGTAAGTAATAATTATAAAATGGGAAAGTAGAAATAAGTGTGACATAAATGTAAATGTGTGAGCTGACATAGAGGACAGCTACATGCAGTCTGAAAAACCTTTGTTTTCAAAGTAGCTGAGCAGATTTCATCTCAAGTAAGCGATTAACTGTTTGTTCGTTTGTTCTGCCACTTAAAGAGCATTTAAGGACGTCTTTTGAGTGTCCAGTTGAATTAATTCTACTGGCTCTCATGGTCATTTGTTATTATAGACATATTTTTCATGTTCATCCAGCTATTTAGTAAATTCTATCTATTTAGTAATATCTGTCAGTTATAAACTGTAATATAAATATAAAAATATCTAAATATCTCCTGCCCTTTATGTTTTAATGATGTAAGTCTGTTATCGTGTTACATTAGCATTCCTCACATATCAATGAGATTCTGTACAGTACAATCCTACTGACACAGCAGAGGGATAACGACGGCTATTCAACATCGTTACACGACACATTCGAGCTGCATGACACAGACAAAGTGACTAAATCATCTTTTTGTGGTTTATTATCTTCAAACCAGCAGACAAAGCCGATTGCAGAAGATGTCAGAGGAGAACTTCAGGCCGTGGACTGAAAAGGTATTTTTTTCTTATTATCAAAGACATTTGGAGTGGCAGCTTCTACAACTGGTTGTGCTAAAGTAAAGCTTACAGTCTAAGAAATCACAGTGTTGATATTCAGCACAAAGAGAAAAGCTCACTTGTTTGAATTTATTTACAATCATAGTTTTATAAATTCTGACTGTAAACATCTTTTACAGCTTTGATATTGTTTGACACTCGATATCAGGTGATCGGGTTTAATTTAAGAAGAAAGAAGAAGAAAGTGTACTTTATTGGTCCCCGTGGGGAAAATCGCTCTCTGCATTTAACCCATTCACTCAGTGAAGCAGTGGGCAGCCATTGGGCGCCCGGGGAGCAGTGTGTAGGGACGGTACCTTGCTCAGGGGTACCTCAGGGTAGCTGTTCAGGGGAATCGGACCCCCGACCTTCCGATCATGGGGCCACCACTCTACCTACTGAGCTATCCCTGGTTTCTGTGTCCCAATGAGCCATTTACACTGATCAGTGTCAGTTTAACTGTAACACATTCATTATTTAGATCCAGCAGAGAAATAACTGAATGTAAAAATGGCAGCCCTCAGGCAGGTTTATAGAGATATATGCATGCATTATGAAATTTATGTATCCCAGATAATTGTTATTCATCTAGTCATGGCAGACCTACCTCTTCCTCCCAAGTTAACTACAACCCAAAAGAACTAGTGGGGCTATTTACACACTCACAACCAGTGTGGGGTAAAAAGAGCCACCAAAAAGCTGTCAGCCACAGATGTGCTAGAAGAGTTAGAAACTCTACTTATGGAGAAACTTTCTAAGTCTAACAGAGGACAGGAACTCCTGCCCAAATAACATGATATAACCCCACATACAGCCCAGCCATAAAGTGAACCAAGTCATTTAGTTAAAGACAGCATGGGACCAAATGCATGTAACCAGCCTGCACCAACCTGACATTTCTTCCTCCTGAATTAAATGAATGAATGGATGAAAGTTAAATGACTACAAACCTAAAGCCACTAGTTCCCACACTGGAGCTCCCTGACACTGTGTGTTAACCGTATTTAGCTTGTATCAACAGTTGTAACAGGCTAAGCCACCTGAGACACTGCATTGAATGATTGTTCCTGTCTTAATGATTTCAGCTGACTGGTTTCAGCTCAGATGTTCTGCTTTTTCCTTTCAGTAGATCAAAGCAGCTCGTGCTCCTTCTGCTTCCAATTTAGAAGAAGAAGAAGAAGAAGAAGGCGAAGGCTTCAGCGAAGTGGCGTTCATGGTCTCAGTGAACAGTCACGGTCACACACTGCATGTGGTTTTAAAAGCAACATGTCTGTTCAGTACAACGATATGTAATATTAGTGCAGCTACGGTTTGTTCTTGAACATCAGTTCTGTTTTCTACTTTGATCACTTAGACCAAAAAGTGTTGTTTTCAGATTCTTTCTTTTACATCTATAAACCACCTGTTCATTTTTTATTACAATTAGTTTCACATGAATGTTAGTGTTTCCTTTATGATCTTTTAATGCTTACACTACACTGTACATGTCTGCATTAGAGACATTTCTGTTACCTGTTTCTGTTGACTCAGAGTTGTGAAATGTTCTTTTATTTGATGCACAATATGAAGTTCATAATTTTCTTACAAATAAAACTCTAATGACAAACATGAACAGCCGTGCTTATTTCTAAGACATGAGTTTTGAATGTGTTGATATTTAGACAGTGTGCATCTGTATGCTGAAACTGTGATGGTGAACCTGAGGTGATGGTCAACAGAAGGCAAATATATATCAATATAAAACAATATTGAAGTAATGTCTTTACCCTCTGCAGCGTGTGGACGCTGTGCACGCAATCACCTTATTCACTGTAGTAAACGTGCACCGCTAGCTCACGTGACTGACTGTCTCCATGGTTACATCGTATATTATTAGCTATGTTAACAGCTTCCAAAGATGCCGCCATAGCTCTCTGCAGCTGTAACACTTTCACACTTTGCAAATCATTTCACATTTTTGATAGTTATGAAGACAGAATATGTTTTTAAGGTCATGCTAGGCGGTTGCTATGGTGGTTGCTGTGGACTTGGCTGGACCGCGTCCGATTCCTGTTATTAGCTGTCCGCCGCAGGAAGGCTGCGTTCCATTTACAAGTAGTGACAGTCGCCGCAACTCGAACTCAAACCCCGCTTTGTTCTTTAATTATAGGCCTTTTATAGCCGTTCATGACACGCACACACACACATAAAGCACTTTGCCTCACCATGAGAATGCAAGTTTACCTAACCTAACCTTAAAGTGTCTGATATAGGATAGAAAAATGAAGCAAGCAGAGATTTAATGATGAAGACTCTGGGTTCTGTAGTTCACGTTTTACAGTCCTGAATGACTCTTTGCATATGATTTATTGAAGAGCAGTTTAGAATGCACTTTACATTTAGACTGTTGCCGTTTCATTTTTTACATTGTTGCCGTGTTATGTCATGAATAAGGTTCACCTGCTGGGGGTTTGATGGATCAGCTGGACAATACAGTCAAAGACAGACTTCATTCATCATATGCAAGAATCCTAGTTGGATTTTTGTTGTCACTCATGTTTTTGAACCAAATATTGAAAACAATTCTGACAGACTGGATACCTGGTCAGGGTGTATGTTACCTTGTACTCAAGCATCCCAGGACAGAGCCCTGCCCCACCATGAGCCTGGGTGAATACGTGGTTATAATATAAAAGGACCAATACTGAATATGAATATTTCATGAAAATCGAATTATAATACAAATTCCTAGGTGTTTGTTATATCCAGCAAGAGTAATATTGATTACATATGTCTGAATTGTTAACCCTAACCCTAGCTCAACAGACCACAATGCCCTGGACTGTCAGTATTATTACATGCTGTGAACATAAGTAGCTTTGATCACAGTTTATGTTGTAAAAGAGAAGGAATATTGGAAAGAAAGATCAACATTGTGATATTATTTCTTCCAAACTGACCAGAAACATGCTTGTCAGACTCTCACAGCAAAGGATCAGACTCACTGTGCATGACAGCTCAGGCCAATGATGTCTGTTAGATTGTCAGTTGTTTAGTGCTTCTGTACAGTGAGGGTCACCGTCTCTATTTCAGAATAATTAATATGCGGAAAACACTAAAAGTTGATTGTCTTCCAATATTCTAGCATAATTAAAAAACTTTGACTTTGTAAGTACATATTATTAGACCTAATGCCAGCATGATTCTTCATAACTCCTGCCCCTGAACTTTAAAATTGACCTGATGAAAGATCATTTACAGTGGCACTCTGTCAGGATCATTCTGACTGTAAGATCACTGTATTAATCTGAATCCTTCTGAAATGTGCTGTGAATGAATGCTGATGCAACTCACTGTGGGAAAGCTGTTAATAAAATGAATCTGTGACACATGCAACACATTCACAGAGGAAGAGGACACAAAGGGAGGACACGCAGAGGCTGTGTTGAAGTCTTTATTAAAAAACAGGCGGCGGTAACAAACAGGAAGACAAGCAGTCCATCAAACAGTCTACAGGGTCAAACATACAGAGAATTCAAACAGCAGTAAAAAATAACTGGACACTGAAAAACTTAAAGCAATGTGTGACGCAATAAAAGGAAGCAGCGCAGTATATTCACTGAATTATCATCAATTACAAAAGAGAAAAACGACGATTTCTAAGGATTATTTTCTTAAATGCAGTTAGAGTGGCTGGTAAAGATGGAAACATACAGAATGTAAACTGTGTGAGTTTGTGAACTTTGTTAGTAACAAATGAGAAAAAAAAAAGACAAAAACTCAGTATTCATTAATAATTAGAAAGAAACATTCTGGTCGTGGATTTTTACAGTCTTAGTTCCGCTCGCTGTCATCATTATAATCATCATGATCAATGGCGAGGTCCTTAGGTGGGTGGGGCTGTCTCTGATGATGTCACCATGAAGGAACAGCATCTGGCACGTGTTGGTGAAACATCCCAGTACACTGGTGTAGTTTCCTCTCCAGCTGTTTGACATGTGACACTTGAACATTAAGGGGAAGAAGAAGAAACAGTGTTAGGTCAGGTGACCACATGGTTTCTAAAGTAACTGACAGGAAGTAACCAGGCCGTTAGAAATGGATGGCATGTGTTTAGAGTTACTGGAGTTGGATAACTCTACTTACCAAAAGCAGAAGCACACAGATGAAGGATCAGATGCTGAATGTTGCAGGAACATGCTCATGTGTGGTGGTCATTCAGTGCTGCAGGTTAGACAGTCCAAGACTGATATGCTGCCCATCTGAGAGTTTGAAAACACACATGCAAAGATTTATTTTGTATTACAGTCAAAGTTGGATGTTCATTTTTGTCCTTTAAAAATGTTTGTGCATTTGAAAGCACTAACATTTAAGGATGACTTGGATCGTCTCCTTTAAAGGGGAGACAAGTGTGTCCACTGATCCACGTCACTTTACCTGGATGATGACTCCTCCCCCCTCACTCAGAAACACTCCTAATATAACCAAGCAAATAAATAATATTGAAGATTTACTTACATCATTACAAAAACATCAAAAACATCTCCCTTTGATTCTATTTCTCCATTCCTGCTGAACATCAGGCAACAAATATCTCAATAAATCACAGTAAAATGTAAAGCACATGTTTTCTCTGCTTTGTCTAACCTCTGCAGAGCCTCTGTCAAGAAAAACACATCTGTAAGCATAAAACAAATATACATTTCATAACACGTCACTGGACAAACCTCGGTCAGCTGATTTCCTCTGTGCAGTGCAGACGAACATCAGTCAGCGAGTGACTCTGCTGGTTCTGTCATGATCCTGGGTCCTTTTGACCCAGCGTTTTGTGTTTTCTCTTCGCGATTTTGGTTCTGTTCTTCCTCTGGTTAGTGTTTACTCTGTTCTGCCCGTGTGTTCCTGTATCTAGTCCGCGTTCTTAGTTTGTGTCCTTTCATGTGTAAGTTCCTGTTTTATTGTGAAGGTCTGTGTCTTATGTGAGTGTTTTCAGTTTGCCTCCCTAGTCTCGTCATGTTAATTACTCCCAGCTGTGTCCCCACCTGTATGTATCCCCCTGTGTTCTCTGAGTGTATTTTAGTTGTGTCTTCTGTCATAGTAGTTGCTGGTTCGTCTGTGTTGTTTCCCCTCGTTCTCCCTGCGTCTCTCCGTGTATAGTTCTCCGGATCTCCCTGCATCTTCGGTTCTGGTTTGTGTTGTTAGTTTACCCAGTTTAGGTTTCAGTTTCATGTTCCTAGCGCCTTTGTTGTTTGCATTTTGTTGTTAATAAACACTCACCTGCACCAGAGCTGCCGCCTTTTGGTCCTATATATATTCCACACGGCTTGCCCCCGCAAACCGTGACAGAACGAACCAGCCACCATGGACCCAGCGGCAGTAAATCCGTCCGAGGAGCTCCAGGACGACATCACATACAATGTGGAGATCCTTCTCAGCCTATGGCTGGAACATCCCCCGGAAGAGCTTCGCCGCGCAGCAGAAGACCGGCTGCAACGGCTCTTTTCCGGCCTGCCATGGCTATTGGACTCGCTTCCTCCGACCATGCAGGCTTTTCTCCGGCTCACACCGCACCTTCTCTCTGCCACTCCTGCCTCGCTGCCCGACTCGCCGGATGTGATCTTGCCCGGCCCGTCGGAGCCGTCTGCGGGGAGGAGACGCCAATCGCGCCGCAAGCGCGCCACCCCACAGCTGGACGTTTGGACTTCTAATTCGCCGGCTGTGCCACTCTCAGCCACTCCTGCCTCGCTGCCCGACTCGCCGGATGTGATCTTGCCCGGCCCGTCGGAGCCGTCTGCGGGGAGGAGACGCCAATCGCGCCGCAAGCGCGCCACACCACAGCTGGACGTTCGGACTTCTAATTCGCCGGCTGTGGTGAGTGAGGACTGTTTTCCATTTGCGGACTGTATGACTGTTCATTCAGGGGCGGTGTTCTGTGCGGCAGATGACTTTGTGAACAGCATATCACCTCCCCCGCAGCCACTCTCAGCCCAGTTAGCTCCCGCGCAGCCACTCTCAGCCCAGTTAGCTCCCCCGCAGCCAGTGCCACCCTCAGCTCCGTCTCCAGTGCCACCCTCAGCTCCGTCTCCAGTGCCACCCTCAGCTCCGTCTCCAGTGCCACCCTCAGCTCAGTCTCCAGTGCCACCCTCAGCTCCGTCTCCAGTGCCACCCTCAGCTCAGTCTCCAGTGCCACCCTCAGCTCAGTCTCCAGTGCCACCCTCAGCTCAGTCTCCAGTGCCGCCTGTAGCGCAGGCCCCAGTAGCTCCAGTGCCGCCTGTAGCGCAGGCCCCAGTAGCTCCAGTGCCGCCTGTAGCGCAGGCCCCAGTAGCTCCAGTGCCGCCTGTAGCGCAGGCTCCAGTAGCTCCAGTGCCGCCTGTAGCGCAGGCCCCAGTAGCTCCAGTGCCGCCTGTAGCGCAGGCCCCAGTAGCTCCAGTGCCGCCTGTAGCGCAGGCCCCAGTAGCTCCAGTGCCGCCTGTAGCGCAGGCCCCAGTAGCTCCAGTGCCGCCTGTAGCGCAGGCCCCAGTAGCTCCAGTGCCGCCTGTAGCACAGGCCCCAGTAGCTCTGGCTCCAGTATCATCGGCTTCACTCATTCACTCCGTGCAGGGAGAAAGTTTAATTTCACCTCAAGGTGCTTTTCCTGGTTCAGCCGCCATTGGCACTGTTTGCCGCTCCAGGGCTTCCCCAGAGGCTAGGTCCCAGTCCTCAGCTGATTCTGGACCCCTGGAGTTTAAGCAGCCACCTGGGAAGTGCCCCGTGTCAGTGCTGTCTGAGCAGGGCCAGTGCTCAGCACAGCACCCATTTCCTTCATGTCTGCCAGTGGACTCCATGCCTGCTGGCTTTGTGATGGCTTCTGCTGGAGGGTCCAAGGGGCCCGTCCAGCCTTCGTCTCGTGTCTCCGCTGGAGGATCCGAGGGACCGCTCCAGCCTTCGTCTCGTGTCTCCGCTGGAGGGTCCGACGGACCGCTCCGGTCTTTGTTTCCTGTTTCCGCTGGAGGGTCCAAGGGACCGCTCCGGCCTTTGTCTCCTGTTTTAGCTGGGGGGCCCGAGGAGCCCGTCCAGCAGCCTTCCTCGTCAGCTGGTGGTTCCGGAGAACCACACCAGCCTCATGCCTCGTCAGCTGGAGGGTCCGAGGGGCCCGTTCAGCCGCCTGTCTCCGCTGGAGGGTCCGAGGGGCCCGTTCAGCCGCCTGTCTCCGCTGGAGGGTCCGAGGGGCCTGTCCAGCCGCCACCTGCGGCCGCCTCGTCGTCGCCTGGTCCAGCTTCATCAGAGTCTTCATCCTCGTCTGGTCCGGCCTCATCAGAGTCTTCATCCTCGTCTGGTCCGGCCTCATCAGAGTCTGCTTCTGCTACGCCTGGTCCGGCCTCTGCTTCTGCTACGCCTGGTCCGGCCTCTGCTTCTGCTACGCCTGGTCCTGCGGCTGTTAAGCCGCCGCCCAAGCCTCGTTCTGCACCTCGATATCGCCGGCCATTTTCCGGGCCACCTGCTGGACGTCACCGCCGTCGGGGTCGGTCCCCTGAACTGCTCCGTGGTCTCCTTCGTCGCCGCCGCTGCCTTCCGCACGGCCGGCCCCCGGACCGCCATCGCCTGAGTGGCCGTCGCTGCCTTCCGCACGGCCGGCCCCTGGACCGCCATCGCCTGAGTGGCCGCCGTTGCCGTCCGCACGGCCGGCCTCCCGAACTGTATCCACGTCGCCGCCGCTGCCTTCCGCACGGCCGGCCCCCGGACCGCCATCGCCTGAGTGGCCGCCGCTGCCTTCCGCACGGCCGGCCCCCGGACCGCCATCGCCTGAGTGGCCGCCGTTGCCGTCCGCACGGCCGGCCTCCCGAACTGTATCCACGTCGCCGCCGTTGCCGTCCGCACGGTCGGCCCCCCGAACTGTTTTGGACTCCTGTGCTGTTGGCCCCCTGGCCGGCCCCCTGAACTGTTTTGGACTCCTGTGCTGTCGGCCCCCTGAACTCTTCTGTTTTGGACTCTGTTTTTTCCTGTGTTCTGGTGTGCTTCGTTTCTTTTGGTTTTGGGCTCGTTTTTTGTTTTTGTCTTTTGGCCTTCTGGTGCTCCGGTTTTGTTTTGCTTCGGTTTTGTTTTTGCTGAGTGTATTTTAGTTGTGTCTTCTGTCATAGTAGTTGCTGGTTCGTCTGTGTTGTTTCCCCTCGTTCTCCCTGCGTCTCTCCGTGTATAGTTCTCCGGATCTCCCTGCATCTTCGGTTCTGGTTTGTGTTGTTAGTTTACCCAGTTTAGGTTTCAGTTTCATGTTCCTAGCGCCTTTGTTGTTTGCATTTTGTTGTTAATAAACACTCACCTGCACCAGAGCTGCCGCCTTTTGGTCCTATATATATTCCACACGGCTTGCCCCCGCAAACCGTGACAGGTTCTTCTGAGGAAACACCACCGTCTCTCCACACCGTCACCATCTTTGAGCACAAACTGCTGCTCTGCTCTGCCAGCATGTAGGAAATCACATATCACACACAGGGGTGAAGAAACATCAGAGCTCAACTTTGGATACTTTAGATCTTAACAGATCAAAGCAGCTCTTAGTTTCAGCAATCAGACAAACAATGATACCAAACTGATTCTGTATGAATACAATATGGTATTTTCAATATAGCTGTCAAATTAATTTATTAAAACTAATACAGATATATGTATATATATTTCTTTGATAAATTAGTTTGCTAAATTATAAGAATCTATATTTATTTTTTTCATTTAACAATTGCAACTGAAAGAAATTAAATATTGAACAAAAATATATTGTCACATTCTGAGCATGCTCAGCACGCTGACAGACTCGAAGTTGCTACAGATTTTAAGAAGTGATAATTATGGGGAAGAAACTTCTCTTTTTCATCCGTTTAATCAAACATTTGATGCCTCAGCTGTCTCAGTCCTGTAGCGTTCTGCAACTACAACTAACCTGAGGCTTGGATTTGGCTGCAGGTGCCCCTGTACATCCTTCTCAGCAGCACACATGTGGGTACCATTTAATCCCACTTCTTCCTGAGCTTTGCTTCATCACAAGACCAAAGGTGGCATCCCGTGTCACAGTCTTATCATCATCCAGAAGAAACATTTGAAGAAACATCATGGAGAAGAAACATTTACGCGACTCCTGGTTTTGTTTTCTGATCCTGCAAAAAGACTGAGGACAACAAAGCCCAGAGAACACAAGATACACAACATCCAACATTCAGACTCAACAGCCTCCATAAATGAAGAGCACCAGGTTGGTTCAGTTATAGTAGATATGAGCATACTTCACATTACTGGGTATGAATAATAATGAGGAGGCAAACTTTGAAGATGCAGAGCATGATGTCCCATCATCAGACTGTAAACAAACATCCACCAGGCTTCTTTGTTGCCAAAATTGATGATTCTCCTATCAGGGATCAGTAGAGTGTATTAACCTGTGGTATAAGCAGCAGTCACTGAAATATTACTGTTTCAGATAAGAAATCTAGCACATAAAAGCCAGGGTGGGAGGGATCTCTGCAAACTGACTTAGCTCTGCAAGTGTGAAGCTCAACAAAAATCTGACTCTCCAGTCACAGACAAACAAAAACTCCAGCTGGGAGATAGAAAACGCTGTCTGGGTCTTGCTGGATGTTGCTGGTCAGAGTCCCACATTAGCAGAGTGCTTCTTGGTCCCACTGACCCATGTGGACAGCGACTGTGGAGAACTGTTCTGGAAAACAGAGAAGAGAATTAAAAAAACAAAAAGCCAAACAGGATTTCCACAAAGACTCTCTTGGAATCAGCAATCAAAAAATCACTGGTTCATATTAAATATGAACAGGTTCCTTAAATGTACGCAGTTCAGATCTGATTTAATTTAATTTCCTTCACACAGCACATTCGTCCAGGCTGACAGGTAAACATAGAATTAATCTCAGGTAACATGACTCATAGTAGAGATTCAGTAAGAAAGATTGCAGGCTCTAATATTATTACCACACAATCCAAGGACACACCAACAGCTCAGATTTGTAGAACTATTTAAACAAATGTCTTCTGAATATTCAATTCAGGTTCACAGTGGGGGGGGGGGGGGGGGGTTAAATAAAGTCTGCAACACAGAAAGAGCTGTGATCAAGCTATTTATTACTGCGCCAACACACATCAAACATCACAGTTCAGTCATGTCAGCGCTGCCACAGAGGTCGTGCTCCTCCTCCTTTATGCATTCCAAGGAAGAGGGAGGAAGTTAAACTGATCCTACCACACT
Organism: Astatotilapia calliptera; assembly: GCF_964374335.1. Classification (NCBI taxonomy): domain Eukaryota; kingdom Metazoa; phylum Chordata; class Actinopteri; order Cichliformes; family Cichlidae; genus Astatotilapia; species Astatotilapia calliptera. Next base: position 60,906,676 of record NC_137424.1, read on the forward strand.
TCACGTGTCTCGCTATGAAACCTAACGCATCAATGGTTATGCTGTTTTGTGGCCTTATCAGCACCTGTAAAGGGAGTTGTTTTCTCAAACTGCTGACGCTGAAGTAAGTTCATCTAGTTTTAGAAACTTTCACTGAACAGTAACAGTGTCACAACTAAGCATATGCATAAGCACTTAAATACTTTAAATGAGAATAACAGAAAATTTCTATTACAGAGGCTAGAGCCTGTCCCAGTAGTCATAGGTAGAGCACACCTGGACAGGTCACCAGTCTGTCAGAGGACTAACACAGAGACAGACATCAGAGTAACAAATCTATTTAAAATTAATGTAAGTTTGCTGCAGCTGTATGTATGAACATGTGTTTCTGTGCTCACAGTCCACCTCTCAGGAACCTGCAGTTCACTTTAAGTCTACTTTAAACAGACCTCACAAAAGGCTGATGTGGCTGGATCAGTAGTCTGATTTAAGTACGATACCTTTGGCCAGGGATTAATCTGGTGCATCGCTTCACTGCAGTCTTACGTATTTTCCCCACACCTGAATAAAAAATACTGATATATACAAATAACAGCTTCAGCTGATGCAGCCTGACTCAATCCTAGATGTTCAGCACACAGAGACACAGAGGTGCCGTTTAAAGTTTAGTGTTAACCTGAGTCACTGATCATTTGCAGTATTACAGAGTCTGGCAGTCTTTGCATGATGTCCACGTCACTGTACGTTTCTAGCTGACTCTCAGGTGTGATAGGTGTGCCAGCAGGAAAGAGTAATAATAACCTGCATCCTGAGGTTTGTCATGCAGGATTAAAGGAGCCAGGCTTTGTTCACACAGCTAGGATTGTATTTTACACTGACCCTGGGTCAGTATAAGTATCATACAGTTTAAACGAAGCACTGAAACTTGCACATATTTATTACAGATGCACTGAAGCTAATCGAGATATTTGCTGTCAATCTGTGGCTGCGATTAATCACTTTACTGGAAACTTTATTAACTAGTAACTTCATCAGTCATGACAGAAGCTAATATTTCTGTGCTAACATCGTTTAACCAGTAACAGCTTTACTCCAATATAAGCTAACGTTTACACCGTAACTTTAAGCTAGCACCATAAAGACGGTACAACACGTAATAATATCTACAAATGCATCTTAAAGCTGTTATATTAGCACTCGGTGTATTACTAAGATAACCACATTAACATTACTGACACTCGCTGACCTTTAATAGTCATTCTATAAATGCTGTCCGTTTAAATGGTCTTACCTGTACACACTGCATATCCACCGGATTCCAGCCAGAGTGGATTCTCGAGTCTCCCACGCTCCTGTTAGTGATCCTCCATCTGGATGGATGATAACAACCTTCTGAACAATCTAGCAGGAGATGGCCCATATCTATGGGACTGATTTGTGCTAATAACGCCCATTGTATGGACTGATAACAGCCGAAGCGGGTGAATAAAGTCACCCAGTAGCTAGCTGTGCCATTACCCAGCATACATCACTCCCTCCATAAATGCAATAAACGATACAAAAGTAACAGCCTATAATTAAGTTCTCTGCTGTGTCTGCTGTTTCTCAGGTAGTTGTTTACATTATATAATTTATTGTGTTCTGTATACGTCACTACAATGTGATTTTGGAAATGTATAAATATACGGACAACAGGCTCTTCCGCGGCAATCTCTTGTCGTCAATAAGCAACGTTTAGGGACAAGGCTGGACTGGGACCAAAAATCGGCCCGGGCATTTTGACTAGAGACCGGCCCACCAGCATAAAGATTGAAAATGTGACGTCATTCAGGGATAAAACCGCAAAGGTTTCTGGGAACTCGTGGCAAGAGGTACTAGCGCGCGCAGGCTTTCAATTGAACTCAGTTACACAGCGATAAAAAGAAACCCAAAAAATGGCAAGAAGCTGTTGTGTTATTAACTGCAATAGCAATAAAGAGATCGTTTTTTTTTTATCGGATTACGTCGTTGAAGAGAATTTTTTTAAGCCATGTTACCGAACGGATGGTCTGGATATACCAAATATGTCCCCGAACACTCCAGCTCACAGGTTCGTCTGCTCCAAGCATTCCCACAAAGGCCAGAGTTTTGTAGTAGTTAATACGTCATTTTTCTTAACATAATTGGTGATATAGGTTACAAGCAAGTCTGGCGCTGAACAGAAATTGTCGCGCTATGCTCCTTTGTTTATTGTGCATAAATAGTGAATTGTCCTGACACAATATTGCGTTTCACTTCTGTTATTATGGTACATTATGACGACGATTTGTGAGGCTGGTAAACTTACCTTTGTTCGTATGATGGTCTTTCGTTCTACACGGTGCATTTCAAGGTCCTGCACCCATCCGTCGGTAAACTGTACCTGGGCTTGTTGCAGTGACCTGAAGTTACTAAACTTCATGAGTGTGTGCACTCACTCCAAGAACCGTATAATTATAAATCTGAGCGTGGTGAAAGTTGGGCAGCACGCTGACGTCTTTTGTCCCTCTGTGTGCTCGTAAGGGTCTGACCCTTTCACTCCTTTGATTTTTTTTCCTCGTATCTTTTCTTTGTCTTTTCGTCGAGTCTGTCTTTGTATGGACCGGCATTGTTCTCCTTTTGTTTTGTACATTCCTTTTTTGTGCGGCAAAGAAAAAACAAGAAGGCATTGGAACCGGAGAATGAACGTTTTGCGGTGCTGCAAATGCTTGCATTTGATGAGGTACTTGGATTGTTTTGTCACGAGTTCCCGGCATGCAATGCGCGAAAATCACGTGATTGCTAAACAAGGGAGGGGGGGGTGCATCCGGCCTCCTCGGCTGTAATTGGTCCAGCCCAGAGTCGATCATGACCAATTGGCCCATCCAACACCTTTCATTATATATACCCTTCCTAAAAAAAAAATTAAAATCCATCGGCCCATAAAAACAAAAAATCGCCAGCGGCCCGATGGCCAGTCCAGCTATGTTTAGGGAGCTCTATAGTATTCAATGAGAGGACCCTGCACGTCAATTCTCGACGCGAGGGGGGTACCCCGTGCGTCGATAAGTGAAGCAGAGGGAGCCTGACCATGCGTTGGGAGTTTGACGAGTTGGGAGTGAGAACGTGTTGGTCACCTAGTGGTTAATCACCTTACTTACAACATATTTGCTTTGACGGTTGTACAGCAGTAAAAACATTCCTCTTTAATCCAAATTACATCAGTAAAGGTTATTCACAGTAATCATTGTAGATAACTGCTGTGAGTTTTGTATTTCCTGTTTCCAGTCAATGGGGTTTTTTGTATTCTTCAGCCTTATTTCACAGTTTAAATTATTCAAACTCAGGACACATGCGACATTTCACATTCATCTTTAACCTTGTAGAGATGAAAAGAAATCTTTCCAACACTGCATACATTAGTGGAGCTTGGATGAGTAAAGAGCTGTGAAAGAGACTTTGTTAAATCTGAATGGATGAATACGGAGACAAAAAGGTAAATTTTGTCAGATGGGGAGAGAAGAAGTCTCTTCCCTTCACATATATCAATCATACAGATATGACCTTGCCAACTGAACAACAGCTGACCCTGGTGGTGATGTCATTTAAATGCTTTTGATTACAAATCAATGCACCATTTAAAACCTCAATTTGAATATTGTGTGTACTGTCATCAATTTTCTTTTACTTTCTTTGAACATAGTGGACCATGAATATCACCTGCTCCTCTGATGGGGGATATTTAGCAGGGGGAAGACATCCTGCACTTTTACAAGTCAGACTGGCTCATTCATGGTGGTAAACAGCAAGCAGGGAAGTCACTGTCAGAGGTGACATCATGTTTTTGTCCACTGAATTTCAGTTTCTTTTCTTGATATATTGTACTGTTTAACATTTCTTGTAATTTTAACTGTGACTGAAAAAATGAGATTGACTAGATAAGCAGAAAGGAGCTGCCTCATCATTAGGCAGGTAAGGAACTCCCTAATTTGGAAGGGATTTCTTAATTAGAGCTCCTTCACACCCAACAGAGCCAGCTGAGGTGATTGAACCAAAAAGCCTCCTAGGTGAAGTGTTTTGGGCACATCATAGGACGAGGAGGAGGTCAGGAGGTGAGGAGGGCACATCCATGCTGGAGAGATTACATGTCTGAGCTGGCTGATTGTCTGTTCATGTTAGTTGTGTTTTATTGGGGTCAGAATAACATAAAAAATATTTATTCAACATTACTGATAAACTAATAAATAAAAGGATTGTGAATACGTTTTTAAGTAATAATATCAAAATTTAATTCATGTATATAGTTCATGTATAAACATGTCGATATACGTTTTTAGGTCTGTTACATTGCACCATGTTGTGAATTTGATTAAAAGTGGTTTTATAAAAATGTGATGAGTAGTGTTACCCCTCATGAAATAAAATACAGAATAGCTGGAGAGTAACACAACAATGTGTGATGCTGCAAGAACTTGCGCGTGTACAATTTGTAAAAAGAGAGAGAAAGCTGAGTACTTTCCGCTGATGTCACATAGTCCAAGATTTTCACTTTTTATTTTGTGGATAAAATGTGCGAGCGCATCACTTTTCCTGTCTTTTACTGTGGATAATGTCATCTTCTGCAGGAAATTCGCTTAATGTAGAGGAATTATAGTTTGGTAATAGAAACGTCTGTTGACCCACTCATGGAAATTCAAGTGACTTTTTGAGTGGCAGTTCTGCTCTTCAAGGTCCTTCACTGTGGTAAATGTTTTCTAATTTCATAATGTAGACTACTTATCTGTATCGGTCAAGCTATTTATTCATTAAAATGCATTTCTAATTTGATATGGGAAGTACAGAAACAACCAAAACAGTTTTTTTAAGTTTGGGCTCTGAGCAGACTCATTGCTCATGTTGTTTGTTTGTTTGTTTGTTTGTTTTTAAATGGGATCTGAAGCAGGTCTTTTATGCTCATGTAGCAGGTTGGATTTTATAAATGATGTTGTGTTCCTGCATAGTGAACTAATGACTGTATTGCTCTGAACGCAGCATGAACATTCACTCCTCCCCAAGCTGTCGAATCAGACTCCTGGTATTTGGCACTCATTCCTATGATAGATGGCGACGATCATGACCTTAGCGTTGCAGATCGGATTCATGCCCCCTGACCAATGTTTGGCTGTGTAACTGTGAAAGAGTGGTGAGTAGGATCCTCCTATGAGGTCTGCAATGTGGTTTATAGTAAGGTGGACCCTGGATGACTGCTCTTCTCTCTTGGTGTACCCTGCTGACGTCTTGTTGTCATCGTTTGTTATTTCTTGTGTCTTCTGGTACCTTGTTTTGTTTTAACTTTATTTTATTGTGTTTTAATCTTGTCGTGTCGCATTTGGGCCTCTCTTTGGGCTTCTCTGCGCTTTGATTGTTTCTCAGCTTGAGTGCCCCGGATGTTGCTTTTAATTGTAGTATTTTAAAGGTGTGTATATGTACTTCAGTTTTTATATTATTCACAGTTTGTTGTTTCTTTTTTAATTGCTTGATTTATAGGTTCATTTTACTTTCTTTTATTTTGGTAGAGAGACGGCCGCTTGTGAGCGTAAACACCGGGATACGAGCACATTTTAAAGCACAGTTTAAGTTGCAGTGCGAATTGCAGTGTGACGTCACGGGTGAGTAGCCGGTAGCAGCCCTTGGGCACTCCTCCCTGTAGGCTGCCTGTTGAGCTGCTATTTTAACTAGAGCAACGTGATGCCAGTGAATCTTATCTCTTTAAGCAATGTCTTTTTTTTTAAGTGTTTTAATTAAAGCTCTGCTGGTGTTGTAAGTTCTGTCACTTCATTTGTTGTTTTCTTTGCTGCAGCTCGATATTATTTAGACTTTATTTCATTTAATAAACTTTTTCAAATTGACTTGCCATGCCTCTGCTTTGCCAGTGACCTGTGTGTCTTTGTAACTGGTTAATGTAATATCAGAATCAGAATCAGAATCAGAATACTTTATTCATCCCGAGGGAAATTAGGGGTTACAGCAGGCAGCACGCTAATGGCGCATGCGCACTCACAAAGGAACCTTCTGACCAACTTTACACAAACATCACATTGGGGAGACATGTCAGAAAGGTAGGCTGATAGGAAAAAACAGCGAAAATACACTACATGAGGTAAGAGGAGGAGAAAAAAAAACTCCACTCAGACTGAGCTCCTAGTGGGAGAACAGTTTGATAACAGAAAAAACACCTCAGCACAAAAGCACATGACTATCTATACACCATAGAAACACGAGACAAGCAACAGGGGCGGGTAAAGGGTAAGAGAGAGCCGGCGTAGACAGCGCATCCGGTCCTGCAGCATCTGCGCTGGTCCAGTTGACTGCTATCTTCCCCGGTAGGGCACAAGCATCGAAGGCGTTGGAAAGGGAGGGGGATGAGTGAGTGCTTGTCAGTGTAAGTGTGTGTGTGTGTGTGTCCAGAGTTCAGCGGAGACAGTGTCCTTCGCACTATCAGGCTAAGTAAACAGTCTGCCAGCCAACCCAGGTGGCCTTCATGGGACGGGAAGAATAGTCATCACACAGTCGTTATCAGGGAGTTGTTTTGGTGGGCTCCAGCCTTGGGCCTGCAGCTGGCGCCGTGGTGTCCGAATGTTGAATATTGTTGATTTCTGTTTTGTGAGCAGCTCGAATTTTAGCACTCTGAGACTGGTCCCTCAACTTCGCGTTGGAGAGCCGCGAGCCTCCCCATGATGGTATCAAACTTCAGTTCCAAGGTGTTGTCAGTCTTTTGATTCTGAGACTTCACAACTGCAGTGATCCGTTCCGCGATGTTTTCCAACTGTCGCTCAAGGGTGTCATTTTGAGCAGGCCTCTCTCTGATGTTTCCCCTCATACGCTCAATGGTGTTGTTTTGAGCCTTCACAGCAGCTGTAAGCGTCTCCAAGGTGTTGACCATATTACGTTCGTTGTGAGAGGTCGCACCTCGTCCCGGCGCTTCGAATCCAGCGGGCAGCCATGTGGGGGTTTGAACAGCCGGTTCCGCTCTCTTATTTCTCTGATAAAGCAGGGCTAGGCCAACGCCGATCAGCATGAACCCTGTTATCATGGTTCCGAATAGGTAGATATCTTCAGCGTCCTCGATCGACAGTCCCGCCAGGCACACGGCCCTCCAGTTCTGCCACCCGTCCATCGTGTAACCGGCAGGGAAAGTCCCTCCAGGGCACTCAGGCTCTCCCGAGCCCCGACTTCTCGTTGAGAAAAGGGTGTCAATAGCACTCAGAGACCAGTTGATCAAATCCATAATTCTCTTTTAGGTTTAGAGAACGACAGTGAGAGACTGTTCCAGGGAAAGTAATGCACGCAAGACAAGACGAGGACAATAATATTTCCTCGGATGTAACGTCACCCTCAGGTGGCGTTGTTAGCCTCATTTAGCTTTACCTTTCAGTTCCCTCCTTCATGCCGCCACACACGTACTATGTAAGTTGATTTGGTTCAGATGGTGTTTTCTCGATTACCATCAAACACAAGCTGGTGGGATGCAGACTGAGCATTTGGGCCTCTGGAAAGTGTCCATTACTATCATCACAGGACATGATGTATGCTGGTGTAGTGAAGTGGAAAAGGGTTTAGAACGTATAACATCAAGACTCAGGAGAACAACTTTCAAAAGCTAAAACTGTCCAATAAGGGATCTCTCTGTGTTTTATATGAAATGGCCTCTGTGCATGGCAAGATAAAGTTTAGTTGACTAATTTGCAATCTTGGTGTCATGACTTGAATTATGACGAAGCATAGTATAACTTGCATTATATGACTATGTATCTACTTATTTTAACATGGTTGTAGACTCTTTGTAAAACAAATCTTTCTGTTTCTAATATTAATATTTATAACTTTTCTATTTCTTTCTATTTCATTTTGTGAACTTGCAGATGGCCAACAGAGACATGAGTGTTTGGCACTGATGTAGAGCTTCGATTTCCCCAGGCTCTTAGATGCAGTGACAGCGACAGCTGGAGATTGGAGGGAAACTGTTGACATCTACTTTTGCCGCTTTGGACATGAGGGATTCCCTTATGAATCTGGGAGAAAGAACATCGAGTTTAATGAAGCAGATGGTTCATTCACACTCTTCAGGTTGCAGCAGTCTGATGAGGGACTGTATGAAATATGGCATGACCATTACAGGAGCATGTGTGTTGCAAAATTTGAGCTAAGAGCTCTTTGGGAATGTCCCTGGTGATGCAGAAACACTATTTATACTAAATACTAATTTACATAAAATAATAACATAATAATTTTAGAAACAAAACAAAAAAATTTTAACAAAGGAAGTCTTGCTACCTGGAAGCAAATAAATATAAATTGAGGGGTGGCTCAAGACATTTGTTCAGTACTATATATCAAATATTAAATTCACGGGAGAAAAGTCTTTGCTAAATCAAACATGCAAATCAGAAGGAGGCAACCACTGTGGCAACCACATAAGGGAACAGATGGAACCAGAAGAAAATTAGATAAATAGAATTTAGCATAACCCAAACCTCAGTCCCTCTGAACATTTGTTCAATGAATAAACCAGATATTTCCACTGTTCATGCTGTTGCTGCCTTTTGAAGCATTTTAATAACAAATAATGTGGCTTACTCCATAGACCCGACAGTTAATCGTTTATGTACTTCGTGATATTACAGTATTTATTAATGGATGCAGGTTGTTGTCAACTTTGAACATCCCTAACCTGAGGTGCATCAATATATAGACCTGCTGTAGGACAAGATCAAAATCAGTAATTATATTTTTGTTTTTGCCGAATACTAACCACCTCAACCCTGTTTTTTCACACAGGACCAGCAGAGCAGAATGACTATATGGAAATGAATGAAAGTCCTACAGTAGCAGTAAGTGATGGGAACAATACTCAACATACTACTGACGCTCTGATGGAAAAACATAGTGCAGAGTCAAAACCATGCCTTGTGACTGAAATCTCATCTTCTCCTAGCTCCTCTGGTGCCAAACCAATGTCCACAAAGTCTTAAGGATTTAAACATTTTTAGTTTGTGGACAGAACAGTTTTAATCAGGATTCAATCAAGGTTATTGAAATTAACTGCTTTATTTTAATTTTAGTTAACTACATCAAAATCAAGACTTATCTCAGCATTTTCAAACAATAAAAATAAAACATAACTAAATAAACCCACAATGGAAATTAATTAAATCTAAACTGAACTAAAAACAAAAATTAAAGCTAAACAATCAAGAAGTGTTTGTTACTGCGAATGCAATCAAAGACTTGAAAGGTGAAAAGTGCCTCTTTAACATGGTCATGATGAAGTTCAAGCATTGAGGAGGACAGCTGATTTAAGTGAATTTGAATGCTCCATGGTTATTGTGCCAGAAGGGATGATCTACTGGGATTTTTCACACAGCTTACCCAACTTCTCATTGCTGCTGCCAGCAGGGTAACACACCATGTCACTAGGCTCAGATCATCTCAAACTTGTTTCTTGAATATCACAGTGCATTCACTGTTTTCACAAGGCTTCCACAGTCATCAGATTGAATGCCTTTGTGACGTGCTTGAATGAGTTTCATAGATCGACAAATCGTACCACCAAGCTGTACGTAATAAATGTGGCTGGGGAGTGTTTAAGTCTACAAACTGCAGTGAAACTCTAATTGTTCTTGGTAGCTATAACCTCAATTTCAGATTTTATTTCTTTTTTCTATCTTTTTTTTTGCTACTTGAGAAAATAACACTGATAAGCTCTATTTACCAAGCTGTGGCCAAAGGATCATATAAATTAGTTTAGCCATATAGCCACAGGTTTTATCCAAGCTGATTCAGGAGACGATTCATGAAAGCCACAAGATGGTGCTACAGGAAAGCTTCTAAAGCTTGCTGTGTTTCTATTGTATTGCTGAGCACTAAAGCTTCACATGTCTGGGTGCTACCAAATGTAACCACTGTGAATGCAACATTTTACTGCATATATCTTTTTATTTGGCTGTTTCCTTTCTCATTTTGAAGTTGTATTGAAGTCTAGATATGTTTAAACTGTATGAAGTGAACTAAACATACATACAGTGTTATGCTTCCCTCTTCAAAACACAAACTCATGAGATTTGTTTTCTCACATGAAGGCATGAACCACTGGTCTTAAGGCTCAGTGCTGTTTAAATCATCTGGCATTTCCTGTAGCCTTATGATCCTTGTTTTCTATATGTTGGGGTTTTGATGACTAATATCAAATCCTGTTACGTATGCTGTATTGGTTATCTTTCTGACAGTTCTCTGCTGTGTGCATGTCTGTGAATACATGTTTACATTTCAGTTACTTTCTACTCTTCCCTCCAGGCAGAGACAGAAAATGTCCATCAAACTGTAGCTCGCCGTTATAGCAATCGGTTAATTTATCAATTATGTGCATTTTGTTTTAAAAAGCAAAATTTCATGGTCTGGTAAACATGCAATGCCCACTCCCTATACAAAGAACAATCAATTAAAATCGAAGACTTTTATTATTTCATAAATGCCATTATTGTATATCTACATTTAAATTATTTCCTGTTTCATTGCATCTACAATGGCAAGCCTTTTAAAAACCACAATTCAAAACTAAAACTGATAAATGGATGTTAGAATGTAGTAATTACTTAGCTTAACAGATGTGGGTATTTGTTACTTCTAGACCCAGTTTAATCCATTTCAGTCTAAAGGCTGTGTGGAAAACTGGTTTGCTGTGTATTTAGAACATGTAGAAAAACATATTTAATAGCTGCACCCAGGATTCAGTTTGTTTACCAAAGTACAATTGTAATTTAATAAAGTGCAACTGTACCTTATTAAAGAAAAATAGTTGATCTACTTGCTTCTTTCAAATCTAGGTTGCACCGTATATCAATAACTTAATGAATCTGCAGTACCTGCTTCCAATGGACTAGCAACATAAAGATGTTCAGATCAACTTATTTTAATCTACATTGAACAGTAAATACACAAATGTTTACAGTTACACACTTCATAGTAGGATAGTTTAATTAAATTTTTTAAATTTCAGTTTTCTTTGACTTCGAAGTATTGCATGCTATTGCATGGTGCATTTTATCATTTTTTTCATATGACTAGAGCAGAAATGGCTGAAATCTTTGTCTTCAAAAATGTGAAATTTTAAGATTTATTAATGGAATGTGTTGTGTTCAACGGGCATTGTATCTGATAAAATAAAATGTTTTGTAAAACCCTTTCATGTGATATGTTATTAGTCTATATGGTTTCTTGACATTTTTTTCAAGGTCAACTTTGACCTTGGGCACTAACAATGACAGTCAAGGTATTCATGTCATTGTCTGCGACCAAGATGTAAACATATGACTCCACTTAGCACAAACTACTTCCTAGTTGCACTCCCTATGACAGGAAGTGCAAACGGTGGAATAAAATATCTTTCAGTTTTATTAAGTGACACTATTGTGCAGTGACAATAGCTTATTGGCAAATTCAACAGTAAAGTAAATATTTCAGAGTATGCAGGCTAAACAGAGTAAACACCACAGTCATGCAAGCATGCCATTCACTATGTGATAAGTTATACTTGTTATATTTTAAGGTGAGGAATTTTTTAAAAACAATAAATGTTGTCTTGATGCATTTATTCATCCAGGTAAGCAAATCCCAAAATGTTGATTCTGTTCATCTGGACGTTTCGTCACTCATCCAAGTTCTTCAGTCTCACCTGACTGCAGGTCAATCTTATAAACAGTACATTTGCACTATGACTGAAACTAACACCACTGAAGGAACAATAGGCTGGGAGGTCAGTTCCTTGATCATTAATATGTAAATTGTCATGACCGTTGATCAGCAACTATTGATCAAATCCCGTTGATCATAGATCAAAGACCACTGATCAATGGCGATGAGTACCATTCACAGAGAGTGGAATGGCTGCATTTACATGAAAATCAAGGAGGGGGCCTAAGGGTACATCTTTCACCAATGCTGTGATTGCAGCTATTCCCCAACTCTCTCTGAATGGTACTCATGGCCATTGGTGAATAACTTTACTTAAAGTTACTTAAAATAAATCTTTACTAGAATCATGTTCACTGTAAATAGATATAAATTTATATATGGGCATTTTTACATCAAGTGCTAGTTTAAAGTCCTCTGTGAATTGCTACGTTATCCTGGTGGAGAGGGTTTGTGTTTCCCAGGAATTCTAGGGACTATGTTGTCAGGGGGACTTTAGCCCTTGGTTGTCATGGTCCTGGGTCTTTGACCCAGGTTTTTGAGTTTGTTAAACTTGTTGTGTTAAATATACAGCAAGTTCATACAACATTTATGTTAGGTTTTGTATTGTTGATTGTCATTTATGCTTAGAAATATCTACTTATATATGCTTAGAGTTTTATAATTAGTTGTAGATTGGTAGAGGTTTGATCCTTGATAGTCTGCTAACTTTGTGTGCATTAGAGAGCACTCTGGGAGCATGGGAGAGATCGTACCTTCTCTTATTGTTTTATGGTAGGATAAACGTATCTATATCTGTTTTAGGCTAAGTGCCTTTTGTTTAGATGAACTGCTGGACTTCCAGACCAGCAGGTTTAGCGAAGTCATTTATGGGGTCACATTCTGACCCCCCCCCCACACACACACACACACACACACTTACACAACGCACAGGCAAGGTACTCTTTGTTTGTATGTAGACGGGGGAGCGGACGAGAGCAACTGGGGTCAAGCGAAGGAACGGCGTTTGTCCGGTTCTCTCCCGTGCACGAGAAACATGAAGAACTTTGCTTACTTTGTGCCTTGCTTGCTGTGTAATTATATTGTCTTCAACGTTCCAGCGAATAGGTTCAAGCTACAAACCTATCATTTTACATTTTTAGTCAGTCAGATACTAGGTTTTTAGGAGAAACTGTATGTGTGTGTGTGCGCTTGGATTCTGATTTTTAGAGAGCCTCTGAATTTTTGTTACTTAAGTTTCTAGTTCTTAGTTCCTTGTTTTTTAGTCTTTTTCTTGTATCTTTTCATGCATTCCCTATCAGTGTTGTATCAGTATTTATTTATATTTCTATTTCCCCAGTTGTGGCTCTTTGTCTCTGACTCTCTCACCCTCATTCTGTGTTTTCTTAGTGTTGTCTGTCTCCTTCCTTCTCTTCCCTGTATTTTGTAAGTCTGCGTCTTAATGTGTGTTGAATGAACAATGGTCTTTCATCAGTTGGATTTGATCAGTGGTTGTTGATCAATAGTCACGACAATTTACATATTAATGATCAAGGAAATTACCTCATAGCCCATTGTTCATTCTGTGGTGCTAGTTTCAGTTATCATCCAAAGTACTCTTTATAAGATTGGGGAAACATGCAGTCAGCTGAGACTGAAGAAGTCACTTGGATGAGTGACGAAATGTTTTGCCCACTGCTCTACGTCCAGATGAACAGAATCAACTTTTTAAGAAGGATAAATGTTGAGATACCTAATTGCAATGTTCCTGGTGTGAATATAAAAGCTAGCACATGACCAGGTTCAGTATGAAAAACGTTGCAGTTCATCTTTTCTTTGGTATTTCCAGCAGGTCTCATCATGGCTGCAACTCACAAGCGTTCCTTTTAGTTTTGCCTGCAGGAAAAGTCAAGGAAAGATCTCTTTAAGAGGAGCCATGAGTGACATTAAAAACTATTTTCTTTTCTGAAATTTAAATTGGGATCTGATTCCAAATACAATAAAGACGAGGCATACGCATAAGCAAACAATATCGGTGCATTTAGAAAATAACTTAAAAATTCATAAAATCAAGAAGGGTCTCACTTCTTTTTCAATGATACATAGGCTGTACATTAAAAAACAAAAAAGAAAACAGGGAACAACAGGGAACAGCCAGAGGAAAAAGAAGAAGAAGATACTGTATTCTTTTAGGTTTCAGGTGTCTGGGTGTTCTTACCTTGAGCCCACTTCCGGTAGATGTAGATACACAGTACAAGAACACAGTTGTAGAGGATGAAGAGAAGGACACTAGAAATCACTCTGGCCCAGGGTATGATAGGAGGAGGAGGAGGCAGGGTGGTAGGATTTACTTTCTTGAATTCCACTGTGTGAGAAACAAACTGGACATTCAATCATTTGGTTTTGCACAAGTACTGGTGATCCAGATGATAATTTAGAAAATAAAATTCAATTTATGGTATTTAAAAAAATAATTTATTCATTTAGGTTTAGTATAACTTTTGGCTTTCACAGTTTTTCTTGCCCATGTATGAAAAAATACTTTTATTGATATACAGAGACAGAAACTGAGGAGCTCCATTGTGTGAACTTGGCTCCCAAAAAATACAAATGTAGAAAAATGTATAAATATTAAAGTCATTCCTAAAAGTGACTCCTAACTTTCATGTGTCTTCTACACAATTGGTAGGATTTTTTTTTTCTTTTTTCATTTGTGTGTCAGGCTATAAATCCACTTTAAGAGTTTCATCAAAATAAATACATTTGACAAAGAAATAGATGCGTTTTTCTTAGCTTCCTAGTTTTAACGCCTGTCCTACCAACATCGTGCCAGTGCCGGTTCCTAATCTGGAACAGTTTCCATGTATTTACAACACTTTTGGCAAACCAGATCTGGGCCACCAAAGGGCCATCATTCTTTGGGGTATGTGGGCCATGTGTAAGCACATTGTGTGGGCCAGGTCTGGGCCATAGCAATTTTGCTATGTGGGAACTTTTGCTTCATAACAGCTCGTTCTCAAAAGCTATCAAGGTAGAACAAACTGGGGACTACTTGAGTGAAAAAGATAAAGCATAAACAGAACTACTCTACAAAGGAACAAACGCATCATGTCACCTCTTACTGCGAGGAGGCTCTGCCTTGACTCTCCTTTTGACGGGTGTTTACACTTATAGAAGCCTTCGTCAGATTTTGACAGAGCTGAAAAGGTCATCGTCCCTGCATCACCTGTCCCTATGAAAACACCATCTTTGTAGAATGCAGCTGAAAAATCTGACTTTGAAATGTCCTCATCTTCTCCCATGTAGGAGCAGCGAATTGTCACTTGGTTGCCCTCCATCACTGGATCTATGGGGCTTTCCAAGATCACACCATGAGCTGGAAAATAAAACAATAAACAGCAGTGCAAATATGGATTACTTTTTCATGTCTAGTTGAGTTTAATAAAATATATCAGAAAAAATTATTAACCTATCAATTATAAAACATACAGCCATGACATTACCAATCACTGTGATTGTTATGTTTTTGCTGGACTCCTTTTTAGATTCACACCAGTACACTCCAGTATCTTTCGGGTAGGCATCCTCGATGATGCAGGACGACTCGCTCGGTGTTCCCCAGCCAAACGTGAACTCCTCAATCTTTGAGCCAGTGTTTCTCTTCACTGTCCAGCCAGTAGAGTTTGCCACACACTTCAGTTCAATTTTGTCATACTGGAAGAACTGCAGTCTGTTGGGGGTGATGCTGAGTGTGGCTGCAGAGAGGGAGAGATACAGGAATTGAAAGAATATATTTTAATGATTACATCAAAATTTAACAAAGCGTTCCTTCTCACCAGAAAAGAAAAAAAGTTATATTGGGGATGGGAGGACCACGGTAAGGTCACTAAGGCTGTCAAACAACTCTTTAGTGGCTTGGTCATTGGGGTGGATGAAATTTGTCCTGAGTTCCTAAAGGCTTTCAATGTTATAGGGCTGTCCTGTCTGTCTGCAACATTGCATGGAGATCTGGGGTGGTGGCTCTGTACTGGCAGACTGGGGTAATGGTTTACTTATTTAAGAAGAAAGACCGAGGGTTTGCTCAACTGTAGGGGCATCTAACTCATTAGCTAATGCCAGGGTGTGGAAGAGGAGAGTCTGTCCTTTAGTCAAACCTGGGATTCAGCAGGAGCAATATGACTTTTGCCCTGTCTGCAGAACAGCAGCTCTTTATCCTCTCCAGGATATTCGAGGGTGCATGTGTGTTCGCATAACCAGTTGCACATTCAATTTTGTCCCTTGGAGTATCCTGTGGGGGATATTTTCTTGCTATGCTTCTCTCATTACTGTACAACTGTAGTGAGAGAGGCATAGCAAGAAAGGTCCAGACACATCCAAGACATGCTGGACAGATTTTTATATTTCAGCTGGGGTGGAAATAATCTATCCCCCTGGATGAACTAAAAGAGATGGAATTAGTGAGAAAGTTGTGGCTTTCTCTGCTCAGATTGCTTCCCACACAGCCCAAATCTGCATAAACAGTAGAAAATGGATGAGTAGATTTTTTATTAAACAAGACTTAAAACTAGAAAAATTCATCCATTCATCAGTCATTTTTTTTTCCCACTTATCATGGGGTCAGCAGCCTAAGAAAAGAAGCCCAGACGTTCTTTTCTCGCAGCTTATCTGGGGAAACAGCGAAAAGTGTTCGCAGGCCAGGAGAGAGATATAACATCTACAGCTCCAAGCGTTTGCTTTTGTTTACTTCTTCTGGTGGCAGAAACTTTGACCGTAAAATCATCCATAAGGGTTCCTTTGAGATCACAGCTCAATTGAGAAGTCAATTTGTCATAAACTTTGACTTGTTTCCCAGTCAAACAACCACTATCTCTTAAGTGGTGTGAAATCAATGACTGACTAAAGAAAGAATTAGGTAGAGGGCATATTAGAAATAAATGTCTAGTTGCTGTGTTGTTAGACAAGATATACTGGTTAAATTAATCAATCTATTACAGCCATCTGCATTTACTAAACCGGATTTTTTCTTCTCCTCCCCAAATGCACTTTGGCCTACAATATACTCCAATATAGGAAAGGCTGAGCAGTTGTTATGAGTATGTCCAGAACATAACTGCAACAACATTTTTCACTTTTCCTTGATCTCAGTGAAAACCATCATCAAGAAAGATTGAAAGAGAGAATCACAGCACTCAGGGAATCAGACTGTACATGTAGGTTCCTAAATAATGTGTTTGCAAATTTTGTTGAGATGTTGCTCTATTGTGGAGAAAAACCCTCTGCCTGATGTATTTGTTTCTAACTGTGACCATTCCTGTCACTCCCAATCTTCATCATCTAATATCTGCAGCTCTGCCTCCTGTCTTTTTGTCAGCACTACCATCCCCCCAAACACAAACCACAGCAGATCTCACTTCCATCTTGTGAACCTTCCTTTTCACTCTTGCTTCTATCCTTCTGTCACAAATCAACTCTGACACTCATCTCCAACCTGCCTGCACTCTCTTCTTCACCTCACCTGTGCATGTCTGTTTCTTTGGATAGTTGACCACAGATATTTAAACTAATTGAAACTACCTCTACTTGCAGCTTCACTGGTACACCTTTCCCCCTCCCATTCACGTTTTCTGTTTTGTTTTTACTGACTTTCATTCCTCGTCTTTCCAGAGCATCCATCCACATCTCCAAGTTCCCTTTACACTTCTTCCTTACTCTCACTACACACGACAATATCAACTGCAAACATCATAGTTCACAGAGACTCCACCCTGACCTCATCTTGTATTCTGTCCTTCACCATCACATTTTCACACAAAAGGGACTCAGAAGTGACCCCTGAAAATTGCATGTCAATATTCACTCCAACCTAAACCTAGTTGTGACCAAATTTTAATTTTTTATTTATTTATTTATTTCATTAAAACATTGTAGGACCAAGTTAATCACTGAAAGCTACAAACAAAATTATTACTAAAAGAAACCTGAAATCTGAGACAAAAGAGGGAAAATATTTTTTAAAGCATTAAATTACTCACAGAGCATGAAGACAAGTGATGTGACCTCCATCCTGTACATGTGTCATTTGCATCTACAGTTCAACATGTAGTCTACCACATCCTGTCCTAACACAGGAAACTATGTAAGCCTCTACTCAGTAACTTTAAACAAAACAAACAAGAAAAAAAACATTTATTTGCAAAATTTGAATTTAGATTTTAAGCTAGATTGAGTTCTAAATGGTTCATTTGAAACCTTTTAAAGGTGCCTAAATTAATTCATCATTTATGTGTTTACTAAATGTAACATCAAGAATGTGTTATAGTTTGTTGACCTAATCAGTTCTTAGTGAATGCATCCAAATCAATTTTTGTGCTTAAAGACTTAAGCAATGGCTTAATCAGACAATCCAGTCTTGAACAAAAAAGAAGAGAAAAAAACCTGGCTTCTGAGAAACAGGATATGAAACAGCTACAGACTAATGTTAAAATGCCACCCACAAACCCAGAGCAAACCCACACTCTTCCCTTGCATGCAAGACTCCATGGTAACCACTGGGGAGTTTATGGGAAATGAAGGCATAAATACAAAAATAAATGAATATTCCAGAAAGGTTGTGCTTCCGTACAGACTTTGCATAGTGTATCACTGTCCATATTTATAAATTAAAATGTATATATTAAAGAAACCAAACTTCTATTGAGAATAGATGTGAATGTTACTGAATGTATTTGGCATTATGTTTAGCAAGAACTTAACATGTGATCACATATCGCCACCTAAGGAACTGTAAGACCACACACATTGTGCTAGTAAAACACAATTGATGCTGACAAATACTGACCAAAGCAATATAAAAAAGGAACAAAGTTTTGGATCCATCTCCTAATTATTATTTTTTTTAAAAATTACAAAATTATAAACAAAAAACTCAAGAGAAAGCACGTGATAGGGTGCCAAGAGAGGAACTGTGATACTGCATGAGGAAGTCAGGAATGACAAGGAAGTACACTGAAAAAAAGGGATTGGCCATCTCTTGGTTTTATGTAAGCATCTTCCATGTATTTAACACAAGTGCCTCATGCTTTAAAGTTAAGTGTAACTATATAGTGTAGAAACTACATAATATGCAGAGCGGGTAGATTAAATTGTTCATATCATAGTCGAGTAAAGTCCGGGACAAACTGTGTTCCTTCTCAGCTCAATACGAAACGCGCAATATTTTTCTCTGAATGCGGGATGATTCCATTTGTACGGGACGGTTGGCAACTCTACTAACTAACCTTATGAATAAAATAAAGTTTACTATCAGTAACATCATAGCACCCACCCAGCTGTATAGAAACTCCGTCATGCTAGCTAGTAGCAGTACGAGTTATTGTAACTGACTGTAAAAAGTCACCACAACGAAAATAAACTCCACCTAAACTTGGTTTATATCTGACCCAGATAGACTGCAGGTCATAACTTCTTACCTGAAGTTCAGTTCACCTGACACTCGGACCGGTGGCTGCCTCGGGTCTCTCCTCCTGCCTCCCCTTTCCCTCATCCACCTGCTGGCCTCCACCACTTGCTAATGTTACTGACTCTGAGGAAGCAGCGCCATAGCCACCACCAAATAATTGAGTTATTTTTACACACCGACCAGCATCTGGCCAATCCACCACCTTTCATGGTTTATTAAAAAAAGAAAATCATCGGGCCACCGAGCAAATGCCAGTATGCCCGATGGCCAGTCCAGCTATGGTCGTGCTATCAGTTAACCCTTCGTGCCTAGGGTTGCCGACCCCTGCTCTAGACTTTGTCGAACATTATATAATATAAAGACAACATGTAGTATATAAGTGACCAAGCAGTATTGGGGTAAAAGTTATTGAATAATCTTGAAATAAAATGACAAAATTTTGAAGGATCAAAATATTCCAAGAGCTCAACTTACTTCATCTAAACATGTTTCAATCGGGTTTTATGAACACAAAATGCACAGGTTTATTGAATATGAATAACTTGTGTAAATTTAACTCAGTTGTTTAAGTTTTCGCCAAAGCAAAACATTTGTGTGCAACCAATGTCCACTATTGAATTAAATAAATCCAACATGGACTTTTTTTGGTGTATTTGAGGGTGGTGTAGGCCATGCATGAGGACAGTGTTAAGGTTAGGTAGGAGAAATGTGTTCAAGGTAAGGGTGGGGTTACGTCCGGGATCATCATTGTTGTTGTGGTGATGGACAGGCTGAGAGGTAAGGTCAGGCAGAAGTCTCCATGGTTTATGGAGAAATAATCTGTAATCTGTAATATTCCTTCTTCTCCTTCCCCTTATCCCAACCAGTTATAGCAGTTGGCTGCCCTCCTGCAGTCTCGTTCTCCAGGAGGTTTCTTACTCCTAGAAGGAGATTTTTTTCCCCCCACTGCCACAAACTGCTTCCTGCTTGGGTTTTTTTCTGTATTATTGTAGGGTCTTTACCTTACTATATAAAGTGCTTTGAACAACTGTTATTGGGATTTGACACTAGGTAAATTAAGTTGAATTAAACTGAATCAAATAGTGAGAGTAGAGAATAGGTGCAAGAGAGCCTGGACAGGTGGGGGTATGCTCTGGAGAGAAGAGGAATAAAAGTCAGTAGAAGCAATACAGAATACATGTTATGTGTGTTAATGAGAGGGAGACAAGTGGAAAGGTGAACTTGCAAGGAATACAGGTAGTACTATTCTAATGTATATATTACTGACTTTAATGGTGGAAACTTTCCACTTTGTGTACAGGGAAATGAGGAGGGGATCATTCATGTCCAAAAAAGACTTAAACAATACAGGAGAAAGCATGAATCCAGGAGGGGCAAAGGTTGAGGACAGTGCAGCTCATAATTCTTAGGCTCTGAATTAAAATGATTATGAATGAATAACTGAAATGAAAACAATTAATTAAAATGTTTAAAGTACTTTGTTGTGGATAATCACCTGGACACTCAATTAAGTGTTTTTGATACAGAATACAGTTCAAAAAGGGTCAGATGATTTAGAGTAGGTCTGTTCTGGACAAAAATATATTGAAATAAATAATATATTGATAAATTGAAAATTAAAAGTTAGCCCTGGCATTTTAGCAAGGTGGTGCTGGCAGGAAATGGACCTAAACACAGGACTCAAGACTTAGATATTCAGCATTATTGATATGCTCTCAAATGCAATATGCCACAACTCCAGAAACTAGGAAATTCAGAGGAATACGTGGGACATTAAAAAAAAAAATAGCATGACTGTGAGTATAATGAGTTAAGGGCAGAGTGATGTTATATATATTAGAAATTATGCTGCCTTCACTTGAAAAACTATTTTTTTATGTTAATGAAAGTTTTTTCATCACTTTTTTGGCACACCTTGGTGCCAGTTGGTCCGTAACCTTTATAATTTACGGATAAGGAAAATATATATATTGAGCCACGAGTGTGTTAGTGCACTTTGCAAATGCCAGATTAGAAATCCAGCCGTGATACTTCCCTCTCATTAGATTATATTTTCTACAGTGGAGTTAAACTGTGCCAATAGGCGGGGACTTGAAAGCAAAAGTTAATCGCAGCATCTCCTTTTTCTTTTGTTTTCTTTCTCTTTCTGTTCACAAGTCACGAGCCACAGTTTAGTCTTTTGGTTTTTGATAAGAAGACATGTTATTCTTGTTCTTTTGAATGGATCTAACGGTTTTTGTTTTGCTGTCAGTCTGCAGTCACCAGTTTGTCTTGGAAGCTACACGTGAGTAAACATATTTTCATCTTTTTATAAAAAACCCCACCAAAGCACTTCATACACGTACATTTTATAAATACATGCCTCATCCAAACCCAAACACACACTTTCTCCGTGCTTAAGTTCTTTCTGTCTAGCGACTTTGTGTTAGAATCTTGCCCAGGAATATTTGGCATACAGGTGCAGGAAAGAATCGAAGCTCTAACCTTCTAATCAGTACATGACCCGCCTTACCTTTTGAGCTACAGCCTTCCCAATTTAAGTAACGCAATTAAAATTTCGTTGCTGTCACGGTCCTGGGCCATGTTGGCCCAGTATTCTTAGTTCTCATGTATCTTTGTATTCAGTTCCCTGTTTAGGCTCTGTTTCCTGAGTTGCCCTGTTGTGTTGTTCCCTGAGTGCTTTCCCTTTATGACTCTCACCCCCTGTGTGCCCCTCTGTGTATTCATGAGCCCTCGTCCCCTTTCGTGTTTATTCCGTGTCTCCCCTGGCCGTTATGTTGGTGTTCTACTCGTGCTCTCTCTCCTCCTGTCTGTACCTCTGTACTTCCTGTTTCGCCTCGCCCGTCTCCCCGTCAGTGTTGTGTTCACTCCTGCCATGTCTCGTGATTATTATCAGTGTCACCTGTGTTCCCCATGTGCTCC
This sequence comes from Astatotilapia calliptera, assembly GCF_964374335.1. Taxonomy (NCBI): domain Eukaryota; kingdom Metazoa; phylum Chordata; class Actinopteri; order Cichliformes; family Cichlidae; genus Astatotilapia; species Astatotilapia calliptera. The sequence continues at coordinate 60,928,739 of NC_137424.1, forward strand.
CACTCCGCTCGTTAACCCTTGGTGTATTTATGTCTGCGTCTCCCTCAGTTCTGTGTCGCATTCTCCCTCATGTTGTGTGGATCTTCCTGTGTCTACCTGCGAGTGTTAGTTTACTTTTCCCACTTTAGTTTTGTATTTCCTATGTTCTGCCGTGCCAGCATTAAAGCTGTGTTTCTCGAGTTCATCCCCGTGTCTGTGAGTTTTGCATTTGGGTCCTCCTCCTGCTTGCCACACAGCGATCCATGACAGTTGCTTCTTAGTGTTTATTCATAACACTTAGCATGCATTTTTTTTTCTGATTCAGAGTTCATACATAAACATTAAATTTAATCACACATACATATAGCAAGAGAGAGAGAGAGAGGGGGGGTGAAGCAGTCATAGCAATTACCAGAGAAGCAAACATCTAAAAAAAATTTGCCAGTTTCTGAAAAATGTTAATGATTTTATTGACAATGTATAGTGTAAGTGTATCCCTTTGTCAAATCCGTATCTCAGTGTTATGTTTCCGGTTTTGTGTTGATAGTCTGTGTCTGGTTTTGCGTCCCTTGTCTCGTTAGCTCTGTGTCATGGTCTTCCTCATTCTGTGCTGTGTGTTCTGTTTGTCTGCCAGCCTGTTTAGGTATTTTGTATTTTCACTTTAGTATTTTTGTTGTGTCAGCAATAAAACAGTTTTGACTGCACTTTTGCCTGCCGTGAGTCTGCACTTTTGGGTCCACCATTCCTGCCTGCACACAGTAAATTTGACTCCTCACCCATCTTGTTCTTAAGTTTGATGTAGATTGTTGGCCAAAAATGTGTCCAATCCTAATGTAACATTTGTTTTTTTTTACTTTTTTAACAGAACCTCAGATTATTTGCTCTTCTGAGCCAGTACAAGCAGTATACAGTGAACATGTCCTCCTGCAGTGCTACCTTAAGCCCCCACTGAACGCAGCATCTGAGACAGTAAAGTGGACTTGTGGGAATGACGTTGTAATCCTTTGTCAAAATGGAAAATATAATCCTGGAGCACAGAGAGAGCATTTTGAAGCACGGACTGCTCTCTCCCAGGAGGCGTTAACCAAAGGAAATCTGTCACTGATGCTGACCTCACTAAAACTCACTGACACCGGGAGATACAAATGCTCCTTTATCACTGATAATGTGGAGAAAAGTTGTTATGTTAACCTCACTGTTGGTTAGTATGTGGTGCAAATATTAAAATTACCCAAACTTTGAACTATGACTATTGAGGAAACTGATATAAACTGTCTGAGTATTTTCTTTCAGTTCATTTTGATGTGGTCCGCCTATTGAAAGGTCATAATTTGTGGTTATCAGTCCCATACATTTCACCTCTTCTACCTTATAGCAGAGTCAGTGCAGTTGTGGCCAGTGCCTTAAGGCTGCTATCATCACTATAATTCTGTAATAAACAGAGAGCAAATGAGATTTGGCAGACATGTAGCTGCGATGAGAAGAAGAGCATGTAAAATCTCCTGGCAGTATCTTTGTAGCAAGCTGTCTAAATTACATCTTAAGACTGCTTTAGGTCATAAAGTTGATATTTTTGTGTCACTAAAAATGTAATGAGAACAGAAATGCACATTTTTTGATGAAAATTAAGTTCAAAAGGCAGGTTTCAAGTTCTCTGTCAACTTTGAGAGTCTCAGTGATTTTCTTACTATCCAATCTGAATCAGTCTAAATGTTTTAAACTCACTGTATTTATTGACCTACTTGCTTTAGACATATTATTAAGCTACTGTATTTTATGTGCTATTCTTTAGCGTATTTTTTTTAATCTAGAATTGGCTGCTGCTCATTTAATTATTCACAACCATTGCTAAATTAAATCTTAATGAGTCTGATTTTTAAATGTTATTTTTCAGTCTGTGCTTTGAGTGAAAGCACATGCTTAAATTTCTGTTCACTCCATGCTGTAGGTTTATTTATTGTATTGTATTGTTTTGGCTAGTACATTTTATATCTGTACATTTTATTCCACTTCATCCATCATTTGATTGAATGTTTGTTTTGCAGGAGAGTCTGATGTGATTGGCTCAGATGAACCAGTGAAAGCAAATGTCGGTGAGGACGTCATTCTGCCATGTCACCTGGAACCCCCATTTAATGTGTCGACTCTCACAGTGGAGTGGAGACGCAATAAAACTTATGTGCATGTTTATCGAAGTATGAAACATGATCCAAATCAGCAGAACAGTCACTTTATAAACAGAACATATCTCTTCTGTGATGAAATCGGGAAAGGCAACATTTCCTTATTGCTGAGAAATGTGAGCAAAGAAGATGAAGGGCTGTATATCTGCTATGTTCCCAAACTTCATAGTCAAGTCAGAAAGGGGAACATTACACTAAAAGTTGGTAAGCACAGCTGATGTAATGCATATTCAAAATATTTTTTTAAAAATATATTTTTTTCTGCATTTTAACAAAATTAAAATACTTTTCAACAGATGCAGCAAAACATGATACAAAACAGTTTAATGGATCAAGTAAGTAAATATTTGTTGCTTAATGAGATATCACCAGCACAGTTAGCTTCTTTGTTCCCTGTGATGTCTGTTCAGATACAATGTAAATAAAACAAATGACACAGTTGTTTGTGTTTAACAACTGTGTCTGTAACAATTATGTTATTGTTACTCTGTTCATGTTGGGTCTGCGCTTCCACAGGCTGGTTTAGAAACTTATTCTCGTTAACAAAGGAAACAAGACAATCAGCGATCTATCAATTTTACTTGCTAGCAAGGGAAGCCCCTGTTGGTGTCTCAGGAAAGCGCTCTGAATCCAACCACAGACGACCTCGACTCTGGCCTCCCTTTTATTGAAAACAGTTACAGTACACACAAGCACCTCCCATTGTAAAATCCCCCTATGGTCACAAAAGACAAGGCACTATGTGTGTATGTGTGTGCACATATAAGCATGTGTGTGTGTGCATGTATGTATGTGCGAGAATGTGTGTTTGTGTTTGGGGGTGCCTTTGTGTGACCTCCTGCCCACAAAAGGGTCATAAAAGCAGGAAGCTTACTACACAAGAAAACAGGACCTTCAGATAGGATGTCCCTATAATAAAACACTTCGGCCTCCCCCACCAACAAACTGGTTGGAGAGGTGGTCAAAGACAAAGGAATGTCTTTGATCCTGCTGCTTAAACTAAGACTTACAAATTTAAGCAACACAATGACAACGTTTAACAATTTGATTCCAACAGTTCACACAAGCAGGAGAAGCAGGTGTGGAAAATTGATGGTTGAGTGTTGTTTTGGAAGTCTATGGTTAAAAAAAACAAAGAAATGTAACATATTTATTCTGGGGTTTTTTCAGTTAATAATAATAGCACTAAAAACACTGATGGTGCTGATGACACTACTGTCATCACTGCTGTCATCACTGCTGTCTGCACTGCTGTCTTCCCTGCTGTCATCATTGCTTTCATTGCTTGGTACATCTGGAAATGTTGGCAAAACCGTAAGTCACAGTTTTCTTCTCTTTTAATTTTCATTTAAAAAAAAGTCCTACAATGATGTCCTAAAATTGTATTTATATAGCACCTTTCTAGACAAAAGGTCACAAGGTGCTTCATACAGAGATAACAATGCATAAAACAAAAACAGAAAAAAGTTATCCAAAGGCAATTCTAAAAAGATGTGTTTTTGGTTGTTAAAAGAGACTACTGAATCCAAAGATCTTAAGCTCAGTGGGAGTTCCATAGTCTGGGGCTCATAGTGGCAAAATGTCAGGGCTCTGTGTGCGGGCAGGTGGAAATGTGGATCCAAATGCAGGACTCCGAGACAAAACGTAACTCAAAACCACAGCTTTTATTGCTGGCATGAAACAAAAACCAACCCATGAAACCAAGCAGGAACACACAGGCAGGATCTGCGGGTACAACACAACACCAAGCACAGGAAAACACAGGGCTTATATACACAGGGTAGTAACGAGGGAATCGGCAACAGGCGGGAGACACAGCTGGGAGAGATCAGGGCTAATGAGACAGAGGGAACAAAGCGGCACACACTAACATAAGACAAAGACTTTCACAATAAAACAGGAAACATGAATCACAACTCAGAGCCACAGACTCAACACAGAGACAGAAAATGACACATGGAACTGAACTATACATGAAACCACAATTCCTAAAACATGGATAACAGAAACATGAAACTCTAATAATAATCATCATCATCACAATCACAACAAGAGAACAAGAAAACAATCCATGATGCAAAATTAAACCAAAACATAATAAACTCAAAATACTGGGTCCAACGGACCCAGAACCGTGACACAAAAGCTCTGTCTCCCTTAGTCCTCAGCCTTGTATGACCTCAGGGACCTGCTAAGGACATAGGGCTGTGGAAGTTCAATGAACATCATGAACATCCAATGTGAGAGCGGAATCAAAAGTTACCCCTAGGTTCCTGATAGACGGTTTCACAAATAGTGATGGTAAATTTGATTCTTTTTACTGAATCGAGTTTTAATGAGTCACTCACCAAAGTGAATCGGATTTTTTGAATCATTTGATTCACTGAGTCAGTTGACCAGAGAGTGCAAAAAATTTACATTTTCATGTATATCCTACTGCTAAGATGAGTGATTCTAAAAGAAAACAACTATTTTATAGAGCAAAAAACAGCAAAAACATTTCTAAAATTAAGCAATTTCCTATCAAAATTGCTTAATAAACATTTATTTTGTTTATTTTTATTTTATTAGTATTTTCCTTAAATGTGTCAAATATATATTTTCTCATCTAAATGTCCACTGAGCTGTGAGCCAGGGGGCGGTAATGCGCCTTAACATTGGTTGCCAACCAAGAAGAAGAAGAAGCTGTGAGCCAGGAGGGAGGGGGTGAGTGAGTGAGTGATTCGTTCGCTCTATGATTCAGCACAGGAGGGAGGGGGTGAGCGAGTCCTGAGTCACAAACCTGCTTAAAAAGTGTGTTAAAAGGTGATTGCCTTCTAGACCTAATAACCACACTGGGCCAGCCTTAGTACAAACAAACACAGTCAAGCATTTGCAATGAGTCTTTTACAGCGCTGTTGAAGAATTTTGGCCCGCCCATTTTTACAGCAATTGCAGAATTGTTGTGATTCAGCAACATTGGAGAGTTTTAGAACATGAACTAGTGATGGGAATTTTGGCTCTTTTTAGAGAACTGGCTCCTTTGGCTAGACCAGGGGTCGGCAACCTGTGGCTCCGGAGCCGCATGCGGCTCTTTTGTCCTTATATTGCGGCTCTGCGTGGTTTGGGAAAATAAATTAGAAGTATTTAGCTGAAGTGTATGTTATTTGTGTTTAGTTCTTTTTTTAAACTTGTAGTTAGAAATGACTGAAAGATTAATTGGCTCTGTTTTGAGTTTTGTTCAAAAAAGAATGACTTCATATAGGGAAAAATATATATCACATATGCAGGACACCTTGAACTAGTTTTTTAATTAAGCAGCAAGGCAGAACAAAGTCGAGGCTGTATCAAGACGCGAGGACTAAACCCCAATTCAACCAGATCCAGAACTGATCCGGAATTAAAACAGGACTACAACAGTTCAAAATCAGGACTACTGAGGACTTAACCAAGACAGAACCAGAATCAGAACTAGATGATAGTAGCACTAAAAATCATCATAGACCTGCACTACACTTAATTTTTAATTCTACCAAAGTACAATATTTAGATTGAGAAAAGTTTATATAATTATTCAGCCTTGTTGTGCAAACAAGCCTGCATAACTTAATAAATACAGAATTTGAAAAATAACAAGCCTAAAAAGAAACACTAGGTACGAGATACATGAGGACCTATGATACGGTGATACTTTTGGCAAACGACCATTTGACTAACATGTGTGTCTCACCTGCTCTTGTTCCATCTCTGTTCTGTCCTCATTCTCCATCTCCCTCTCTGTTCCTCTCTGTTCCTCTCTCTCCCTCTTTGTGCTGACAATCATCAAATATACAGATATTTACAAACTCTTCAGATCAAAACACAAACACTTTTTTAATTGTAACATCAAATCAGACTAAATGTTTATTTTTTTTAGATTGATAAATATAAAAAACATATTTGTTAACTTTAAGAGTAAAGAGAGAAACTATCTGTATTTCTTAATTGCAAATGGCACCAAATTGTATTCAAAACTGAGCCACACTTATGGAGCTCCACAGTTCTTTTCCTGGTGTTTTGTTTGACATCTCTTGATTTTCCCATGTCACAGAAACAGGCTCTGTGTTTTGCCTTATATGCGTCCACAGCTGTGCCACCAGTTTACTCACATGGACTTTACTAACCTATCAGAAGCTTCTTCAGCTCAGAATGGAATCGTCTGGAGTTTTCTTATTAATTAACAATAAACTTAGTGTACATGCACTCCTAAATTTGATCAAAGTGATAATAAATAGACAGCTCTGTCTCTCTTTATTCTGACATTTAACTAATTCAAAAGATATTTCAATATTTATCTAAAACAAAAGTTTACTCTAAATTGATGTTGTACAGTAAAAATGTTTTATGTTTTCTCCCTAAAGTGTAAATATCTGGTTACAAATGTGAATATCCTGCTGTGTACTGAAATCCCTCTTGTTTTGCCTAGAAATATACTGAACAACATACAAAGCATAATATATAAAATAACATTTACCTGAGTTTTTTCTTTGAAAGAAGCCTCTAATGTCCATTCTTATATTTCAGTACATAACTGAAACCGATTTAGTCGGGGAGGGTAAGAACTGAAAATATGAAATAAACACACATAAGCTAAGACTCTCTAAAAAATAGCATTTGTTCGGCTTTTCATTTCACCATTTGTTGATTCACTTGAAGAGCAAGTAACATAATATTGGTCAAGTGATCAGTTTGATATCAATCTTTCGTGATGCACCGTCATATTTACATTATTTGTACAGTACGAATGATTTGCTTTAGTACCTGCTCAAACTTAAGCTCTCCTTAGTATGGCTGGTTCCGTTTCTCCAACAGCGCACTCACAGGCAGCAGCTGCCCCGCCCTCTCGCTCAGTCACTTAGTGCCTGAGCTCAGATCATACCAATATCAGGGGGGATTCACGCACAGTCGTAAATTCCCACAGTGTGCATAGTGCACACTGAAAAAAATAATCAGTGGGATAAACATAAAAAAATTATTGTAATCGGTTGCACGAAATTAAGTTGTTGTTATATAATATATAATCTAATATATAATTGAGTGTTCAATAAATAAAACTAAATTAAGGCTGATCTTACTGTATGTACTGTACACTTTCTCTTCAATCAAAGAATTAAGAAAAACATTTTTGTACAATGACCTGTATTTTTCAAAATACTACACAGTTGTAACAATGGACTTTCAATTCAGGCTTCCAAAATATACATTAGTCATATTTGTACAATGCATCTCTTGAAAAACATTCCACAACATTCCTCAAAGTTATCTGCTGTAACCTGAATTCAACATTGTGGGGCCTTATGACATCGCGCTTATGTAAAAAATAGTTTTTTAAATGTAAGAGCCATAAGGTAATATGGCAACAGGGGTGTAATTATTAAAATGACACAAAGAAGAGACTTAAAATAACATTATAACCCACAGGCACACAACCAAGAGACCTAAACTGATTAGTATTGGCTTGCTTCTATCACTAAACATCACAATCACTAATACTAGACGATGCAATCTGTTTGTAGTGGTGCACCTTGGGAAAAAAAATTGCAAACTGGTGAAATTGGTGCAAGGCACCATTTCCATTGAGAAAAATGGACATTTAAAGTTTGAATTTTTTTTTAAAAGAGCCATGGCTTGAAAAGTGAAAACTGCAGTAATAAAGGCCCCAAGTTGAAAAGTGCCAGAAAAATAAGTTTCACTATGTACTGCAGCTTTACCAGTGCTGGCTTAAAAGAAAGGATGGTACATATTCGAAGAGGTAAACATGTTGTTCCCACATCATAACTGGAAAACTGTTCAATCGTACAGTCTGGTCCTGAAAACCTGGGCCTTCTTTGAAAGGCTGTTCCTTTTGAGCTCCATAACCAGTTTCTATAATACCTCGAAGGTATACTTCTCCGGTGGGTAGGTGAGGTTCAAAGTGTACATTAGTCCAAACAGCATTGCAGCTGCTAGGGTATAGTTATCCAAATCCTGCCAGACTCTCTGGCCTTCAAGGACTATCCCGATGTCCTCAGGGCTGCCATTGGCATCTCTTGACTTTATGATGTAAATTCCCATGGTTGTTTCCTTATTAGATCGTTGGATAATGGCTTCATCTGTGGCCTAGAAAATGCAGAATTCCAAAATTTAATTAAACAGAACACTGGTCAAAGAACATTATACCAAATCTTATTTTAATCTGTGTCACTATTCCAAAAAATGTTAACATTAACACATTAGGTGAAAAAAAATGGATTCATTAAAGCATGTGATTTGAGTCCTCAGAATGCTCAAAAAGGTAATGCATGAAGTGAAATCTCCATGCAAAGAAGCAGAATACTGTCAGAGCATAGAGAGGTGTTCAACTATGAACTCCACACATAGTTCTAATGCAGGTAAAAGAAGAAAAAAAACCGCACCCATGGTAAATTGTGAAAATCCCAGGTGATTTTCAACATACTCCTGGCATAGAGTGACAAGCAGCATTTTGTTAAAATTATTATTTTCCCTAAAGTGTATACACAAATTAATTTTCTTCTTACCTGGGCCGTGGGCTCCAGAATGTTCTGACGTCTTCTTCCTATTTTTCCTCCTCGCCTTTTGAAGACCTTTATTAGTTTGTCAGAGAGCACATCTATCTGCGAGAGTAATCTGGACTGCAGTGGCATGGTGATAATGCGCTTAAACTCTGCATTTATCTAAAAAGAGAAGTTGTCACATAAAAATGCTGTCAAAATCTCAAATCTCACAAGGTTACATCCACACAAAGTTGTTATTTTTTGTCATATAACTATTTATTAGCTATGAGTCCCATGTTGCTGAGCAGTTCCATAGTTGCCCTTACTTCCATACCACCCAAAGCCTGTTTGCAACCACAGCAGTTGCCTCCTTCTGGCCATTTTGCAGTTCTGCCAAATGACCCAGAAACTACATCTATTATTGTCATATACACATCAAGGTCTTTCATTAATACTTAGTTAAATTAGTTAATTTGACTTTTCCAGAAAACTTACCTTACAGAATGTGAGATAACATATGCAAATCTTCACTAGTAAATAAAATAATGTTATTAAAACCTTAACTGTAACACCTCTACGTAACAGCGCTAGAGAATTGTTCTGAAGCAACACCAATCTGCCCTTCAGCAGGGATAAGCACCATATATCGATACAGAAAAAATACATTTAACATATTTATATTGTCTTTATTTTTATCTCTTTAAGCCCTCCTCTCAGTCTCTCTATAAATCAGTTAAAATAATTTGTTGGGTTTTTGTGTGTCTTTAACATGTTATCAGTACATTTCATTCACTGCCCCAGAACATGAAATAAAGCCCCACGTCATGCACTTCCTCTCCTAATGAGTACTGCATAGGTGTCATGCCCTAAATAAACCGACTTTAGTGGAGACCCCCAGTTAACTAAATGGACACAAGTTTGTTAGTCTGTATTCACTGAGAAAAAACAAGCGAATGTGACTGGGCACACACTGAAAAAAAGCTAATGCACATAATATTGTCCCGCAGCTTAAGCTAGCATTATCGTTAGTTAACTTAAGGAATGACTTGTTTTTTACATTATGTTGCTCAACAGCAATTCATGAGGAAAAACTTCCCCATCTAATGGATGTTCTCTTCGTTTCCTCTCAAACATGTAGTTTTCAGTTTACCTCGACAAAGTAAAGCTCAGCACCAAACGTAAACGAAGCGAAGACAAAAATGGCGGACCGCCACAGTGAATTTTCCCTCGCAGAACACACCCGGGGGGTGGGGTTTCAACAGAAAACATAACTATTTTCTGTTATTTTGATATGACTGGTTTTAAAAGACTGAACATCCTTCTAAAACAAGTGAAAGGCGTGAGACTTAATTATGTTTAGACCAAAAAGATAAATGATTCATGTTGGATATATTTACTGTATTTTTACTAATTTAACGACCTCATCATTGCATTAGTCGCTTTATGCTATAGCATTACGCTTACATTAGCTTGAAGCTCAAGGTCATCATTTTATTTAATTTCTTTTTCTGGGCTTACAAACAGGACACACAACATTTAGATAACCGTTACACTGAATCTTGGGTCTGTGTTGAGTCTTCCAGCTGCTGACTACAGAAGCTAGATTGACCTTTCAGCATGTTTATAGCGGCTGTGGCTATGTGCTGGTAATGTTACCGTGTGTGAGCAGTCACATTGGCAGCAGACATGTTTCAACAAACTAGTCATATCCCGGCCCTACATTAGCTTGTTTAATGGTTAAGACACTGCAGGTACCACCACTTACTACAGACACCGATGCAAGTTTGTAATAGTCTGTTAATTTAGACTGAAAGAATATACAAACAATATTAACTCACATTATATATGTTAATTACTAATTTGCTTATCGCATAATTTCAGTTACCATTAGCTAACTGGAGCCTAACATTAGCCTTTCATGGTTTTCGATAAACAGCCCACATACCTGTAAAATAACAACACCCCAGTAAAAGTCCACATATATAAAGGGTCTACACTCTTTCTCACTGGTGTGTTAGCTTTAAAATCTTATTTACCTTCAAGTGTAAAACTCCAGATGGTAGTAGATTTTCCAAAGCGAGAGACAAAAATGGCGGACAGTGCAGCCGATTTTTCCTTTCCAGGGGGCGGAGCTTGAGGATAAAACACGACTAACTTGTTTCTTTTCAACATGATTTGTTCTAAAAGAATGAATATTCTTAAAAAATATGTGAAAATTAAAAGACAAAAATATGTTTAGATGTGAAATTTAAATTAGTCATGATGGATATATGAAGTAATTCTATGCAAATTCAACAACCACCCTATTGCATTTTTTTCAGTGTATGTGCTTCGAATATTGTGTGTACTTTTAGTTTTATACAGTTGTCAGCCAGGCATCTAACTATAAAAAAATTACACTCCTAAAGACCCCGGGCTTCTGACAAAACAACCCGGGCTTAAGCCCAGTAAGCCACCCCCACGCTCCGCCCCTGCTGTACGCATACAGCCGGCTGTAGTTTTTCAGCTCACAGCCCGACAACACAAGAGCAGAGAGAGCACAGACTTTTAAGGCGGCTAGGCGTGATTGCGGGTGCCGCTCAGGTGCGTCCTCCTCCCCTGCAGCGGCGCTGCAGACCACACCCCGCCACACACATTAACCAGGTAAAATACATATTTAGGCAGAATTTTGCAAATATCTATTTTCCATTTTTAAGCAACATAGTGCTTTTTTTCCCAATTATTTTTTTAAAAGTCAGATCAAGGCGCTAAAAGCCCAAAGGCGATATAAGGGTGGCGGCTCACAACAGTTTTTCTTTGCTACATGGATCATTGTAGTTCAGCTGGGTGTCTTTCCTTTTGTTATATTTCTTTAAGAGTTCAAAATGTGTTAATTACATAAATAAAATGTAATTTTCTCTGTAGCACTTCATGGATTTCATAAGCAACACACCTTAGTTGTTCACACAAAGCATACAGGTAAAAAAAAACAATATATATACAGTGTTATCTTCATTTTAGATGTCAAAAAGTATTTGTGGCTCCCAGTGTTTTCTTTTGCGTGGAAACCGGGTCCAAATGGCTCTTTGGGTGTTAAAGGTTGCAGATCCCTGGGCTAGGCTCAATGGAAAGAGCTGGCTCTTCAGGTTGTTGTTTTTTTGTTTTTTTTTTGCTTCAATTCATTTATTATTAACAATATAAAATTACACACAAAATGAATTACTACTGTATAACAAATGTTTTATTCATGTGTTTACGATGTAAATATGCTTTTTATTTATACTCCACATAAAATGTAAAAAAAAAATTATAAAATACAAAAAAAAGATTTACTATTCAACTTTTAACTATTTACATTTTCAGCTTTTTCCTTTTATACAAATTTAAAGTGAAACAACAACAGAAAACGCTGCCAACCACAACACAATAAAATATAGATTAAAATATGCAAAACAAAAAGAACATACACACTGTCTGTCATATAGGCCTGGGATGATTTTTTGGAAGTGTTTTCTGTCTGGGATTGCATGCACAAGATTCAGTGCATGAATAAAGTGTTACACCCCGGCCTAGGCAACCGGGGTGCAACGTAGAAAAGCAAAGATAAGGAAAATAAAACTACAAAGAAAAACACTAAGGCTCTCCACCAAGATCCCAAAAAGTGTCTCAAAACGAATTTATTTACATCAAAACACAAAACGTCAAACTATTTACAACAGGGGGGAAGATCGCGACCATGACATACTGAAACACAAGGCTTAAATACATAGAAGGAGCAATCAGGGAATGGACCACAGGAGGGAAACACAGCTGGGGCAAATTAGAACTGACGAGACAAGGAAACGTAAACTGAACACACTAAGATGACACAGACTTTCAAAGTAAAGTAGGAAACACATAACAGTCACGCAAAAACAACACATTACCAACGCCAAATCGTAACATACCCGGAGGAGCACCTAGACACTCAAATCCCCACACAATTACGGCCACAGTCGTAACACCCCCTTACCCAAGAATTAACATTAACCCCAAAATGTTTAATTCAAGGAGACAGTGCTCTAGACAGGGTGTCAGCCAATACGTTAACCTTCCCTTTCTTGTAGCTGATCTCCAAGTTAAAATCTTGCAACAACAAGGACCAGCGCATAAGTCTTTGATTGGAGTTGCACATTCGGGAAAGGAACACCAGTGGGTTGTGACCGGTAAACACCTGCACAGGCAGCACACTTGACCCAGCATAGACCTAACATACCCCCCACCCAAAAAATCAAACATTTAACACCAAGTGAAAAGTTTGATCCAGACAGACGAAGCCGATGAAGGCTGGAGCGGTCCCACTGACCCTCCAGCAGACGACGAAGGCTGGAGCAGTCCCACGGACCCTCCAGCGAAGGCGGATGAAGGCTGGAGCGGTCCCACGGACCCTCCAGCGACGACAAAGGCTGGGGCGGTCCCACGGACCCTCCCCTCAGCGAAGGCAGACGAAGCTGATGAAGGCTGGAGCGGTCCCACTGACCCTCCAGCAGACGACGAAGGCTGGAGCGGTCCCACGGACCCTCCAGCGAAGGCGGATGAAGGCTGGAGCGGTCCCACGGACCCTCCAGCGACGACAAAGGCTGGGGCGGTCCCACGGACCCTCCCCCCAGCGAAGGCGGATGAAGGCAGACGAAGCTGATGGAGGCTGGAGCGGTCCCACGGACCCTCCAGCAGACGACGAAGGCTGGTGCGGTCCCCCGGACCCTCCAGCAGAGGCGGATGAAGGCTGGACCGGCCCTCGGACCCTCCAGCGAAGACAGACGGCTGAAGCGGTCCCTCCCTCGGACCCTCCAGCGACGGCGGACGGCTGAAGCGGTCCCCGGGCCCTCCAGCGAAGACAGACGGAGGCCGAAGCGGCCCTCGGACCCTCCAGCGATTGGACGAGCCCCCATATGTTACACCCCGGCCTAGGCAACCGGGGTGCAACGTAGAAAAGCAAAGATAAGGAAAATAAAACTACAAAGAAAAACACTAAGGCTCTCCACCAAGATCCCAAAAAGTGTCTCAAAACGAATTTATTTACATCAAAACACAAAACGTCAAACTATTTACAACAGGGGGGAAGATCGCGACCATGACATACTGAAACACAAGGCTTAAATACATAGAAGGAGCAATCAGGGAATGGACCACAGGAGGGAAACACAGCTGGGGCAAATTAGAACTGACGAGACAAGGAAACGTAAACTGAACACACTAAGATGACACAGACTTTCAAAGTAAAGTAGGAAACACATAACAGTCACGCAAAAACAACACATTACCAACGCCAAATCGTAACATACCCGGAGGAGCACCTAGACACTCAAATCCCCACACAATTACGGCCACAGTCGTAACAAAAGTTTCTGAATTCTTTATCATCCACACCTGAAAATAGTTGGAAATTCAATTCAATTCAATTTTATTTATATAGCGCCAAATCACAACAAAAGTCACCTCAAGGCGCTTTGTATTGTACAGTAGATCCTACAATATTAGACCCAACAATCATATCACAAGCACTTTGGCGACAGTGGAAAGAAACTTCCGGCAGAACCAGGCACAGGGAGGGGCGGGGCCATCTGCTGCGACCGATTGGGGTGAGAGAAGGAAGACAGGATAAAAGACATGCTGTGGAAGAGAGACAGAGATTAATAACAGATATGATTCAATGCAGAGAGGTCTATTAATACATAGTGAGCGAGAAAGGTGACTAGAAAGGAAAAACTCAATGCTTCATGGGAATCCCCCGGCAGCCTACGTCTATTGCAGCATAACTAAGGGAGGATTCAGGGTCACCTAGTCCAGCCCTAACTATATGCTTTAGCAAAAAGGAAAGTTTTATGCCTAATCTTAAAAGTAGAGATAGTGTCTGTCTCCCGAATCCAAACTGGAAGCTGGTTCCACAGAAGAGGGGCCTGAAAACTGAAGGCTCTCCCTCCCATTCTACTTTTAATCAATCAATCAATCAGTCTTTATTTATAAAGCACTTTTCATACAAAAAATGTAGCACAAAGTGCTTTACATAGTTAAAAGCAGCCCACCCCACCCTCCAACTCACTCCCCACACTCTCATTAACATAAATGATGTGAATACACACATATCCCCCCCCCCACACACACACACGCGCGCACACTTAACACTTAACACAGACCGCAGCCTCCAGGCTGGGCACACAGCAGGAGGGAAGCAAAGGAGCCCCCCAGCTAGGCTGAGAGGACCCCCAGAGACCCAGCAGCCACGGTCGATCACAGCCCCGGTGCAGAGAGCCCCCTCCGAGGAAACACTGGAGATATGACACAATAGGCTATATACAGGGTAAAACGATAAAATAAATAAGAACGGGATACAATATAAATATAAATATAAATAGAGTAAGAAGATTAAAAAATGAATAAGAATAAAATCAATAAATATTAGGTAAAGCCTAAATTAATAATAAAATAACAGGATAGAATAAATAAGCATAAAATAAATAAATGCTAAGTAAAAGCTAAATTAAAAAGGTGGGTCTTGAGCCTGTTCTTAAAAACATGTACGTTCTCTGTGGCCCTGAGCTCCTCCGGCAGGCTGTTCCACAGACAAGGGCCATACCACTGAAAAGCTGCCTCTCCGTGAGTATGTGTCCTGACTTTAGGAGCAATCAAAAGGCCAGTACCAGAGGACCTCAGGGTCCGCGAGGGTTCATATGGTAAAAGCAGATCTGAGAGATAAGAAGGCCCAAGACCATTAAGACATTTAAAAACCAATAAAAGAACTTTAAAATCGATCCTGAAACACACGGGGAGCCAGTGCAGCGATTCTAAAACCGGTGTAATGTGGGCCCGCCCTCTGGTCTTCGTCAGCACACGAGCTGCCGAGTTTTGCAAAAGTTGTAAAGTTGAAATATTCTTTTTAGGAAGACCAGAGAGCAGGGCATTACAGTAATCAATGCGACTGGTAATAAAAGCATGCATCAGCATCTCCGTGTTGGCCCGAGAGAGAATAGGGCGGACTCTGGCTATATTTTTTAGATGATAAAATCCAATTTTAGTTACATGTTTAACATGTGGGATAAAACCAAGCTCAGAGTCAAAAATAACACCCAGGTTTTTCACTTGTAGCGAAGGACATAGTGAAAATGCCTCTAATTTAGACAAGAGTTTCTCTCTCTGAGCCTCGGGACCGACGATTAAAACTTCAGTTTTGTCCTGGTTAAGCTGTAGTTTTCTGCCATCCAAGATCTTATATCTAAAATACAGTTAAAAAGGGCATCCATTGGTCTGGTGTCATCAGGAGACACGGAGATGTACAGCTGCGTGTCATCAGCGTAACTGTTAAAGTTCACTCCATGCCTCCTGATGACACCGCCGAGAGGGAGCATATACAAATTAAAAAGTACAGGGCCTAGAACCGACCCTTGAGGCACACCACATGTCATTTTATGGATCTTAGAGGAGCATGTATCCATACTCACCATAAAAGTTCTGTCAGAGAGATAGGAAGTGAACCAGTTGTGTACAGCACCAGAGAGGCCCACCATGTGTTTCAGTCTGTTTAAAAGAACAGCGTGGTCTACTGTATCAAAGGCTGCACTTAGATCCAGTAGCACCAGGACTGAGAGCTTTTGGGCATCCCAGTTACATCTAAGATCATTTAAAACCTTTAGGAGATCCATCTCTGTGCTGTGGTTCACCCTAAATCCAGACTGGAATATCTCCAGGATCTGTCTATCATTTAGAAAATCATTAATCTGAGTAAAAACAAGTTTTTCTAAGATTTTACTTAAAAATGGTAAGTTGGATACAGGTCTGTAGTTATTAAAATCATTACAATCCAAATTGCTCTTCTTCAGAAGGGGCCTCACCACTGCCGTTTTAAAGGCAGCAGGGAAGACACCCAGCTGAAGAGAGCAATTCATCATGTATAAAAGCTCAGCCTCAAAAAATCCATAAAGTGTTTTAAAGAGTGAAGAAGGAATTGGATCTAAAAGACATGTGGTGGATCTCACTGTGGAGAAAACTTTCTGAAGGTTCTCAGCATTAACCAGGACAAAGCTGTCCAGTGTCTCCTCAGGTACAATCGAGCCCTCAGATGTGTTTACAAACATATCGCGATTAGATAAAATATCAGATCTGATGGCGCTGATCTTTCCCCTGAAGTGGTCTGCAAACTGCTCACAGAGCGAGTCTGTGGGGGTTCTTTGGGAGCTTTTAAAATCAGGGTTAAATAAATGATCTATGGTGGAAAAGAGGACCTTGGGATTATTTTTGTTATTACTGATTATTTTGGCGAAGTATGAATTTCTTGAATTCCTTAATGTATTATTGTACATTTTAAGTTGCGCGCAAAATATTTGATGGTTGATAGTATTTTTATTTTTCCTCCATCTCCTTTCTGCTGCCCTGCAATTTCTTTTGAGTTTTTTGACTTATTCGTTTCTCCAGGGTGATACATGTTTTACGTTAATCTTTTGGTGGTGAGTGGAGCAACGGAGTCAAGGCTTTTCTTCAGTTTGCTGTTGAAATGATTAAAAATCAAATCGCAGGGTGCAGGTAAAATCACAGGGGGGCATTCGTCTAAAACCCTGGTAAAATTTGCAGCCACTTCAGAGGTTAGATAGCGCCTCCTCACAGTTCGCACCGAGGTCTCCCGCTGAATAAAACCGGTGATGTTAAAAAACACACAGTAGTGGTCAGAGACAGCCAAGTCAACAACAGAGGACACGCTGGTGGACAGCCTAAATACTCTAGGAACAACAAGTAGGCCTGCAGTGCAATAGTGAAGTGCTCTAATAGGGTGATATGGTACTACAAGGTCATTAAGATAAGATGGAGCCTGATTATTTAAGACCTTGTATGTGAGGAGCAGGATTTTGAATTCAATTCTGGATTTAACAGGAAGCCAATGAAGGGAAGCCAAAACAGGAGAAGTATGCTCTCTCTCTGTCAGTACTCTTGCTGCAGCATTTTGGATTAACTGAAGGCTTTTCAGGGAGTTTTTAGGACATCCTGATAATAATGAATTACAGTGTTTTGTGTTTTCTCTTAAAAAAATAAACTGTATTCTGGCTTATACGGACCCTCTTGTCCTGTTTATTTTGGGTTCGTTCTTGCAAGAGCTTTGGGCCTGAAAGTTGGCACGAGTAGTATAGAGGCTCTTTGCAGTTATTCGGTGGTTTCTACCCAATACATTTTACATGGCGCCATGGACCTCCTCTCTCTGGCTCAGAGGCAAAACGCCCAGGCAGTAAATGCTTTTAATTATGTATGATAAACATACTGTTAACGTGACTGGTCAAAGCAGTTTTTCTGTGGCCTTTGCACTGATGTTGGCTCACGTTTCTTCTTCTGCAGTTTTAATTTTTTTTTTTTTTTTTTTTTGCAAAGTGGTGTAAAGTTGAATGTAGATATGTAAAAGGAAAAGTACTTTCTTCTCAGTTATGCTGTATAAGTTTATGTAGTTATGATAATAATAATGATAGATATGCTACAGTTACAGTATGTTATAGTACTTTTTCACTTCAGATTCATTTTAGTAGGTTGATATATAGCAATAGAAATAGAAATGTTGGCCACAGTTCCTGTCATATAACATTTCAAAAATCTTGACCCACTATCAGTTTTCATTCTAACGTCCCTCAATGCAATCTGTAAACAATCAAGTAAAAAGTTCAATGAGGTAAATTTATTAAAATCACTTACAAGTTGGGTGGCAATAAACATAAATCAAACTGACATGAATACACCTGCTTGACAAAAGGTTTCTGATGTGAGACCTACAAGAGTCTTCTATTTACATGATCTTGATCATTCATTTAGGTCGAAAAAAAAAAGTTCAAATATAAGCCTGCTAAAAGAATATAAATATATGACATATCGTAAAACTGAAAGGTGTAGTGCTTGGTTACCGGAAATAGGTAAAAGCTGTTCAATGTGAATTTTATTGACCCTCTCCTCTCAGAGGCAAAAAAACCACCATCATGCATGTTGAATTAAACATACTAATAATTTCTCTTTTTAGTCTTAATTGCTTTCAATATCAGATATTTCTAGTTTACATAATCTAAGATGTGAGATTGTAAGCTACACCACATGTTGAGCAGTCTGCACAAAGAACATACAATGATAATGATCGATTTTGAGAGGCAAATAACCTGTTTTATGTTCCACAGGAAGACAAACTGGAGAGCAAAATGATCATCCAAACAATGAGCAAGTGGAACAGCAACAAGACATTCCGTTGAGAGAAGAGCAAGAACAGCCAAACCCTGACAACTTGTCCAACAGCTTGGTTTCATAGCAGAACATAAATTAATCTCAAATAAACTGTGTTGGTTTGTGGTCATGGACATTAATTTTTTGTTTTTCTTAAGTAAAAAACTATAAGGAAACTGTTAGGCTACGTCCACACGTACACAGGTATTTTTGAAAACGGAGATTTTCCGTTTTCATTTAAAAAAATAATCCCGTTCACACGTAAAGGCAGAAATGAAGGAAAACGCTGCTAGGAACATGCCAAAGCAGCAGGTGGCGCTATATTCCTAACCGTGTAGAAATGTTGGCCAATCAGAAGTCTAGAAGCCTCGGTGGGAAAAAGTAAACAAAGCTGGGGCATAGAAGCAGAACTGAGTCGTATGTGTGGAGGGACAGTAAATGCGTGTGTATATGTAAGCATTTAAACACTGCAGAGAGTACAATTAACAGTAACAGTATTCTAGAAATTAATTTCACCGAAACAATAACGTGGCGCACACTGTGACGTCAAAAAAGGCACACACCTTTGACGCTGCGTTTTCTCCGTTTTTCTCGTCCACACGTAAATGCAAAAACGGCGTTTTAGAAAATATCCACCCTGGCCGGAGTTTTTAAAAATCTCCGTTTTCAGTGACCAAAAACGCCGTTTACGTGTGGACGAAAGGTGCAAACGCATAGAAAAATCTGCTTTTTCAAAAATACCTGGGTACGTGTGGACATAGCCTTAGTTAGAGCATTCCTCTACTTCCCTACCATTGATTCATTAGTGCTGAATTCTCTCGCAGCTGCTCTATTCCCATGTTGTTGCAGTATAATAATGACTAACCTCATATTGTCGATGGATTATCTCAGTTGTTCTCCTGACTGAAGTTTGGTCTGTTTATAGCATCCTGCCATGCAATTGCATTTGTCCCTAACTACCAGAAACCCTCACGTTAACTTTTATCGAGTGGAAAAAAAGTTGGCGTTCATCCTTCAGCTTCACTGTGCTAATGTTATGCTAACATAGCTGTTTTGCTAGCGATCACGTAGGACATCATTATATACCAGCTAGTCCAACTTCAGCAACCCTACAAATGTCACTACTGTTTAGTTTTCTGTCTTCATTTATGTTGGAAGTGATAGTAGAGCTGTACGTTTTTAATGTTTTTAGAAATCTCTCAGTCAGAACATGCTATATCATATTTAGGTTTAAGCTAGCGAGCTAACTTCCTGCTAACTTCTAACTCCTATGAATTTAATAAATTCTGTTTACATGGATGCCTGGATGTTAAACTTCATATTTACACCTGGTAAAGAACCAACGCTGATCATTTTATTACAGATGAAAGAATTTAGACAGTTTTTAACTCTCAGTGATGCCGCAGAGTTCGTTTGACTTTGGGACCTGAAGGGACAGAGTTTAGGACCCAGATTAATCCGCGAGGCTCCTGACTACAGTAGCTGTAATGCTCCAACAATAGAGATTGACAGACCACGTGACTTTCACGCATTGCATGCCGGGAACTCGTGGCAAAACAATCCAAGTACCTGCATCAAATGCAAGCATTTGCAGCACCGTAAAACGTTCATTCTTCGGTTCCAATAAATTCTTGCTTTTTCTTTGCCCCCCAAAAAGGAATGTACAAAACGAAGGAGAAGAATGCCGGTCCGTACAAAGACAGACTTGATGAAAAGTCAAAGAAAAGATACGAGGAAAAAAATCAAACCAGTGAAAGGGTCAGACCCTTATGAGCACACAGAGGGACAAAAGATGTCAGCGTGCTGCCCAACATTCACCACGCTCAGATTTATAATTATACGGTTCTTGGAGTGAGTGCATACACTCGTGAAGTTTAGTAACTTCAGGTCACTGCAACAAGCCCAGGTACAGTTTACCGACGGATGGGTACAGGACCTTGAAATGCACCGTGTAGAACGAAAGACCATCGTACATATCATAAGTTTACCAGTGTCACAAATCGTCTTCATAAATAAACATTCGTTAACCGTTTATTAATAGGACCTTTGAGCTCAATGGTAATTAATTAGTAGTGGAAATAATTTCTGGTACGCATCACAGAAATGTAGCAGTGACAATAATATTGTATGCTGTAATCATACTGGGCAATTAGTGATACAAAACAACTGTTTTATCCTGTGAATAAAAGTATATGTTTTTGTCAATGTACCATCGTAATAACAGAAGCGAAACGTAATATTGTGTCAGGACAATTCACTGTTTATGCACAATAAACAAAGGAGCATAGCGCGACAATTTCTGTTCAGCGCCAGACTTGCTTGTAACCTATATCTCACCAATTATGTTAAGAAAAATGACGTATTAACTACAACAGCAGACTGACCTTTGTGTAAATGCTTGGAGCAGACTAACCTGTGAGCTGGAGTGTTCTGGGACGTTATATTTGATCTTTGAATGGCTGCAATCCATTCGCCTCTTTGTTACTTCGGAAACATGGCTCGAACAATTTCTCTTCAACAACGTAATCCGATAACAACCGATCTCTTTACCCGTCGGCTTTCCGTGGCTGTCATGCGACCGACTATTGCAGTTAATAATACAACAGCTTCTTGCCATTTTTTGTGTTTCTTTTTATCGCTGTGTGACTGATTTCAATTGAAAGCCTGCGTGCACTAGTACCTCTTGCCACGAGTTCCCAGAATTCTTTGCGGTTTTACCCCTGAATGACGTCACATTTTCAATCTCTATTCATCAAGCGGTGCGCCTTCATAGCTTACCAAAGTTGTACTAAAACATTTTTGACAGATTTCTGCGTGCTGTGTACAACATAAACTCGGTTCAAGATCAGCACAACCAGAATTCATACATAAGGCACACTGTCGATTTTTGAGAAAATTAAAGGATTGTAAGTGTGCCTTTTAGTGTGTAAAATACGTTATACAGAAGAAAAGAATATATCGTGATATATATCATTACCGCTTCAAATTATACCGTTGAATAAAAGGCTCTGGGATTTTATGTCTATGTTCTGCAATATTGTGTGGGGTGGAGTCGTAGGAAATGACATAGGCAGAAGTTGGGGGTAATGCGCTGCTACTCCAGGAGGGGAGATTTTTTTCCGTGGTAGTTCTGTTTTACCTCATCACGTAAGCTGTGTTCCTGGTTGCCATCCTTCACGGTGATGCTCCGAGTTCATGACTGGAAGTAAGTTTCCTTAAATATGTTTATTTTCTGATCCTGATGTTTTGCCGCGGCTTTAGTTACGTTCTACCGCGTTGTAGCACCGCATTTTTTTATGGAATCAGAACGATGCCACCTTGAAACGAAACGAAAAATGGATTGAAACCGAAAAAAAATATTGTAACTGAAATAAATGTACTGAAAAATCTTTTATTGAAACCGAAAAAAAAATTGATAGTGAAAAACAATTAAGTGGAACTGTAATTTTTTTTTTTTTTTTGCTTACTTTTTTTTTTTTCGGTTTCAATCCATTTTTCGGTTTGAATCCATTTTTTTTCGGTTTCAATCCATTTTTCGGTTTCAAACCATTTTTCAGTTTCAATCTGCTGGCACTGTTTTGGCGTCCGGAGGCGCGCTTGAGGGGGCGGGGATTCCGACCCGCATGTATTTGCATACATTATAGAGTCCTTGCTCGTGCTGACCAAGCTGCCATTTTTCTCTTTTTGCCTCTTTCAATAATGGCTGCATCCAGTCCAAGTGGACCCTCTAAACCACAGGTAAGTAATCATTTTCTGTCGTCTTTCTTTGCTATTTCACTCGACTGGACATAGGTGTAGTTTTTATTAGCTAAATCTGGTGAAGTTGTGGTAAAATCCCAACATTAGCCTATTCGTTGTAGCAAGCTAGCTGGCAGCTAAAATTTGCTAAATTCAGTGATGCCCCTGTCTCTTTTGTGAATAAACAAACACTATAACTTTGAAATGGATTCTGCAGTACAGGGATTTGAGGTTCAAACTGCAAAAGTATCTACAAGGGTGCCAGAGCCTTACTCCTGATGACCAGTGGTGATGATAACATATTAAGCAATGGCAGATTCCAGGCACATAACAGTAAGACAAGTGTAGGGTTGGAAGGAATGTCTTTATGGCAGTGTTGCAGGTCACCTTTTTTTTTTTATACATCTTTGCTTGCCGTACTCTTTAAAACAAAATAGTTGCCTGTCTGTCAGTGTAAATAGGGTGCTGTACCAAGGCATTTGTAACTACATTAATTTTAACTAGGAATATTCTGCTCCAATCTGGACAAAAAATTTTCACATATTTTGCATTTTTAGGTATTTTTAAATTACAAATGTATTTTAAACTAAAATTCATTAAAAGTCCTATGAAATGGATGTACTTGTTTATGTAAATGATTTAATTTGTTTATCTTCCTGTTGTGTTCATGTACGTATGCATAGATTAATATGTCATTAGTGCACAATTAGCAAATGTATCAATTTCTGTTCCAGGTACCATTAATAAGGAGGCAGTTCTATGAAACATTGCTAACAAAGCTTCATGGAGCTCTACAACGCAGACCTGTAGATATGGACTATTTGCATCATGTCATCAGTCATGAATTGAGACTTATACGGTCATTTGGTAATATTTTAGCAGTACCACAAGATATTCTTAATGCCTTATTCAATCTTTTGAGACTGATAAATTTTCAAGACGGAGAGAGACACCCACATTCTTCTCTTGTTGATGTTGTATACACAGCGAGAGGACAACGTAAACTTAGTATATCAGAAGAATGTTTGCAAAGCCTCATCAACATGAAATTTTCCATTCCAAGTATAGCTCGGCTTCTGGGTGTCAGCAAAAGGACATTATTTCGTCGGATGCAAGAGTATGGACTTTCAGTGCATGCATCATATAGCTGTGTCACAGATGATGAGCTGGACAGCCTTGTTAGATCAGTTAAAAGGAGACTGCCACACATCGGCTATCGAATGATGATGGGGGAACTGCAGGCCATGGGATACCGTGTCAAATGGGAGCAAATGTCTGCATCAATGCATAGGGTAGATGCTGCAGGAATCCTAGAAAGGATGGCATCTGTCGGCTGTGTTGCAAGAAGAGTGTACTCTGTAAAAGGTCCCCTCTCATTGGTCCATGTAGATACAAACCACAAACTCATCAGGTTTGTGTACAGTACGTGTTTGTATGTTCAGTACTCTGGATACACTGTAACTATTTTCATTTATGATTTGAGCATAAGGCATTTTACGTTAACAGTTAGATGATCCAGGTAAATTTCAATTTCTACAAAGTAAAAAAAAAAAAATCCTGTTTAGTAAGAAAAAAAAAAGTTGATAAATTCTGACTTGTGGACAAATGTTATACTTGGACGTGTGTGTGTTTCATATTTTTCTTTTTTTTTTCTTTTTTTTTAGATATGGCATAGTTATATTTGCTGGGATTGATGGCTATTCACGAAAGGTAAACAATATTCCATTGCAATCACAATTTCTTTTCTCAAAATTAATTAACTACCCTATAGAGAGAAAGTGGCATATTCTTCTTCCACTCCTTTGACAATAAATTTACGTTCATTAGTGTTGAGTTGTCTTTATTTTACTTTAAGAAAGTATATAACTGTCAGGTGTTCTTAGTTTGTTAGATATTGTGTTTGTTTCTTGAAAACAAAATCATTTATTCATAAATTATTTTCCAGATAATGTACCTTGGTGCTGGAAATAATAACAAGGCATCAACTGCATTAGGCTTCTTTGTGAGCTCTGTTGAACAGTTTGGCTTTCCTTTAAGGTAATGTACAACCTTGATACATGCTATATTATTATTCAACCTTCTGAACACTTGTTTGTATTCTATTTCGTCATGCAGAGTTAGAGGAGACCAGGGTGTCGAAAATGTTGGCATTGCTCATTGCATGTTTACTGTTCGTGGTTGTGGCAGAGCAAGCTACATTTCAGGAAAAAGTGTTCACAATCAAAGGTAAGTTATATACAGGACTTAGCATCTATATATATATATATATCTTGTAAACCCAAATCAATCATCACATTCACCAGCGTCTTATTCAATATTTATTCATTTATTTTTAAATACATGGGTCTTTTATCATTAGTAAATCAAAAACAGGTACAAGCCTGGATTTGTAAACTACTGTGTTCTTTTGATATTTTTTATGTTGTAGAGTTGAGCGCTTGTGGCGTGATGTCTGGATGGCTGTAACCAGTGTTTATTATGAGCTACTTCACAACCTTGAGGAAGACAGCCTGCTCGACCCCTCCAACAGCCTCCACCTGTTCTGTGCTCAGTACATCTTTGTGGAACGTCTGCAGAAGGACCTTGACACTTTCAAGAACGGGTGGGATAATCATGCCCTGCGAACAGAACAAAATCTTACGCCTAATCAACTTTGGACTATTAGACTTCTTCAAAATCCTGTGGCTCCACCAGAAAACACCGAGGTATGACTATAAAATGTGCTATTACAGATGTTTTATAACACTTATGTTTTTGTACCTTTAAATTCATGACATGCATATATTTAACATGTGCACCTGTCTTTGTTTTTAAAGACTTTTTAAATTGCTGCATACTATAGTTATACTGTTCATAACGAAAGCAAGTTGATTTTCAGGACATTCAAGAACATTTCTCTTTGGACCTTGACTGTTCGAGACCAGAGAGTGGTGGTGTAGTTCTTCCACCAATACAGTGTCCTTTGGGGCCTGACGAGATGGCAGGACTGAGGGCAGCCATTCATCCTCTTAGTCCCTCCTTTGACAACGGAAGAGACCTTTATGTGAGAGTGCTGAACTACATCATAGTTCATTCAGTAACACAACAGAACCCACTCAGTTAGCCTTTCTCATAGGATTTGACCACATTATTTGTATTGTAATGACAGAATAGCAAATCAATCAGTCTTAAGATGTATTTTCAGAGTAGATCTTTTTTAATTGCATCAAATACTGTTTTTACCTTTTATAACTTCATGTTTAAAGTAGCCACAGTCAGTTAAGCATCTCCTATCTGATGTTTTTGTAACTGGGTTGATTCAATTTCTTTAACATGTCATGCCAATAAATACTCTAAACAATTAAATGATATTATTTTAATGACTGAAAAAAACAATTCATCAAGGGTAAGAATATTTATTTTCAGCGAAACAGTTGCAATATCAATAAATTTACAATTTCACAGTGGAAAAATTTTCAGTAACAAAATAGTACTACATGCTTTATATACAGAAAATATATTTAAACAAAATTCACTTAAACTTCTTCAGACTTACAGAATTTAATTTGCGAACAAGTTGAATCTTAGACTCAAGTTTGTATGAATGCAGTCTTCTGAATGGGCTCCTCCGTTTTGTGAACATAGTTGTTAACATTATAAGAACAAAAAGTAAGTGAAACAACATGGAAAAATAATCTAACTGTAAATATTTTTTTCCTTTTTTACTCTGTTCCAAGAACTGAAATAGGTTTAAAGGGTTACACAAATAGTAGAAATACAGTGCAATACTGCACAACTTGTGATGGGATGCTATTTGAGTGTCAACTACACACGGCTGAAATCTCTCCCCATTGTGACAGCTGTTGTCATAACTTCTGTGAACTCGGTGTATGAGTTCATGTGTGCCACAGGAAAGATGATTGTGTTTGTGCAGGCACTTACAAGTGGGTAACATATGTAGTGTCCAGGCATCGTATCTTTGCATTGATGCTCAAATCTTACATGTATTTTAAAACTTGCCCTTTCGGAAGGAAGGCATGGTTTGTGTCTTTGTCCAGTTAACCACTGCATAATCGCTGGGACAGACATTCTCGGTGGTTGGAGTTCGGAAATCCAGTATTCTTCCTGGTCCTGTAGGACTTGTATCCCATACTCACAGCTCTTTTTGTCTTTATCCTGATCTGAAGAAGCAGATTTGACTTACTTTAAATCTTTAACAAACATGCCACAAAATTTATTAATATGCCAAACAAATTTTGTCATTTAGACATGTGGTAGATTGTATAAAACATCAAAACATATAAACAAATCTTTACAGAGATTTCAGTTCCGTGATGACAATTTTGCAGAGTACAGTACGTTTGAAAGAAATGTTACAACACTATATTTGTAACAGCTGTTGTGTTAATGTTGGTTTGATGATAATACCAGTAACTGGCCGACGGCACAAACCTGAGGTTTCAAGGTTCTCCAGGAAGTCTTGGAAGAAGTTGATGATGGCATTTTCTTTGGCATGCCTTGGACTTCCCCTCTCACTCAGCTCAGGCTCAAGGATGCTCATTATGTAATCAGCATCCGGCTAAAGAGATTTTGGGGGGGGTGTCACGTGTTGTGATTTCAAATAAACAATAGCAAATATATATATTCTTCAATAGTCATTAATCTAAGCAACCTAAATAAAGCCTGAAACAAAAAAAGTCCTCACAGGGCTATTAATGCATCACATGTATTGTTAGAATCTGTTGTAAAAACAAAACAACTGAAATAAATAAAGACATATTTACCGCTGTATCATCATTCTCATCGCTGGGAACAAACAGGTTTGAACAGAGACTTTTGTGCCTTCCAATCACCTCCAGAAGGTTGTAGATCTTCATGCCATTTCTGATTTGCTGTAGCATTGGAGTCAGACGCACTGTAGCATGCACAACAATTGATCTATTTAGAAAAGCAAACACAGTCATTAGTGAAACTGATGGGGTATGGTGGTCTAAACCAGGGTTTAAACTTAAGAAATATTACTTTCAAATGTTTCTGGTTGGTATATTGTCTATTAAAATATACTACCTTATTATACTGTCCCGTTTGTCCAACTTCACAAGTCCTGTGTAACCACAGCTCACAATGTCTTCAGTGATGTCTGTCAGGTTGTCAGCCACTTCCACCTGAAAACATACAAAAACAAAACAATAAATGATTTCAAGTTTTTGAAATTATGCAACTATACACACAGTATTGTGAAGGTTACTTTTAAAATGTATTCCACTACAGATTACAGGCCCCAAACTGTATTTTTTAACGTATTCGGTTACGTTACTAAATGAGAGTAACGTATTCTGAATACATTGGATTACTTAAAATATTATCATGCTATTTACAACTACGTAAATGTGATTTATTACTCTTATTGAAGGTACGTGACTCCGAACCATAGTAAAGGGACCTCTGGCTAATATGTCAGGTTCGTGTCGGGCTCGAAGCCAAAAACTAGCTTTACTTTGTTGTCTGGGTCAAATTTGCTTGCGAGAGACAGAGAGAGCCGTTGAAAGGCTGCTGCAATGGAACTTATTGTTTCGTAGGAAAACACAAACACGGTGTACAGTTGAGTCTTAATAGCTTACTTACAACTGGGCTCGTCAGGCACTCTTCTTGGCTGCAGTGGTTATTATTATATTTACATGCTTTCATCTCCCGTTTCTTCTTGATTACAATTCGTACTTTTCCACTCTCCTTTTTTCTCCCTCCTCGCTCACAGACACATAACGAGTATGGCAGTCCATTCTCCCTGCAGCACGGACTACACTGTCCATGAGGCCACATTCTTTAGGGCTATGACTGTAACACTGCCTATTAGCTTAGCACAACAACAACAACCAAAAGGCTCTCTCTTATCCAGGAAACACACAGTCGCAGAGAGAGCACGCGTCACCCCGTAACCATGGCAACCGTAACGCTGCCGCTGTGTAATTCATATATTTCAACAAAGTAACTGTATTCTAAATACCACCTTTTTAAACGGTAACTGTAACGGAATACAGTTACTCATATTTTGTATTTTAAATACGTAACGCATGTAACATACGTAACATGTCTTACGTTACTCCCCAACACTGTATACAATCAGCACTTTTCCACTAGTCTGTCCAAACACAACTCACCTTCTCGATTAGAGACCTATATTCCGTGTCATCCACATCATCTTTGGTCAGCTGAAGAACATCGAAGTTTCCTGTTGCAAGAAACTGATAACACCAGCTTCTCAAGAAGCATGGTGGTGGACCTCCCTGTGCAAGGCTCACTGAAAACACTTCTCCTGCAGTTCTGCAAGATACAAATAAATATTTAACATGCTTCATATGCTACATAATCCTGGGAAATGTATAAAAACAGACAAACCTGTAGAAACTACTCTCTAAATCACTGATAGAGTAGACAGGACTCTTTCCCTTCTTGCCACTGCCTTCAAACAGTCGAGTCTCAATACCATGCATCATTTCTACATAGAGATACAGAAAGACGAAATAATATAAAGGGTTAACCTTATACTTTATCTTAATTTGATTTGGCCATATTCAATATCTGAACTGTAAGTACAATGTACATAGCTTTACCAGTCAAAAATTCTTTGCTTAATGCACCAGTATCAATTCCTGCTTCTCCGATAAAAGTCACGTGGAGTTTGTTGACAGGGGAAGCCTTCTTCTGTCGTTGCCACTGAATGAAGCCTCTTTGAACAAGATCATTGCGAGTGATGCAAATCCTAAAGTTTTTGCTGGTATCCACCTGACTTGAAAGCCACTGTAGCACATCTGCTTCACTGAGAAAAAAAAAAACTTTAAAATGATTTTTGTTTCTTAAAATGAAAGCAAATGTATTATAAACAAAACCAGATAATCTGAAAGGGCAAATAATATAAATCATACCTGACTAAATCAGTCAAAGGATCTGTTCTGTTGCTTGGCACACTGCACTCAGAGTCAGTACTGACATAAACGTCTGTCATGTGAGTGGAAGTGTCCTCAGGTCTAAAAATTATGAACAATAGCAAAAATATATGTGATGTAACTTCTGATGTCTTTAACTGATTTTACTGCCATTTAAATTGGGTCCTGGGCTTAATAGGTACGGTGATTACATTGTGTGTTTCAAATATACTGTAAGCATTAAAATGTGGAACAAGCAAGTATTTACTGTAACTACATACTGAGCTCAAAACTGTAATGGCTTAAAAATTTTAAAAAGGAATCCGATGTAAACATAGGAAAATGTGTTTAATATGTATAAATTTGAACGAACCTTTCACCACACAGGCTTGCATGCTGGGCAATCTCATTCACTGGAAAGCAGCAAACACAGATTGGGCATTCTTTCATGTCCTAGAGAAAAAAAATAAATACTGTTAAAACGTAAAAGATACAATGATTTGTAAATATGTGGATTGTACAGTATCACATGCTTCATGTCAAGAGTATCTCTCTACAAAAACTTGGTGAATTCATGACAGACAGAAGCTGGACATCAGTCTATGAAGTACAATTGTAATTACTACAATGTATTGTACATTAACAAAAACAGAATAGTCACACACACAAAAAAAGCCTTCTATAATTACGTGCACAAATATCCCAAATATTTATAGACTGTTAATAAGGCAATATTCCACAATATAACATAAATTCACCTCATCTTCCTCTTCTGTTGACTGAGACTTCACACAATTGTTGACATGGAGTGCTAGGATATGCAGAGGCATACTTTCCTTGCACACCTGGCAAGAAGCCTTTGGCATGGTTTGAAATTCAGCTGCATCTGATGGAAGAGGAGTAAGATCAAGGTTCTGCTGCAGTGGAACAACATACAAGAGGGTCTTTCCTGCACTGGAAACGTTGCGGATCAGTCTTCCTGTGTAGCCATTTACATCAGGAGGAATTGCTACAAGTTTCCTCCTACCTTGACCACCTAAAGACACAGATTTATAGAAAAAACATTGTACCATTTTCAAATTTCACTAGCATCTAAAGAAAAAAATTGCAAAGAGGAAAATTATGCACCTGATGACTTGTGCAACAACCATCCTTGCACTCCATCCATTTTGGGATATTCTTCAGTGATCAGTTTATTAATCGAAAACAGTACATAAGGGGACACAATTGGTAAAACTACATAATTCAGAAATATTTTTATCAGTGCTAATATATGACCCAAACCAACTATCATTTGCATGTCTATCATTATGATTTGATATAGAACATTTTTTTTTTTATGTAAATGCATTTATCTTATATAAGTTTAGCTACATTACCATTGTATGGCTCATATCATCAGTCAAGATGAGGGATCTCTTTCCCAGCCCTGCTTGGCTCAGCTGCAGCTCCTCAGTAGCAGAAGGAGTGTTGGTGCAGCCTTTATTCACTAGATATATATATACAATGAATGGCTTGCTGGATTTAGGCCTCAGCGTGCTACTTTGGAGTGGGGAAAAGCGATTTTTCCCCCTTTTTTTGGTAAAAAATCCTGGAAATGACCTATATGTGAGAAGTAGAAATAATTTTCAGGATGCAGGGATTTTTTTTTTTAATTATCCAAATGATTAAAAGTATAATGGTTCAATACAATTTGTAACCTTGCCATCTCCGCCTGCACTGTATCTTTTGGGGTCTCGGCTTGTCCAACTGAGTGCTCGTGAGAGTGATCAGCATTTGGTATATATGTGGTATTAGGTTGCTGAAGACTTTGAGCTAACCTGTTGGTTATATCTTGTGCCGCCGTTATAACACGGGCCTCTAACTCCTGAAAGAGACAGGGGCATCACTGAATTTAGCAAATTTTAGCTGCCAGCTAGCTTGCTACAACGAATAGGCTAATGTTGGGATTTTACCACAACTTCACCAGATTTAGCTAATAAAAACTACACCTATGTCCAGTCGAGTGAAATAGCAAAGAAAGACGACGGAAAATGATTACTTACCTGTGGTTTAGAGGGTCCACTTGGACTGGATGCAGCCATTATTGAAAGAGGCAAAAAGAGAAAAATGGCAGCTTGGTCAGCACGAGCAAGGACTCTATAATGTATGCAAATACATGCGGGTCGGAATCCCCGCCCCCTCAAGCGCGCCTCCGGACGCCAAAACAGTGCCAGCAGATTGAAACTGAAAAATGGTTTGAAACCGAAAACTGGATTGAAACCGAAAAAAAATGGATTGAAACCGAAAAATGGATTGAAACCGAAAAAAAAGTAAGCAAAAAAAAAAAAAAAATTACAGTTCCACTTAATTGTTTTTCACTATCAATTTTTTTTTTTCGGTTTCAATAAAGATTTTTCAGTACATTTATTTCAGTTACAATATTTTTTTTCGGTTTCAATCCATTTTTCGGTTTCGTTTCAAGGTGGCATCGTTCTGATTCCATATTTTTTTCATCTCGTGACTAGAGGAGGCATGTGCCGCTGGCCGCCGCCATTATGTAGTAATTTTATTCGGCCACACGATGGCACCAAAGTCCCTTTGTTCACAGTTAGAGTGGATGTTTCAGCTATGTATGACATTCTCACTGTGTTTAATTGTGTCCTTTCTGTGTTTGGAGCAAGAGATGTAAGATTGGCATAGTTCGAATCATATATGTCATGTTATCTGTATATTCAGATGGATGTGTTGGTTTATTTCATTTAATACTTATGTTTATCTTAGTGGAGCTGTTGCTGTATATATTAGGGCTGCACGATTTTGCATAAAATGACAATCACGATTTTTTGGCTTAGAATTGAGATCACGATTCTCTCACGATTTTCTTTTCCAGTATAAATATTTATTGCACTTATTAACTGCACATCAACTTCGTAACAGTTGAGACTGAACATAAAAACAATAAATAAACATAAAAACAACAAATGTTTCACGTTTTGTTGTTGCCGCAAAATGTTGTACTGCTTGAAATTCCGTCTCCACCGTTGCTCGACGCTGCCTGTATAGAGCAGGTAGTGCAACAATAGAAAAATAGTTGCGGGACAGCACTGTGTAGCGTTTGTCTAGGGTGTTGATCATTTTCCTAAATCCCTCGTTTTGCACAGTGTTGATGGGAGCCATATCTTTGGTCAGGTGATAAGTGATAGCCTCCATAATTTCTTTGTGCTCGCGGGAGTTCGACGTGTATAGGGAAGCGCTGTATAAGGTTCCCGTTATTGATGTTTGGGTGGTTGACCGGGACGGATTTTCTCCTGTCACTTTCTCGTCATCCCTGACGTGCTCTCCGTTGTTTTTTCCCTGCTAATTTTAGCATCACACGGCACAGCTTCTGTATCACGTGGTATAAGGCTCCGCCCTTGTCATTTGTTGAGCAGGAAGAGTGAGCGCTTGTTTTCATGCAGATTACGTCCCGGATCAAAATGCGGTACAATCGTCGTCGTCGTTTTTTTGTTTTTTTTTAATCGTTGTCATTTGGAAATGAGATCGCACATAAGTATGAATCGAGATCGCGATTTTCTAACGATTAATCGTGCAGCCCTAGTATATATTCATATACTCATGGCAATTTGTTGTTACTACAGACTGCTGGCAACACTGAGCATCCAAGTGGAAATAAAACAGATGGCGGTGACAATCCAGCAAAGTGGAAGCCTGTTGTCCTCCTCCCTGTATCCTGACCGATACACCATCTTGTTAGCGGCTGAACCTAAAAGAACTGGCCCTCACCAAGTACTCCTCAACAACCGTGATATGGATTTTAGGCCATATCGCCCAGCCCTACCTGGTGCCTCTGTACACTGTACTGAAGTCTTTTATACAGTATGTGAATATTTTACAGAATGTTTGGATACAATTTATTTTTTACATCAAAGTTATTTATTTATTTTTAATTAACATTTTTTGTTATGCCAAATTGACATAATGCATTCAAGCCTTTATCCTTTCAATGTGAAGGGCTTTTTTTTTCATTCAAATACAAATATATGGATCTTTCTTTCTTTCCTCTCAGCCTCAACAATAATTAACAGATGCTGAGATTTAAAATAATAAAAATAAGATAATAAGAAATGTTTTGAGGATTAAACTTTTATTTCCCACAGAGTTTATTTCCTTTAATAATCTAAGACACAGTGATGCTGATTTTAAGCATAAAAAACACCATGCATGCAGAACTCTGAATACTTTAGTAAGACAGTAAAAAGTCAAAATAAATACAATCTTTTGAAAAACCTTCCTTTAGCTTGATGAAGTGGAAACAAATTTTTTTTTTGGATGAAATGGTTGAGCTGTCAATGCTCATCAATCAGAACTAATTTTATTGGAAACTTTTTTACACATTTACTCAGTTACTAATAACAGCGCTCTCCTGCACAATTGAACATTTTGAGAATGATGTTTGTCAGAAAATCAATTTCTGCTTCACTGACTAAGCAGACTGACACTATTCTTTAAATTTCTGTGAATCAAACATGTTCACGTTTTTAGATACAATAATAATAATAATACAAATTATAAAAAATGAATCATAATGGATTCAAAGTCTTAAGCTCAATATATTTTATATTCAGATGTTCACACAACAATAAATGATTAATAACCAAACATCTTTTGTAACACGATCCATTGAACTCACTGTGCTTTCAGTTTGAGTTACTCAAAGTGTTTTTATCAACACAAACATTTTAAAAAGCAGAAGTGAAACCATGAAGTGGCTCAAGAATGAGGAAATACCCAGACTCAGGTCAGTCTCAGTTTCAAACCAATCAAATCCCAGTTGCAGTAATGTGGGTGGAGTAGTCCAACAACAAATTGCAGGTTGGTACCAGAGTCAAAGCTCCGTCCTACAGTCATTATGTGTTAGGATGCCTGGGTCGTTGACCCAGGGTATTTGAGTTTATTATATTATTTATCATTTCTAGTCTTTGGTTTCTTTGCTAGAGTTCTGTCTTATGGTTTATGTCTCTGTGTTCTCTAGTTGCTCTGTCTCCCCTGTCAGCTGTCTCCCCTTGTCAAGTTCGCGTCTCTGTGTTATGTTTCCTGTTTTACTTTGCAAGTCTGTCTCATATAAATGCGTCTGGTTTTGCTTTCTTTGTGTCGTTAGGCCTGATTTGCCCCAGCTGTGTTTCCCTCCTGTTACCCATTCGCTGATTGCTCTCTCTGTGTATTTTAGGACTGTGTTTCTTTGTGTCGCGATCTACCATCATCTTGCTGTCTGGTGTGTCTGTCTGAGCATTAAAGCTGTTTTGAAGTACACTCTTGCCTCCGAGCTAGTGATGGGCAGATGAAGCTTCATGAAGCACTGAAGCTTTTCATCCAATTGGTTCACCCCAGCGCAAAGCTTCTTGAAGCTTCATTTGCTCTAGCAGGACACCTACTGGACGTAAAAATATTAGTTGGCATGAATTTGAAGAGTGTGGCCTTTTGCACACAGCCTGTAAATGTCAACAACAAAAGGAGTGTGTAAAACATCTATATTGTAGTGATGGCAGTATACTGTGTATATTTATACTGGCAGTATGGAAAATGATCATTTGGAAATGCTTAAAATGGAAATGATCATTTACTGTGAGGTGAGGTGTGGTTGGGGTGTAGACAGTGGTTGTGCTTTTGTAACGTTGAGGTATGGACAGCTACAGACTGAGGCGTCAGTCCTGCCCATATTTTATTCTGTAAAAACTAAATTTTCACTACTTTTATGACTTTTTTAGTGGGGAGAACATAGCTAGGATTTAATGATTTAACAAATCTTTTGAATCCTTTGTCCTCCACAATGCTAAATGGCTGGGAGTCCTCAATCACCATGGTAACCAGGTCTTCATCTATTTGAGATTGTTCTCCCGAGGAAAGACAATAAAGACAAAGCACAAATATAAATATCACACACGTAACATATAACAGTTGTATAATATTGTTATATCATTTAGTAACATTACTGCATGCTATATTATCATGGCATTTGATGGCTCACCTGGTCTTGCTACACAATCGGTGTTCCCCTTATTCTCATGCAAAGCTCTGTAATGCCTAAGCATGGATGAGGTGTTGTTGTTATATCCCAGCTCCCTGGCACATAGCAAACACTTCACCTTGTACAAAAGTAAAGGCGCTTAACATAAATTGTATTGCACCATCAGTATTATGAAAATACATCTTCTGTAGAAATTTACATGCCTTGTTGGGAGGAATAAGATCAAAATGTTCCCACACAGGGGAGGACATCCTCCTCTTCTTAGCTGGCTCCATTCTCTCCTGACTTTCTCTCCTCACTCTCATAAACCTCCAAACTGTCTCCAAACTCTCACTAACCGCAACTCTCCATCAAACACCCACATTTTGAATGAAGTCTGAGGGGTTTATATCTCTGTCATAGCTCGCGGCAAAGTTCGAACCACTTCCTGAACCAGTCACGTGGTACAGCCGGGCAGCGAGGCTTCGGACGTCATCATTTTCAGCTCCTCCCATAAAAGAAGCAAGCCTCGATACGCGCATCGAGGAAACACTCCCTCCATTACTCGACACAAGCTTCGAAGCCTCGATACAGAACGTCACATCACTACTCCGAGCGTCTGCACTTTGGGTCCTCCTTACCACAACTCCTGCCTGCACACAGCCCTAACCTGACATTATGTTCTTGTACTGATCTGTGTTGTGTCCTTAAACTCGCTCTTCTGCTTTCAAGGTAAACAGCTTTTATTTAGAATCACTCTCAGTCAAATTAGCAGCTGTGTAGATTATAGACTATCACAGCTGATCAACTAGATTTAATCACATGTTGGTAAATTAATTAAATTCATAGTGAACATTTCTTCTTTCCTGATTGATGTTGTAGCTTAAAAGTGATGTTTCTCAAGTGCCTGAAAGGTAAGTGTCTTTATTTTTTTTATTTTCAGAAGAAATCAAGTATGATCGTATAAACAAAGTAAAAGTTTAGTGTAATCTGAAAATATGAGTTTCATGTCTGTGTTGAGATTTCATGGAGTTATTAGAATAGAATAGAATTCAACTTTATTGTCATTGCACAACGAAATGCAGTTTGCATCCATCCAGAAGTGCTTTACTGATATAGATATATTACAATATATATTAGCAATAGTATAGATGTAAGTATATTACAGAAATGGGTCTATTATGGTACACAGCAAATCCAGCATGTCCAAATTAACACTGTCGGATTTGATTTCAACACTATTAAAGTGTCTATATGGGTCCACACCAGAGAGTGTTAATTTAACTCTTTTTGGAGAGTTGGTACGTTAACTCTGATTTAGTGTTAAACACCAAATCTGTCTGGAGTTGATAATTTAACACTTGGTGTTAAGAGTTTATATATTAACTCTCAAAGAGTATTTTAGTTTAACTACGTAAGAGTTATCTTCTAATTCATTCTAAAAAGCGGGAATTTTACTGTTCTGAACTTCTAGAAATTTCTTTTGGAAATAAACATTTACTAAAAAGATGCAATGGTTTTTGAAAAACATTTATTCTGAACTGTGCACCACAATTTCAAAACATTTTCTGAAAGATGTAACAGTATACATGTTCTCACTTTCATTAGAATTTTGTTTATCAAAAGGTCTGACATGGTAAATGCAAATAACAGCATTCTCATCACTTATTTCTTCAATACAACATGCATGTCCTTCATTCAGGTCTGACATGGTAAATGCAAATAACAGCATTCTCATCACTTATTTCTTCAATACAACATGCATGTCCTTCATTCATCCCTTTGTGGAACTTCAACGCACTTCTGCTCTCCCCCATATTCCATCTTCACAAGCGTATCCTGTGCGGAGATTGAATAAAAATTAGTTGACACTAATTAATGGCACAAATAATCCAGTAAACAATTGCAGCACAGTAAAAAAAAATGGAATCCTCTTTGAGCCATTACTTGTGTAAAGTATTTTCCCAAAAGACAAGGACACGGGCAACAGGTAATACTGAACTAAATGTAAAACCTCAACCTTTTTCATTTTTACCTAAACCGTGTGCACAAAACTCTGGAGGGATCTATGCTAACGTAGAACCCAGTCAGGACGTCTGCTACTGCTGTTTGCTCGGTTTTTTTTGTTTTTTTTTTATGGGTGATCGTTTTCAGGCTTCAAGTAGCACCATTATACCAACATTTCACATTCTACACATTGTTTTAGGTGTATTTGACCAAAGGTTTGACTGAAAATTCACATGCAAGCTTTTTTTCAAGGCTGTGGTATTTGCCCACAGACAATACCTTTCAGCTAGCTAAAACAGAATATTATGCTATCACCGAGCAACATGGCTAATGCCTTTCACACAGCTTTGTCTCAACTCCAAAGAGCCACAGAAGTAAAAGCTCATAATAATAATTGAAACAATCTTTGAAAAAATGACTTACCAAGCATGGCAAACAACTCAAATATGTAGAGCAAAATGTTCTGAAACGGCTTCACTTCAGCTTCGATTGGAGCCGTGCTGGGGGCGGAGTCTGTGAATTTACTCTATTGGTGTCATAGCCCCTGTAGGAGTTCAGAGTTAAGAGGTCAAGAGTTAATGTTTCCATTGTAACACCTCCAGATTTGACAGAGAAACACTCGATTTTAACTACTATCATTTTACACCTCAGAGTTACATTAAAAGAATGTGACTCTACTTAGAGTAAAATTAACTCTACTTTTGCAAGAAGACTATTAACACCAAAACATTTAACACTTTTGAATTTGCTGTGTATGTTATAATGTACATGGTATGAAGTATGTTGTGAATATTCTATAACTATAAGTATGTACAGGCTGTAGTGAGTACAAGCTATGTACAGGCTATGAACAGGATATAAATATGAAAAACTATACAGAGTATGAAATAAATAACTTTACAGAAATCTGAGATATACAGCTATACAGAAATGGGAACTATGCAAGTTGTAAACAGTTGTAGGATTAAAAATTATCGAATGTACAGAATGATTATTTACACAGAGCTATACAGTAGTGCAGTTAAGATAAGTGAGGGTGTAGATAGTTTCTACAGAGGCTATATAAAGTGCTAGTGGTTGTGAGTGGTGGTTCAGTCCATGTTATTATTGTGTGTTTGAGGGTACAGTTGTCCATTGTGGGTGTGTGTATGTTCAGTCCGTGTGTTAACGTGGGTCAGATGTCAGGAGGCAGAGTTCAGGAGTCTGACAGCTGTGGGGAAGAAGCTGTTCCGGACCTCGTGGTCTTAGTCCGGAGGCTCCTGTAGCGCCTCCCAGAGGGCAGGAGGGTGAAGAGTCCATGTGATGGGTGACTGGGGTCTTTGATGATTTTCCCAGCCCTTTTCAGACACCGCTTCCTGTAGATGTCTTTTATGGCAGGAAGTGGTGCGCTGCGCTGGGCAGTTTTCACGACCCTCTGCAACGCCTTCCGGTCCGAGGCAGAGCAGTTCCCGTACCAGACTGTTATACAGTTGGTCAGGATGCTCTCGATGGTGCAACGATAGAAGTTCACCAGGATGTCTGAGGTGGTTCTTCCTCAGAGTCCTCAAGAAGAAGAGGCGCTGGTGAGCCTTCTTGACCAGCTTGGAGCAGTTGGTCGTCCAGGTGAGATCCTCGGAGATGTGGACTCCCAGGAACTTGAAGCTGCTCACACGCTCCACAGCCGTCCCCTTAATGTGGATGGGTGGATGTGGATCAGCATTCCTCCTGTAGTCCACGATGAGCTCCTTGGTCTTCTCGGTGTTAAGCAGCAGGTTGTTTGTGTCGCACCACTCAGCCAGACGATCCACCTCCTCCCTGTAGGCGGCCTCATTGTTGTCACTGATGAGGCCAATCACCGTGGTGTCATCTGCAAACTTAATGATGGTGTTGGAACCATCAGCAGGTCTGCAGTTGTGGGTGAAGAGGGAGTAGAGGAAAGGGCTCATCACACAGCCTTGTGGTACACCGGTGTTCATCGTGATTGTAGATGAACAGTGGTTATCCAGCCGGACATGTTGGGGGCGGTTGGTCAGGAAGTCCAGTAACCATTTGCAGATGAGGGAACTGATGCCCAGGTCTGTCAGTTTCCTGATGAGTTGTGAGGGGTGGATTGTATTGAATGCTGAACTGAAGTCTATAAACAGCATTCTGGCGTAGGTGTTGTTGTTGTCCAGGTGTGAGAGAACAGAGTGCAGTGCGATGGAGACTGCATCCTCTGTGCTCCTGTTCTGGCGGTATGCAAATTGGTGGGGGTCCAGGGTGGGGGGGAGACAGGATTTGAAGTGTGCTAGGACCAGCTGCTCTAAGCACTTAGTGATGATGGGGGTGAGTGCTACTGGGCGGTAATCATTGAGGCAAGATGGGTTGGAGTTTTTGGGTATCGGGACGATGGAGGTGGATTTGAAGCAGGCCGGTACCACAGCGTGGGCCAAGGACAAGTTGAATATGTCTGTGAGCACTCCTGCAAGCTCCCCAGAACACGCTCTGAGAACACGCCCGGGGATGCCATCAGGACCTGCAGCCTTGTGGACGTTGATCCTGCTCAGCACCGCTCCTACATCGGTGGGGGAGAGAGTCAGAGGTTGGTGGTCTGGCGTCATGTCTGCTTTGGTTGTGGTTGTGGGGTTCCCTCGCTCAAAACGAGCATAAAAGTTGTTGAGCTCGTTGAGGAAGGAGACATCAGAGGATGCGGGGGAGGGTTTGGTGGTCCTGTAGTCTGTAATGGTCTGGAGTCCTTGCCACATGCGTCGGGGGTTGGAGTTGGAGAAGTGTTCTTCTACCTTCTTTTTGTAATGGTGTTTGGCTTTTTTGATGCCCTTCTTTAGATTAGCCCTGGCTGTGCTGTAGGCGTGTGCATCTCCTGACCTAAAGGCAGTGTTGCGGGCCTTCAGGAGGAGACGAACATCC
The DNA here is from genome assembly GCF_964374335.1 of Astatotilapia calliptera. Classification (NCBI taxonomy): domain Eukaryota; kingdom Metazoa; phylum Chordata; class Actinopteri; order Cichliformes; family Cichlidae; genus Astatotilapia; species Astatotilapia calliptera. The sequence goes on from NC_137424.1 coordinate 60,969,129, forward strand.
CGGTTCATCCAAGGCTTCTGGTTGGGGTACATGGTGATCCGTTTCTGGGTGGTGACACTGTCTGTGGTTTCGGAGATGTAATCCAGTACAGATGAGGCGTACTGGTCCAGGTCTGTGTGCGTGAACATATTCCAGTCTGTGTTTTTAAATCTGTCCTGGAGCACTGCGTCTGTCCCCTCTGGCCACACTTTAATTGTCCTCACAGCAGGTTTCACCCGTTGGATGAGTGGTGAATACCTAGGTGTGAGGAACAGGGAGAGATGGTCCGATTGTCCAATGTGGAGGAGGGGTGTGGCTTTGTAGGCTCCAGCCAGGTTGGAATACACATGGTCTAAAGTCTTGTCTCCTCTGGTGTGGCAGGAGACATGTTGGTGGAATCTGGGGAGGACTGTCTTTAAGTTGGTGTGGTTGAAGTCGCCAGCAACAATAAAAGCAGCCTCGGGGTGTTTATTCTGGTGTTTGTTAATGGCTGCAGAAATTTCTTTCATGGCCAACCTAGCATTAGCGTCGGGGGGTATATACACGGCAGTGAGTATGATCGAAGTGAGTTCTCTGGGGAGGTAATAAGGTCTGCATTTGACCATTAAAAACTCCGCATTAGGTGAGCAGTGACTCTCAGTAGTAGTGGAGTTCATGCACCAAGCATTGTTAATATAAATGCACAAACCTCCACCTCTGGTCTTGCCGGAGTCATCTGCTAGCCTGTCGGCTCGGTGTGTGTGGCGTCCTGCTAACTCGATAGCATTGTCCGGGCAGCTGTTGTTCAACCATGTTTCGGTGAAAAACATGACATTTGAGTCCATAATCCGTCTGTTGTTAGTGATGGAGAGCCGTATCTCATCCATTTTGTTTGCCAGAGAACAGACATTGGCGAGGAAAATACTGGGTAAAGGCAGCCGGTGTGGTGTTAGCTTTAGCTTAGCCCGTAGCCCTCCGTGCCTACCTCGCCTTTGTTTAGGCGAGGTATCAATCAGCCTGATCAAATCTGATCAAATCAGATTTGATCAAATCAGCCTGTCTGCAGGCTGAGTGTGAAGAGGAGAGAGAAACTAGACAAATGAAGACTCACTCTGGGTTTGTTCTCGTCCATCGTCTGTGATCATTGTGACTTCATGGAGTCGTCTCGTTCTGTTTCTCTGTGGATTTTTATCCTCTGCTTGGTTTTTGTGAAAGGTAAATAAATCTGTTTCTGTCAGACTCAAGTTTTAGTTAACTTTTAAATAACTCTGTTTGACTAATAACTAAACTTTATGTGTTGATCCAGTGTCATGTGTTAAATATTTTTCCATTGTGACTTTTTTAATGCTCGCATGGTCTGTCTGTCCCCCTGCACTTCATCAGTGGAGACAGGAACAGAAGTCAAAATACTGATCACTGAAAAACTATGAAACAGTTTCAGAGTCTCTGTGTTTCCAAACTGAGCTGTTAAATGTTTAAAGTAACATCTGTGTTATTAGTTGATGTTGAGCTCCATCTGCAGGAGGGACACAGTTAAAATGTCATCAGTGTTTAGTTTCTCTCACATTTATCATGTAGCAGATCTCAGTGGGAGTGGATGTTTGCTGTGGATGTTTACAGGCTGAAATCCTTCTAATGTGACATGTTTTCAGTGCTCACATGTAAATTACAACCATCCAGTTTCTTCTTCATGATTTCAAAACCTCTCAGTGAATCAAGTTTTCTGTGAGCTGTTTAAATTGACTTTAGATTTTGGTGGATGATCAAACTGTGGCTGCTTAACTGTACTGACTGCAGAGATACTGAATAAGTCTGATCAACAGATTCATGATCAAAGTCATGGAAACAAAATCATCATCACAGTTATCTTGGTCATCTTCAGTTCTCTCCCATCTCAAGACCCTCACGGCCCCCCTCCTGGACCCCCTGCAGTTTGCATATAGAGCCAACAGGTCTGTAGACAACGCCATCAACATGGCCCTACACTTCATCCTGCAGCATCTGGACTCCCCAGGAACCTACGCCAGGATCCTGTTTGTGGACTTCAGCTCTGCCTTCAACACCATCCTTCCAGACCATCTCCGAGGCAAGCTTTCCCAGATGAATGTGCCTGATCCCATCTGCCGGTGGATCACTGACTTCCTGACGGACAGGAAGCAGCACGTGAGGCTGGGAAAGAATGTCTCGGACTCCCGGACCATCAGCACCGGCTCCCCTCAGGGCTGTGTTCTTTCTCCTCTGCTCTTCTCCCTGTACACCAACTGCTGCACCTCCACCCACCAGTCTGTCAAGCTAATCAAGTTCGCAGATGACACCACCGTCATTGGGCTCATCTCGGACGGGGACGAGTCTGCCTACAGGAGGGAGGTTGAACGTCTGGTGTCTTGGTGCAGCCACAACAACCTGGTGCTGAATGCCCAGAAGACAGTGGAGATTATTGTGGACTTCAGGAAGCACACAGCCCCACTCCCCCCCATCATCCTGACTGACACCCCCATCACCTCTGTGGACTCATTCCGCTTCCTGGGTACCACCATCACCCAGGACCTGAAGTGGGAGCCCACCATCACCTCCGTCATCAAGAAAGCCCAGCAGAGGATGTACTTCCTGAGGCAGCTGAAGAAATTCAACCTGCCAACACGGACGATGATGCAATTCTACACTGCAATCATCGAGTCCATCCTCACCTCCTCCATCACCGTGTGGTACGCTGGAGCCACTATCAGGGACAAACAGAGACTGCAGCGTGTTGTGCGCTCTGCTGAGAAGGTGATTGGCTGCAGACTCCCATCTCTGCAGGACCTGTACACCTCCAGGACACTGCGGCGTGCAGCCCGGATCTCAGCTGACCCTTCTCACCCTGGACACAGTCTGTTTGACCTGCTCCCCTCAGGCAGGAGGCTCCGGTCCATTCGCACCAGAACCTCTCGCCACAAGAACAGTTTCTTCCCCTCTGCTGTTGGACACATGAACAATAACCACATGATTGTCCCCGCCACTAACACATGACCCTACGCTGTGTCACTGCATCATTTCATGTTTGGCACTGATCACCACCTGCACTCATGTATATATCTTTCTACGTAGCACTCATAATTCTTATTCTCATGTATATATCTCATGTATATCTCATGCACATATCTTTCTTTCTACATAGCACTTTAATTCTTATTGTCTGCACTGAAGCACCGCAGCAATTTCCTAATGTTGTAAACCTCAACATCTGGCAATAAACCCATTCTGATTCTGATTCTGATTCTGATTCATTTCACTGACTGTGGAAACAAAGTGGATTTATTCATGTTTAAGTAACTCTGAACAAACCAACCAACACAGCATTGATTTTTGACAGTGTTGTCTCTGACTCACTGTGAAAGGAAATGTGGAATTATACTGTGGTGGAAGAACATGAAAAACTATCGTGTGGGAGGCTGTCAGAAAGACTGTTTGTTGTTCTTAACAGTTCTGATGTTGTGAGTGTGTCTGCTCCTCTCTGTCTCCTCAACAGGATCATTTGTAGTGGATGTGACACAGAGCTCCTATCAGGCAGAGGAGAACCACAACATCACACTGGAGTGGACGTTCACCACCAAACCAGACACGTCCATCTCAGCACTGGAGATCCTCTGTTACCTGAAAACTGGTCAAACATACTCAACTCTTTATTTTCTGTTTGATGGTGTCGAGTTCTCAGAGGATGAAAAGTTTTCAGGACGAGTCCAGAGTGACAAAGACGCCCTCAGAGAAGGACGAATCAGACTCCAGCTGTCCAGACTCAGGACTGAGGACTCGGGTCTGTACCTGTGTGAGGTGGACACAGGTTACGGCAGTGGCTACAACAGCTGCAGAGTCACCGTCTCTGGTAAGAAAATTCATTTATACACATGTGATCACTGGGAGCTGTTAAAATAGATCAAGGTTGGATCCTAAGGAAAAAAAATGGTGTTTATAAATCCTGACATTGAGTTTTTTGAAGAGACAACAAAAAGTTAAAATATTATTTTATTTCGGAATCAAACTCTGGGAAAACAGAAACAACTGGGCAACCTGGAAACATCGAACCACCAGATCTGAATAAAGAGACCAAATTCACACATAAAAAAATAAACAAATAAATGTTTAAAACTTTAAAGCTTACAACACTTATTAGGCTCATTTATTCACTCATGCAGTACAGATAAGGCAGGTGATCTGTGCCAAAATTCAGAGCTCCACCATCTTTAAAATACTACCCATGAACACATCCTGGCCTTCTGATTATCACAAATGTGTAAATAATAGAATAAAACTGATTATTACCCTATTCCGCTTCCTGTCTTTAAAATGTGATCTTTTCATTATTAACACTGAATAATGTTTTTCATGTTTGTGTAACTGTGGAATTTCTTTTTTTAGGGTGGGGAATAGTTAGTGTTTCATGTATCTCCTGCTTGCTGATCCTGTGTGCATTTGTGTTTCTTCTGAAATATCTAAAACAAGTAAGTCTGTTTTAGAGAAAGATATTATTCTGTAAATATAAAAATATCTCAGTCACACTTTAAAGTTTCTTAAATTATATTCAGTATAACTCAGTAAATCTTTAAATTTTCTTTCAATTTTAAACAGATCAACACTTCCTCACACACGGCCAGTGAGTTCTTGATGAAGGATTCAGTAGGTGGATCATTGCATCCAGTCTCAGGACTGACAACCACAGCTGGAAGCCGCAGATCTCAGACTGTGAATATAAACTCTGCACAACAACATGATGAAAAACCAGATTTGAAGTCTTCAGTTTGAGGCTTATAACACGTTTTTACATGAACCCAGACACGCACACAACGTCCAGGTTATGCCTGAGTTCACTTGTTTTTGGAGCTGAAGTCTCGGTTCGGCTCCTGTGTGGCCCATTGGCTCCAACCAGCTCTCATTCAGCTCCGGTTCCGCTTCTGGCCTCGGACACTACTAAAGTAAGAAAGGCGTGGTTAGGCACTGTCCCTGAACCCGTTACTCCTCCATCCTGCAGCTGAGCCACAAACCACCCAACTTACTGAACAAGGTAATAAGCTTTTCAGTAAGTTGGTGCCGAGAACTAACAAACAGAAACAAACATGTAAAATGTTGCATGGTCCCGGAAAAGCGGAAGAAAATGGATGGATGGATAATTTCTATACTCAACAAATGATAAATGGTCGCAGCTGTCATTAATACGTTTTTTGGAGTTATACAGAGTGCCTCTCATCTGTCAACAAAACTATATCACTGTCACATTTTGGACTTTACAATATTGCACCACTGACTTTTAATATTTAATGTCTCGCTATGCATAAATGTTTTTACAAATGTTTTAGCTGTTTAACTTCTTTTTCAAATTGTATTTGGCTGTTTTTGTTTGTTTTTCTTTTTGTTTTATGTTTGTGTTTTGATCTGTGAACCCTAAAGCAGTATTTTCTTTCATAAGGTGAATCATCTCTGGAAACTGACTCTGATTTTTTTTTTCCCCCCCATTATTAAAACTGCTGAACCCCTAATGCATTTCAAAATTCCGAAAAATGCAAACTGTATTATGGGCAGTGTTGGGGAGTAACGGAATACATGTACCGCCGTTACGTATTAAAAATACAAAATATGAGTAACTGTATTCCGTTACAGTTACCGTTTAAAAAGGTGGTATTAAATAAATGGATTGCACGGCGGTACTTTCCTGTTTCATATTGTGGCGGGTCAGGACTGTTTGGGTTTTGTTTGACAGGTACCTTCTGTTGTTCCAGTCGGCAGCGTTACGGTTGCCATGGTTACAGGGTAACGCTCTCTCTCTCTGCATGTTTCCTGGGTGAGAGAGCGCCTTTTTGTTGTTGTTGTTGTTGTGCTAAGCTAATAGGCAGAATGCTACAGCTCTAAAGAATGTAGCCTCATGGGCAGAGCGCGAGGTAGGAGAAAAAGGCGAGTGGGAAAAGTACGAGCTGTCATCGAGCAGAAACGGGAGCTGGAAGCATGTAAATATAATAATAACCACTGCAGCCAAGAAGAGTGCCTGACGAGCCCAGTTGTAAGTAAGCTATTAAGACTCGACTGTACACGGTGTTCGTGTTTTTCTCCGAAACAATAAGTTCCGTTGGAGCAGCCTTTCAACGCCTCTCTTTGTCTCTCGCAAGCAAAGTTCACCCAGACAACAAAGTAAAGCTATTTTTTTCGGCTACGAGCCCAACACGAACCCGACGTATTAGCCAGAGGTCCCTTTACTATGGGTTCGGAGCCGCGAACCTTCAGTAACAGTAATAAATCACAGCAATAGTACATTCAGGTAGTTGTAAAACGCATGATAATATATTAAGTAATCCAAAGTATTCAGAATACGTTACTCTCATCGAGTAATGTAACGGAATACGTTACAGAATACATTTTGGGGCATGTATTCTGTAATCTGTAATGGATGTTACGTTTCGGCGTTGGCAGTGTATTGTTTTAGGCGTTTTGTTTTGGCGTGACTGTTATGTGTTTCCTGTTTTACTTTGAAAGTCTGTGTTATCTTAGAGTGTTCAATTTACGTGTCCCTGTCTCGTCAGTGTAGCGTTGCCGCAGCTGTGTTTCCCTCTTGTTGTCCATTTCCTGATTGCTCCCTCTAGGTATTTAAACCCTGTGTTTCAGTGTGTCATGGTCGCGATCCTCCCCCCCGTTGTAAATAGTTTGGCGCCTTGTGTTGTGATGTAAATAAATATTGTATTTTGCTTTAAAGAAAATAGTTGTCGATACTTTCGTTTTGGGATTATTTTTGTGGAAGCCCGTATTAGTCTTTTTTATGAGTTCGCCCTCCTTAAGAGCAGTGAGCTTGGGGGCCCTTTTTTCCCTTATTTCTATTTTTCCTGAGTTGCACGCCGGTTGCCTAGGCCGGGGTGTAACATGGAATACATTTTAAAAGTAACCTTCCCAACACTGATTATGGATTACCAATAAATAACTGTAGTGATTTACAATACATTCCTTTTTATTTCTGCCATTGAACATAGAACACATTTAATCTTCAAAATGAGAAAATATGACATTAGTTCATTTTTAATTTGATGGCAGCAAAACCACTTAAAACCATTACCTCAGTGAGGAGGGCTTATCATGTACCCAGTTTGATGTATGAAAAATTATTTTTCTGAAATGTGATTACATGCTGATTCAGCTCCATGTGTATCTATTAATTTGGTTCCCTTTGTTCTTTTTAAACTTCAAGAATTTGTAGTGCACTAAAAATAATGCATTTTGGGGTCATCTTGAAAGAAAGCACATGTGAAATGTAAATGTGAGGTCAAAGGTCAAATGTGACATGCTATTTGAATGCAAACAATAATGAAATATTTAGAATTCCCATATCAGTATTTCATACAAACAAATTTTAAGCAGTTCAAAATATAAAAGACAATTAATGATTGTTTGACCTTATTTGACCTTGAAGAAAAGGTCAGGGGTCTAATTTAATCTTATATTTATAACCCCCATATATCATTCTCTATATTGTCAATACAAACAATAGCAGGAAGAGATATCATATTCAATTCAATTCAATTTTATTTATATAGCGCCAAATCACAACATAAGTCGCCTCAAGGCGCTTCATAGATACAGAGAAAAACCCAACAATCATATGACCCCCTATGAGCAAGCACTTTGGCGACAGTGGGAAGGAAAAACTCCCTTTTAACAGGAAGAAACCTCCGGCAGAACCAGGCTCAGGGAGGGGCGGGGCCATCTGCTGCGAACGGTTGGGGTGAGAGAAGGAAGACAGGATAAAAGACATGCTGTGGAAGAGAGACAGAGGTTAACCCTTTAGAGCCGATCGGAGCGGACACGCTCTGTTTTGCGTAACTATTTTTAAATCCCGGTAGCACTGCAACCACGTAAGCTAGCGCAAAAATTTTTTTTGCATATGAAACCGGAGGAGTTGTACTTACATCTTATGCCATCAGCTTGTCCTAGGTCACGGTTTCCTTCCACATAAAGCTTTGCAAAAACTGCATAAAAAGCACTTGCAGGAACAAAAACATAATATTCCACAAACACGCTTTGCCGATCCAATCAGCTGTTCATAACACTTCCTACGTTGGAATAGATGTCAGCGCGAACTTTTGCATTTCCGCCATTACCTGCCCGAAACCGGAAGTGACGTCATTTTCGCGGAAATGTAGTCTTTTTTTACCATCAGGGCCTCAGGGCCTATACTGGTCTTTTTAAAAGTTATCTTTGACTTTATGACTTTCTGTGTCGTTTCTGGGATGCTTAGGACTCATATTGCACTGCTGGAAATAGTTTATTTTGATGCATATGCTGCTTTTTTGCAAATTTGCAGTATAATATTTATTTTCGTTTTTCCTGCAGTATATAAAAATTGGTGTATTTCAAAAATAAAACTATGAAGACACTCAAAATAAATTTCCTGTGGTGGGAAACTATTTTGTGCAACTTTTTTGTATTTACAGTTTTGAGGGATAAGCCTCTTAAATTTCTCTAACTACAAATATATGTTAAAAAAGCAAAAACGATTTTCAATTTTTTTGTAGTTTATTGCACTTTTTTGCAATTTATGTAATTACTATGCACTTAATGAATACATATTATTAAAATCTGGGCTATAATGGTTGTATTGATGTATAGCAACTTGAAATGCTCCCAAAAATGGCTCCACAGCATGTAAAAATATAATATAAGCTCTGGCGGACTTGGTTCTATGGTAGGTCTTAAAGGGTTAATAACAGATATGATTCAATGCAGAGAGGTTTGTTAATACATAGTGAGTGAGAAAGGTGACTGGAAAGGAAAAACTCAATGCATCATGGGAATCCCCCGGCAGCCTATGTCTATTGCAGCATAACTAAGGGAGGATTCAGGGTCACCTGGTCCAGCCCTAACTATATGCTTTAGCAAAAAGGAAAGTTTTAAGCCTAATCTTAAAAGTAGAGATAATGTCTGTCTCCCGAATCCAAACTGGAAGCTGGTTCCACAGAAGAGGGGCCTGAAAACTGAAGGCTCTCCCTCCCATTCTACTTTTAAATACTCTAGGAACAACAAGTAAGCCTGCAGAGCGAGAGCGAAGTGCTCTAATAGGGTGATATGGTACTACAAGGTCATTAAGATAAGATGGGGCCTGATTATTTAAGACCTTGTATGTGAGGAGCAGGATTTTGAATTCAATTCTGGATTTAACAGGAAGCCAATGAAGGGAAGCCAAAACAGGAGAAATATGCTCTCTCTTTCTAGTCCCTGTCAGTACTCTTGCTGCAGCATTTTGGATTAGCTGAAGGCTTTTGTGAGAGGATTTTTATGAAATCAAGTATAATCAAGTGTGCCTTATAATCGAGTGTTCATATATTTTCACATAACCAAGCTTAATGTTAAAGAGAACATAATGCATTCCTTACTTCAGTGTCTGAGATGTTTGACAAGTCATGATATAAGATGTATTCTTTAACCCAGTGTGTGTGATGTCAGATAAGTGTGATATACTTCTGTATTTTTATTTTTAGTTTGTGTGCAGAGGTTAGATAAGCTGAGATAATGCCTGACCTCTCCCCTTTCTGTTAAAAGAGGAAGTACTATGTAACCCATTTTGCCTTATAAATAAAGCAACCAGCCTGCGTTTGAGTGTGTGTGATTTTGCTGAGAGGCACACACCCATGCGCATGTCTTAAAACTCTCTGAGTCGGTCTGCAGTGTCTTATTTCTCTTACTTGTGAACAAATGTCTTAACCCCTGACATTTAATTGGTCCTCCGAGCCGGATAACTGACTGTTATTTTTAACGTCTAGTTGTCCACAGACGGTTTTCATCAGATCCTGACGTCGTGTTGCCTGCGCTGGAAAAAACCTGTGCACAGTAAAGGAGAAAAACCGGGACCATTCGATCTCCGGTCAGCGTCTTATACAGGCCCCACGGCGCCAGGACCAGATGAACCGAATCCAAAACGCAGCGCCACAGTAAGGTGAATATGAAACACTGCATTCCATCAAGCGCTAAAATACGTTGATATTGAGATTTTCCTTTAAAATAGTGTGTAAACCTGGTTAGCGCCAACAGATCTCAGTCCAAGAGGGACTTAGAGACGACAGGCAAGAGCGAGATTCTAGAAATCGCTATTAAAAGTTCCGGTTGCTCTGGGTAGCAGCTGAACGGAACGAGTTCCGGTCGCTCTGGGAGTGGCTGCAACGGAACAGGTAGAAGGTTGCACAACGAAAATACGGAAAATCTCAATAAAAATTATAAAAGCGCGCTCTAATTGTGTTAACTAAGAGGAGTGAGTTGTCATTTACGGCCCAATACGCGGTCGAACCGCTTCTCAAACTGTTTTCCTGTGTACACTCACGAACTGGTTGGAGTGGAGATAAGGTTGTGCGTCATCACGTAAAATCAATAACCGCTCTCTCAAATAGTGGGAGAGTAGAAGCCTGTTATTGATAACCTGCCCGCTTCGTCATACCAGAGACAGTGTCACAGTTCTGACATAATTAGTTCAAAATGGGTAATTCTAAAGCTAAAGTAAAATTAACAGCAGATGAAGAGTGGTTAGAAAAAAAAAACTGTTCAAATGCAGGAGTAATCAGTGCAAAAAGGTGGAGAAATCCACATAAAATATATTGTCCAGCTTGGCAAGGCAAATGCAACCCTGATTCAATAAATGCTTTAAAAACCGCTTTGCAAAAAGAGAGATGCATAAGGTAGATTAAGGCTGTGTCATTGTACAGCCAAGGAAAATGTGTGAAAAGATAAATGTTTCCATCCTGGAAGTGGGTGAGACTGCAGCTCGCTCACAGTCCCTGATGGATACAAAATAAAATATAATAATCTGAAGGTTGGATCTGAGATGAGGCAAACAGAAGACCAGTCTAAAAGTAGGCACAAACCTGTTCAGAGAAAAAGCAAATTTGTACAGATTGGATGAACTATAAATTATCTGTTTGCTGAGTAAGATGATCCTAACTATTAAATTGGCTCAGTAGTAGTATAGTGATATACACTAATAAAATATTGTAATATACTATTGTTATTATATAGAGAGAAAAAGATGATAATAATTAATAAAAATATAATATTAATATTGACAAGAAGTATCTTAGCCAGTATGATGTGAGATGGACAATTGTTATGAAGTAGTCTGCATCAAGCTTAAGGTTTGCTCAAACTCAGTATAATGACATATGAGATGAAGAAAATAAAGGCAATATCTAAACCAATTAGGTGCATAGAGGCACTTAACCTGCTTGAAAACCTGTCATTTATCCTAGATAAATATTACTGAGATGTGGAGCACATCTATAATAACAACTAATAAGCCAAACCCTGTAGAAAATAACTAAACCTACAGGATTATGAAGCTGAATTAAATGTGTGGACACCGCTAAGTTGATGAGCATGTTACACATTTTCTTTTATTTTTTATTTATTGGTTTTTTTAGAGCAGAGGCTGCATGCTGTTAAAAGCCAACACATGCAGCTGTCTGTGAGCTCAGTTTCCCCTCACACTTCTGCTTTGTTTCTGGCAGCATTTTTCTTTGTCTTTTTGTGTCCTGACTCATGTATGTTTTTGTTTTTTTGATTATTTTGTTGGTTTGGAAACAAATTTGTGCCAATACTTGTGGATTACGGTGACACATAGTGATTAGGCATATGATTTACAAATGCATATGATTTACAAATACCCAGTTTTAGAACTGTGAGCTATGAACAATGCAAAGTTTAGGAAAAAAAATATATATACACAAAACAAAAAACTTCAAAGTTTGAAATATGTAAGATGTGTGAATTCTTTGAAAAACTAGAAGGTATCTAAAAATGCCTCAAGTGAAAATGAGATTCTCTAATGACACTCTGATAGTTAGGTCAGCATCAGGGCCAGAAGGCCTGTGAAACCACAATATCCTTTGAGTGCAGAAGCAAAGGAAGGAATTAGGCCAGTAATAGCAGACATGCAGAAAGCAGGTATTCTCGTGAAAACTAATAAAGCCACGTGTAATACACCAATTTTTCCAGTAAAAAAGGCCAATACTGGAAAATATCGCCTAGTTCATGATCTAAGAGCAATAAATAAGGTAACAGAGCAAATACCTCCAGTGGTTGCAAATCCACATATCATTTTAAATCAAGTAACACCAAAAGAACAATGGTTCTCGGTGATTGACCTCTCAAATGCATTTTTCTCTGTTCCCTTACATAAAGATTCACAGAATCTATTTGGATTTACTTTTGATAATGAAAAATACACATACACGAGGCTACCACAAGGATTTCAAAATAGCCCAACACTGTATGCAGAAGCTCTAAAGAAATCAATGTCACTTTGCTCTCTCTCTGCTCCAGGAAAATTTCTGCTGTATGTAGATGCCATATTGATTACAGGCCATACGCAAGATGATTGTAAAGAAAACACAATGACGGTTCTGCAACATCTGGCAGAACAAGGCCACAAAGTATCACAACACAAGTTACAACTGTGGAGTGATAAAGTCATCTATTTAGGACATCAGCTAACAGGCCAAGGCCGCACCCTACTAGAGAGCAGAAAGACAGCAGTCCAAAATGCAGCAAAACCAAATAACTAAGCAACAAATGATGAGTTATTTAGGTCTGTGCAATTTCTGTGGGTGCTGGATCCCAGAGTATGCACTGCTGGCCCAGCCACTACAGAACCTAATTTATGGAAAAGACCTAGCATTAAAAGACAAAATACAGTGGACCCTAGAAGCAGAAAAAGCCTTCACTGATTTAAAAATAGCATTGCAAACATGTACCGTCTTAGCATTACCAGACTATGAAAAACCTTTTATTCTCCATGTCGATGGAGTAGCAGGGTACATGAAGGCAGTTTTGACTCAAGCTTTCGGAGACAACTCTCTTATGTAGGTATTCTGCTCTCACACTCACACATTACTATAGAGAAGTGTAATCAGCTAAACCCCAGCACCCTGCTTCCTGCAGAAACAACGATGGCAGAATGGATGACAAAACTGTTTGAGAATAAAGAAGTGATACTAAGCAATCAACTGCCGAGTGATCTATCTCCAGTCTCTTGCAGGTCGAACCCCGGTGATTGGATTCTGATTAAAGTCCTCCAGCGGAAAAACTGGAGTGCTCGACGGTGGGAGGGTCCTTTCCAGGTGTTGCTTACTACACCGACAGCTTGTAAGATAGCCGAACGACCTTCGTGGATCCATCAAAGCCACGTGAAGAAAGTGTTTGCACCACAATAAGACGCCGGTTCCCCTAGCTTCCAGGTGATCTGCCAGTGGAGGAAGGGCTGATTGGGTATATCCCGCCACTCCACTTCGCTGGCAGTCTACTCACCAGAAGTTTAGGTGTACCAGGTCATCCTGAAGAACAGACACATAGTAAAAGAGTGACCTATCCCACCAAGGAGAAGAACCAATAACGACACCAGGGACGCCTGAAGACCAACAAGATGACTGAGGAAACCAGCCCGATGAATCCAGAAGAAGCACCAGCCCCAGCACCAGCACCAGCCCCAGCCCCAAAGCTGTTGTGCTTAGGTGCTTGTAAGTTACAACTCTGGACCAACAGCCAGAAGGTAATGCACGCTTTGTTTCCCTGGATCGGAGTAGGAAAGCACGCACTACAAATAGAGACTTTAGACTATCGTTTTGGACTGTTTTTGAATGCTTCCACCCGCATTGACAAAGCACAGAATGAAGAAATTGATGCAATCCGCATCACTGTCATGCAACATCGAGTAGCTTTGGACATGATTCTTGCAGAGAAAGGAGGTCTCTGCATGTTGTTCAACATCACCTGTTGCACCTACATACCTGACAACATACATTCATTAAACATGACAAATGCTTTGAATGTTCTGAAACAATTGAGAGACGCTCAGCAGCAGGACTACGTAGCCGTTAAGCAAGGCTGGTGGGACTGGTTGCTGAGTGGCTCCTGGAAATCCTTACTGATTAAAGGCCTGTTGGCCCTTTTCAATGAGATGTTACTATTTTGCCTTTTCACTGCTTGTATTATCCCATGTCTGAGAAGCATAATGTCAAACATGTTCAAGCGTATGTTAGGAAACTATGTTTTGGTTCAGAGGAATATGGAGGATCCCTATCGCCAATATGATATGCTGAATATGGAGGAAAGAGTGGAAAATCCCTATTCTAGTCTTTACAGAACTGTTGTTTAAATACTTCACTGAATGACATGCAAGTTGAAAATGTGACTAACAAGTGACTATGCATTGATTAAAACCTGTGAAATATATTAACAACAGGAGGGAAATGTGAGAGGATTTTTATGAAATCAAGTATAATCAAGTGTGCCTTATAATCGAGTGTTCATATATTTTCACATAACCAAGCTTAATGTTAAAGAGAACATAATGCATTCCTTACTTCAGTGTCTGAGATGTTTCACAAGTCATGATATAAGATGTATCCTTTAACCCAGTGTGTGTGATGTCAGATAAGTGTGATATACTTCTGTATTTTTATTTTTAGTTTGTGTGCAGAGGTTAGATAAGCTGAGATAATGCCTGACCTCTCCCCTTTCTGTTAAAAGAGGAAGTACTATGTAACCCATTTTGCCTTATAAATAAAGCAACCAGCCTGCGTTTGAGTGTGTGTGATTTTGCTGAGAGGCACACACCCATGCGCATGTCTTAAAACTCTCTGAGTCGGTCTGCAGTGTCTTATTTCTCTTACTTGTGAACAAATGTCTTAACCCCTGACAGCTTTTCAGTGAGTTTTTTGAACTTCCTGATAATAATGAATTGCACACTGTCTCAGCTGAACTCTGGACACACACACACATACACTGATATGCACACACTCATCCCCCCTCCCTTTCCAAACGCCTTCGATGCTTATTCCCTTCCGATGCTGACGGTGGATCAAGGAGACCAGCGCACGCAGGCCCGGATGTACTGTCTAATTCGGCTGTCTCTCACCCTTTACCCACCCCTGTTGCTTGTCATGTGTTTCTTTGGTGTATTAAGTTTTTTCATGTGCTATGTGCAGAGGTGTTTTTTTCTGTTCTCAAACTGATCTCCCTGTTGGAGCTCAGTCTGGGGGGAGTTAGTTTTTTCTCCTTCTCTTTCCTCATGTGGTGCATTTTCCATTGTTATACCTCTCTGACCTGTCTTCCCCATGTGATGTTTTGTGTAATGTATGTATGGTCGGAGGGTAAGATGGCGCCGCCATTGCGTGCAATAGGTCGGCAGCCTTATGAAATGAAATTTCCCCTGTGGGACTAATAAAGGTATATCAAATCAAATCAAACATTTAATTAGCTCTATGTGGCATTAGTATCACTTAGATCTTGAGATTAATCTATTGAACTTAAAGGAGAGGTCAGAGGTCATATTTTAAAGTACTTTCTATATGTTGGAAATACACACCACATTTGTAAGAATCATACGGTTATAAGTGTTTTTATACATTTGTGATCAATAAATCATTTATTTGACCTGGACTTTAATTGGCAAATCTGAAAACAACACAAAGGTTAAATAAAGAAGCTGTTGACAATTATTACACACTATGCAGTACCAGTACTTTGCTGAAGTGCCAATGGCATACTGTCAGAAACATACTTGCAAACTTCTAACATCATTAGAAATGAAGAAACCCCAAAAGAGACAACTAATTATATGATCTTCTGGTTGCGCCGTAAGATGGTTGCGCCGTAAGATGGCTGCACCGACGAGAGCTCCCAGTCATCTCAGCAAAAATGTTATTATTTATTTTGTACTGCTTTCTATTTCTGTGCGCACAGAAATAGAACACATACACTCGGTATGACAGACAAACGCTTTTGGAGCTACGTTCGGCAGCCAGTTTGGACTTTACAGCGGGTTTCGACTCCGTGGACGCTCTGCTGCCTGGGATCTTTTGTTTACTCGCGCGACGTTGAGGGAAACCAAAGAGGGGGAAACGCGCCAAAGTTTTGTGCCAAACGTGACAGAGAAACAGCAAGCCACGTCTGCCCAGCATCCTGCTCGCAAATCTCCAGTCTCTGGACAACAAACTTGACGAGCTGCGTGCACGGATTAAACACCAACAAGACATCAGGAACTGCTGTGTTCTGGCCTTCACAGCGTCCCCGACTGCGCCATCACGCCGGATGGATTCACTGTTTACCAGGGAGACCGAACGAAGGACTCAGGCAAGAAAAGGGGAGGAGGGGTGTGCTTTATGGTTAACGCTTTGTGGGCTAGAGATGTGTGTATCTTAAAAACGTACTGCTCTCAGAGCCTTGAGCTGCTGACCATTAAAGTCAGGCCTTTTTACCTCCCGAGGGAGTTCAGCTGAGTTCTCCTCTCAGCTGTTTACATTCCCCCACACGCTGATAAAGCTACGGCTATGGACGAACTGTATAACATCATTATTGGACTTGAGAACAAAAATCCAGAAGCTGCCTTTATTGTGCTGGGAGACTTCAACAGAGCCAACATGAAGAAGGTTCTACCCAAATACTATCAGCACATCTCCTTCCCCACAAGAGGTGATCGAACATTGGACCATTGTTACACTCCATTCAAAGAGTGCTACAAACCCCTCCCCCACCCAGCTTTTGCTAAGGCTGACCATTGCTCCATACTGCTGCTGCCTGCATACAGACAAAGACTGAAAGGTCCTGCAGGAGTGCTTTGACACAACTGACTGGCAGATATTTGTGGATGCAGCTGATGGCAACATCAATGAACTCACAGACTCTGTCATTGGATATATTGGAAAGTGCATGGATGATACCATCACAAAAACCACTGTCCGCATATATCCAAATCAGAAACCCTGGGTAAATAAAGACGTTCGCGCCAAGCTAAAAGTGCGGACCTCTGCCTTTAACTCCGGGGATGCTGATGCATATAAAGCAGCCAGGTACGACCTGTGGAATGGACTGCGCTGCATCACTGACTACAAGAAGGTCAACACAGTCAGTGTTCAGCCCACTGCATCTCTCGCAGACGAACTCAACAACTTCTATGCTCGTTTTGACGCAGACAACACAGAGCAGATCCTCTACCTTCAGGAGGAGGCTGCAACTTTAACTCTGAAAACAGAAGCTGTGAGATGGACTTTTAAAAAGGTCAATCCTCACAAAGCTCCAGGACTGGACGGCATCCCAGGCCGGCTACTCAGAGTGTGTGCAGACGAGCTGGCAGAGGTGTTCACCAACATCTTCAACCTCTCCCTGAGGCAGTCAGTGGTTGACTACAGCTTGGCATTTAACACCATCATCCCCTCAAAACTTGCCACGAAGCGCGTCGATCTTGGGCTGGGAACACCAATCTGCAGATGGATTCTAAACTTCCTCACAAACAGGCCCCAGGTGGTGAGAGTTGGTAAGCACACCTCCTCACCACTCATCCTAAACACAGGTACCCCACAGGGTTGTGTGCTTAGCCCCCTCCTATATTCACTGTTCACATACGACTGTGTTGCTAAACACGAGTCCAACATTATCATCATCAAGTTTGCGGATGACACAACCATCATAGGCCTCATCACAGACAACGATGAGACAGGCCTATAGAGAGGAGGTGATGGCGCTGTACGAGTGGTGTGTGGAAAATAACCTGACTCTCAACATCAGCAAAACTAGAGAGATGATAGTGGACTACCAGAAATGACCAGTCAGGGAAAACCAGCCCATCCACATCAACAGTGTCATGGTCGAAAGGGTCAGCAGCTTCAAATTCCTTGGAGTCAACATCACCGAGGACTTCTCCTGGACCCTTCAAACAGACACTGCTATCAGGAAAGCTCGCCAGCAGCTTTACTTCCTGAGGAGGCTGAGGAAGTTTGGCATGAACGCCAACATCAGCTCAAATTTCTACAGGTGTGCAATCGAGAGCTTGCTGATGAGCTGCATTACAGTTTGGTACGGAAGCTGCTCTGCCAGCAGCCCTAAATCACTACAGAGGGTGGTGAAGGCAGCAGATCACATCACTGGCATGAGGCTTCCTGCCATTCAGGACATTTCTCTCCAGCGATGCCTCTAAAGCACACAGCATCATCAAGGACCACAGCCACCCAGCACATCAGCTCTTCTCTTTGTTACCATCTGGCAGACGTTACAGGAGTCTGTCTGCTCGGACTACAAGACTTAAAAACAGTTTCTACCATCAAGCCATATGACACCTCAACCACAACACAGTCCACAGGATGCACTCAGAAGCTAACCTGCAGCTTCACAAGTACTCTGTATAATCTGCACTGGTCACTCCACTTTATTGATATTTATATTTAAAAAAAAGTGCAATACTGTAACAACTGCCACAAAAAACAAAATCTTTTGTACTGTTTAGTTACTGCTGCTTATTCCTGTGCAATATCCCATCTGCCCCCCCCCCCCCACATTTCTATTTAAGATTTTCTTTATTTAATCACTAGTGTGACAGTTAACTTAAAATCTCTTTTTCTTTTACTACATCTTATTATTATTTTGCTCTTACTATTTTTCTATTTATTTTTTATTATTTTATTTTATTTTTTTCTACTGTACCATTCTGCTGAGTGACTGTCTTCTGCTTGTCAAATACATTTCATTGCGATGTTGACCCTGTGCTAACTTGCATATGACAATTAAAACTGAAAACTGATCAGGTAGATGCTCTGTCTGGATCATCAAAGTACAAACCCCTGGGCATAGATGTTTGGCACATCATACGGAACTTGTTTTTATAAGCAAGCTGAGATTTTTCTTCCTTTTCTTTACTTTCTTCAATAATCAATAAATACTTTGAAAAGGACAGTGTTGTACCTTATTTAGATGTTAACCATAGTCCAGAAGTCTTTAAATAGTGCCGAGGTCTCTGCTTTGGGAAATCCATTCCAGAAACTTTGTGGGCCTTTTTTATTGGCCTTTTCTGAATGACCACGGTTCAGTTCTACATAAGTACCAGTTTTCTGGATATTTCACTACTTTGCTAAGTTCTGGAAGATGACCAAAATTGTCACCATCAGCTGAGAGGAAATTGATCCGGATGCTTGGAAACAACCGAGGAACCACCAAGACTCAATCCTGCCATGGAGACTCAATCATTCCACAGTAAAGCTAATTTTACATCCACATGAAGTCAGAGAGTGTTGACCAAGAAACAAAAAATCAACTACTCCAAAATCAACGCCTTCACACTCAACTGAAATTTGCAACTGTCCAAATGGACGGTATATTACTATTTACTTATATGGACCTAACTGTACAGGAAAATATATTCTCATATGTATATGGACTATTTTTTATATTACTATCATATCACACGGTGGACTTCAGTGAAATTAAGTTGACACCTCGTTTCTCAAACAAAAACCTGTCAGGTAATGACGTTGATCGTTTCTATGATCACAGTTATACCACAGACATTTTTGGGTATGTCTACATACAATGGAGACATTGAGAGCAAACAAGGACACACCTATTCCAGCAGGTAACTGTCCTGACAGTTAAACCGCCATCTGACACGCAGACATGCTACCAGTAAATGTCAATACCAGTATAACAAAATAAGAGCATTTGTTATGCAGACAGAGAAATATTTTATTCTTGAAGCTCCTTTTGGCAGGGTAAACATTGGCAGTTGAATAGCATTGTCGGTCAGGGATTAAATGTCTAGTTATTAAACGCTTTTATCAGTGGATTTGAATGGAAGGTTTTCTGCTAAAAAGCTACAAAGATTTGACAATGCATAAAAAGGTGTTTTATACTATGTATTAATTGAAAATATGACAATAAACCTTTGGCTGCACCAATGCAAAACGGGATAGGCAAAAAAAAAAAAAAAAACTCAGACAACGCAGATTCTGGTTAGACCAACAGATGACGTGTCATTCGGAACGAAAGCTCCGAAGATGATTGAGTTAATTTCCAGCTTACCGTTTGCCATTCCATCAACTTGACCTACCTCACAGCAAAACACAACCTTATGTTTAATGTGTCCTTTTACACTGTTGCCTCATGTTTCAGAACAGAAAACATAACAACAAAAGGGAGCAAAGTTTTTAAAATGTATTTCATCAGTCTTCAAGACAAATGCTGCACACTGAATTAATCAGAATCAGAATCAGAATACTTTATTGATCCCTGGGGGAAATTATTTTTTGTTACAGTGCTCCATTTTAAACCAACATTAAGACAAGACAGACAATACGCTAACTAAGAATAGTACAATATATACATATATATACATACATACATACATAAGTCACTTATAAATAAATATTTGGAAAAGAAACATGTGTAGTTGTAGCAGCAAACAGTGTGTTAAGTGGATGCGTTGTACAGGGAGATGGCCACAGGCAGGAATGATTTCCTGTGTCGTTCAGTGGTGCTTTTCGGTAATCTCAGTCTCTCACTGAACGAGCTCCTGTGACTGACCAACATGTCATGGAGTGGGTGGGAGGTGTTATCCAACATTGTCTTTATCTTGGACAGCATCCGCCTCTCCGACACCACCTTGAGGGAGTCCAGCTCCATCCCCACAACATTGCTGGCCTTACGGATCAGTTTATTAAGTCTGTTGGCATCTGCGACCCTCAGCCTGCTCCCCCAGCATGCAACAGCATAGAGGATCGCACTGGCCACAACAGACTCATAGAAAATCCTCAGCATTTTCTGGCAGATGTTGAAGGACCTCAGTCGCCTCAAAAAATAGAGACGACTCTGGCCCTTCCTGTAAAGTGCTGTGGTGTTTTTAGCCCAGTCCAGTTTATTGTCAATGTGTACTCCAAGGTATTTATAGTCCTCCACAATGTCAACACTGACCCCCTGGATTGAAACAGGGGTCAAGTGTTTCCTGGTCTTCCTGAAGTCCATGATCAGTTCCTTGGTCTTTGCCACGTTGAGCTGCAGATTATTCTGCTCACACCACGTGACAAAGGAGTCGACCACAGCCCGGTACTCTGTCTCATCATCCCTGCTGATGCATCCAACCACCGCAGAGTCATCAGAAAACTTCTGAAGATGGCAGGTCTCTGTGCAGTGGCTGAAGTCTGTGGTGTAGAGGGTGAAGAGGAAGGGGGAGAGGACAGTCCCCTGTGGTGCCCCTGTGTTGCTGATCACCTTGTCAGACACACACTGTGGGAGATGTACATATTGTGGTCTTCCTGTCAGGTAATCAACAATCCAGGACACCAGAGAAGCATCCACCTGCATCGCTGCTAACTTATCACCCAGGAGGGTCGGCCTGATGGTGTTGAAAGCACTGGAAAAGTCAAAAAACATGACCCTCACAGTGCTCGCCGGCTGGTCCAGATGGGTGTAGACACGATTGAGCAGGTAGATGATGGCGTCCTCTGTTCCGAGACGAGGCTGATAAGCGAACTGAAGGGGATCCAGATGTGGTCTTACTATGGGTCGCAACTGGTCCAGGATGAGCCTTTCCAGGGTCTTCATGATGTGGGAGGTCAGTGCCACGGGCCTGTAATCCTGGGGGCCACTGGGACGAGGCGTCTTTGGTACAGGGACGAGGCATGATGTCTTCCACATCACCGGGACCCTCTGCAGACTCAGACTCAGCATAAACAGTTTATGAAAGACTCCACACAGCTGGGGGGCACAGGCCTTGAGGACAAGGGGACTCACTCCGTCTGGTCCAGCAGACTTGCCTGAGTGAAGTCTCCTCATTTGCATCTCAACCTGGTATTGAGTGAAGGTGATGGGTGGGGGAGGGGTGTCAGGAATCTCACAGGAGGCAACATGTGAAGAGAGAGGCTGGCACAGTGGTGTGGCTCTGGATTCCAGGCTGACTGCAGGTGAGGTTGTGGGGGTGGGAGCAGACACTGTGGTGTCGAATCTATTGAAAAACAGATTCAACTCGTCGGCTCTATTCTCACCTCCCTCAGCTCCCCTGCTGTTGGTTGGCCTGAATCCAGTGATGGTCTTCATGCCCCTCCACACCTCTCTCATGCTGTTCTGCTGGAGTTTCCACTCCAGCTTCCTCCTGTAATTGTCCTTAGCCTCTCTGATCTTGTCCTTTAGTAACACCTGGACCTTCCTCACCTCCTCTTTGTTGCCCCCTCTGAAAGCCCTCTTCTTGTTGTCGAGGAGGGCTTTGATGTCCTTAGTCACCCACGGCTTGTTATTTGGGTAACAATGAACAGTCTGAGCTGGAACAATGGAGTCGGTGCAGAAAGTTATGTAGTCTGTGATACACTCAGTAAGCCCATTGATGTCCTCGGCGTGAGGCTCACAGAGTGTTTCCCAGTCGGTCACCTCGAAACAGCCCTGTAGTTCCGCTATTGCCTCCTCTGACCACCTCCTAACAGTCCTGGTGGTCACAGGTTCCCTCCTCACAATTGGCACATAGCGGGGGGTGAGGTGAATCAGGTTATGATCTGACCTACCAAGTGGGGGGAGGGAGGAGGAGCTGTATGCATCCTTGACGTTAGCATACAGTAAGTCTAAAGTTTTCTCTCCCCTGGTGGGACAGTCCACATATTGTTTGAATGTTGGTAGTGTATTGTCCAGTGATACATGGTTGAAGTCACCCGAGATCACAATAAAGGCACTCGGGTGCTGAGTCTGTAGCCGAGCTATGGCAGAGTGGATAGTGTCACATGCAGCTGTGGGGTTAGCAGAGGGGGGAACATAAACAGCCACCAAGATGACGTGAGAGAATTCCCTGGGTAAATAATACGGCCTGAGTCCAACAGCACACAGTTCAGTGTCCGGGCAACAAATCCTTTCTTTGATTGTTATGTTGGCAGGGTTACACCACCGGTTGTTAACTAAAACAGCAAGCCCACCTCCTTTACGCTTACCGCTAGCGATGCTGTCCCTGTCCGCCCGAACAGTGTGAAAGCCTTCCACGGAAGCATTCTCATCGGGAATGACCTGGTGCAGCCATGATTCGGTGAAACACATCAGGCTACACTCTCGGTATTCCCTCTGACTCCGTACCAGTGCTGAGAGCTCGTCGATTTTACTTGCCAACGATCGCACATTTCCCATCACGATAGACGGCAGACACGGTTTAAACCTCCTCCTCGCTTCGAGCCTCCGCTGTCTCACCGTCACCTTTTTTCTTCTCTTCTGTCCTTGACCTCTGCATCCCCGATGTGTTTTCCTCCAAATTTCAGCTGGTACTTCTGCGGGCACTTCTGCGGGCCTGGCCAGCGAGCTGGCCGGCATCAGGGCGATCAGCTGATCTCTGGAGTAAACAGTCCGTGCGTGTAGGAGATGTGCCGCGGTCCCGTTCCATGATAAAAGTAACAGTTCCACGGCCACCAGAAGAACAAAAACTCTCTCAATCCACATGATTGAGTAAGAGATAGAAAACGGAGGAAAATACAAGTCAGAAAAAAAAAAGAATACGTAAGAAAAAAGAGCTAAACTAAGAGAAAAGCAGGAGCGACTGTAACAGGCTGCACGCTGGTTGGCGCATGCGCACTTATTTGCATTTAATTTAAAAGATATGCACGTATTTATATAAAAATATTTATGCACATATAGAAAAATGGCCCAAACATAGACAAACAAAAAATAAAAACAACACGAATAGAGAAAGAAGAGAAGAAAAATAGTACATTCATGTAGTTGTAAAAAGCATGACAATATATCAAGTAGTCCAAAGTATTCATATGTTACTCACATTGAGTAACTTGTAGAAGACGTTACAAACTTCATTTTGCGGCATGTATTTTGTAATCTGTAGTGGAATACATTTTAAAAGTAACCTTGTGAACACTGTTTGTTTCACAACCTTTTTTAATAACTGACTGCTCAGATGGGAAAACCAAAAGAAGCTGAGTTTATAGGATTTACCCAAATTCAAAGCCGGTGATTCAACTAGTTTAACTCCAAGGGCGTGTCAGTGTAAGATCACCAAAGTCAAGGACACATTTTGTGGTTTCATGCATTCTTTGTTTAACCATAGACTAATCCTTTTTATTTATTTATTTATTTAGTTTAGACTATTGTATTGCACTGTGAATCTGTGTCTCTATGCTTGACCACTCTCTGAAATCTCTTTTATTATTTAATGGTTTTGTATTTTCTGTGTTTCATAAACAAAGACAGATCAACATCAAAACCAAACTAGACAATGTCCATGTCTGGATATGCTTGCTTATTATGACTCACGTCTCTGTCTAATTACATGCTTTTGACATTTTCAGTTTAAAATTAGGACACTACCAGATGAACTGTAAGAATGGTCTCTATACACAATCGAGGGTGAAATAACACAAAATGCCAAAGACAAAATTAGTAAAAAAAAATACTATTATAAAATACTGTAAAATACACTATATTAACAGAAGTATTCTTTCATCTGCCTTCACACACGTATGAACTTGAGTAATATCACATATTTAATCCATGGGGCTTAATATGATGTCGGCCCACCCTTTGCAGCTATCACAGCAACTCTTCTGGGAAGCCTTTCCCACGAGGTTTAAAAGTGTTTCTGATGATTCTTCCAGAAGCACATTTGTGAGGTCAGACACTGATGTTGGACAAGAAGTCCTGGTTTGCAGTCTCTGATTTAATTAATTTAATTCATCCCAACTGTGTGTTCTGTCAGGTTGTGGTCAGGACTCTGTGCATGCCAGTCAAATTGTTCCACACCCAGCTTACCTATCCAAGTCTTTATAGACCTTGCTTTGTGTGTAGGAGCGCAGTCATGTTGGAACAAGAAGCACTTTGCATTGTGTTTGGTGATGTAAGGCTTGGATCCAGCCATAGAAACCCATTCATTTAAGCTCCCCACACACTGTTCTTGAGCTAAAGGTCAATATAGTTTATTTCAACTAATAAAAATAAACTATTGTCAGAACCTATATATCTGCCTCACTGTGTCCCAGTGACTTGGCTTAGCCTTTACCAAAATGGGGCAGTTATAAAGAAATTATGTATAAGACATTTTGACAACATAGCTGTCTTATATTTGACCAAAGGAAAAAGAGTAGCCATTATTTGCACAGGTAAATGAAAGCTTTTCAAACGTTAAAATCAAGTAAGTTTATAACGTCTGAAAGGTTTATCAGCAGGTTGTTGTCCTACATGGGAGAGTACAGTAAATTAGACTTGGACATCTCTGACGATAACCACATTGTTATTGTCACTCAAAAACTGGTGAGTTCTTTTCCTGAAGTGCTCCATTCAGCAATGTCTGTAATGTGGTGGCAGTTATTACATTCACATGCTCCTCAGGGCAAATCAACGCAATGAAAATTATATGTTTCCTATTCTGCTAAAACATTATTACTTTTATTTTATTGGTATAGAGGCAGTTGAAGGAATTTCTTATATTAGCATCACACTATTTTAAGAAGGCGTTTTCCATTAATACATAACAGTCAAGTATAAATTTAGAAAGGCATGAACATAAACAAGCAATCTTCTTTCATATGCTATTTATTTATTTTTACATCTTACACATTTGTCTTTTCATATTCACAGAGCACATTTATGCTCCCTCCATCACTTTTGTTATTCAGAACCATAATTCTTGCTTTTTTAAGAAATACTGTTTTAATAAACTGATATACAGATTTTATTTTCCCTGATAATAAGGTCAGCAATTTACTGTTTTCTGTACATTTTCACTGTTGGTATTAAGATAGAAAACAGCCTTCCATATATTTGTAATCTCGTCTTTAGTCCATGTCTGATTAAACTAAGCAAAGCACAAGCTGATCTCTAACAGTTAGTCAGCCCAGGCTGCATGAGTTCTGTAACAGTATTGCAGTCCATAGTGTGAAGTTTTGTTTTGAGCTACCTTAAACTTTTTTCTCTTTTGCAGGAGTACTGATGAAATCAAGTAGTAATGATAAAGCTGTGAGAGACCAAACCATGAAAAACGTTTAACCACTGTTGCTACAACTTACTTGAATTAAATAGGATCATGAGACAAATCTCTGCTTGTATCTATGAGTGATGATGTAAAACACAACCAGAAGTCTCACTGTGTCTCCTCTACTGAGTGGGACATAAATGATGTTTTAAAGGGAGGGGAGTAAAGAAGGAGGAGCAGTGAAACAATCCTCTTTTTAACCGTTGTGCTCGTTTCATTTCAGATGCATACTCGAGCTGAGTCCGTTTTTGTGTTGTATTGAGTATCTGACTGTATAAAGCAGCAGTTAAACTGAGGACATAATGACCACAGGCTTGCTTCTTCTTCTCCTGGTGCTTTCTGGTTCTCAGGCATCCCATTACTTTGGGACAGTGATGACCTTTACCCCTAAAGAAAGCACGGATGATGGATCTCTAAGGGTAAGGGCATAGTGCAAAAATATTGATTGCTGTTATAATGTGTTCTTTTACAAAATTTGTATTTGTAAAAAAAAAGTGAAAAAGTGCTCAGCTTTGTTTGATTTATGAAATGGGGGAAATTAACGTGATGTCGTGAGTGTAAATCAATCACACATGGGAGTGTCAAAATCTGTGGGTGAACTACTGACAATGTGCGAACTTATATACAAAGAGGGCAAGTAATTCCAGATTTTACAGATCCGTCTCAGTGTGGTAGCTGAAGAAGAATCTGCATATATTTTCTACTTTTTTATGTAACCTTGCTATTAGAAATTGTTGGGAATTGTGCAAGCATTGCATGATGGGACAGCTGCTCTCTGGATAAATTTGACAGCTTAGGTAAAGCCCAGGATTTATCTTGCATTCAGTTCTTCTTTGTTGTTCTTACCACAAAATGGTCCAGTCTGCTTAAAGCTGTAAATTGGAAAAATACACTGGTATCATTGTTGTGTAATATATGTAAGTCTAATGTAACTTTTCACATGTGTTAGTATGCAGTGGTTTTATTGTGTGAAGTGCCATGAATTCCATGATCAGAGGGTGATCATGAAGCTGTGTGGTTTCCAATTTGTTATTACAACATAATCAAGGTATTAGCTACCCAGTGGACAACACAGTACTGTCTATTAATTTTTTAAGTTGCAACAATCTTGTTATAATATTATAAAATTATATAACAATAGCATCATCTTTTCTTTCTTTCTTTCATTTTTTTTTTTTTACAATATCGCAGGTGGTCTTTGACTACAAGTTGAGCTTTCGCTCATGCACAGATGAAGACAAGTGGAGCTGTGCCAGCGGTGACTGTGGTAGTGAGAGTGTGGAGCTGAACATCGTGGATGAAGAGGACAGAGAGTGGTGTCAGAGGGAAGGAGTCATGACTCGGGAGGTTTCCAGCAACTCTCTGTTTCAGCTACGGTCAGTAACAGAAACAGCAGATTCAACAAAATGCCACTGACCTGATTGCATTCACTCAGTGGTCAAACTTGTATGTATCACTTGACAAAAACATAGTACGCTGTACATCGGTTACTCACAATAAGAATTACAGAGTTTTGACAACAACTGTCCCCTTTGGAAGAAAAAACCTTAAGTGTATGTTTTTTCTGCTGTGATGAAAGGAATTTTATCAAAATAACACCTATGGTTAAGAGGTTAAACATCCCTAATTGTTTAAAATCTCCAGGCTTTGGGGGCCTCCTGATCTGAAAAAATGGTCTTTCCCATATCTTAGAAATGTCTTGTGCTCATACATTACTTGGATTCATGTACAAATTAGTATATTAATGTGTGTACTATGGACCTTACAACCTTCAATTCAAATCCGTAGTTTGGCTGGTGGTAACTGGATTGACAACAAAAATGGTATTGGTAACTGGAAAGCTATAACTCAGGTGGACCTGAGGACTCGATCTGACACAGCTCAACCCAACAAATCACCTCAGACCACCATCCTGCCAGCTCTGAGGTAAAGCTATTAACTTTGTTGTGGCTAGTTTTTTTAGTATTTGCAAACCATCATTAGAGGAAAGCATCAAACATTCATCATATATCTTGTTTGCAAATCAAAAATAAATTCAATACTTCATGGCATATGAAAAGAATGAATTATCATGTAATATATATCCTAAAACGGGTGTCGAACTCCAGGCCTCGAGGGACAGTGTCCTGCAGGTTTTAGATCTCACCCTGGGTCAACAAACCTGAATCGAATGATTAGTTCATTACCAGGCCTCTGGAGAACTTAAAGACATGTTGAGGAGGTAATTTAGCCATTTAAATCAGCTGGATCAAGGACACATCTAAAACCTGCAGGACACCGGCCCTCGGGGGCTGGAGTTCAACACCTGTGCCCTAAAACATGTAACTGAAATATGGGTTCCTGAAAAATTTGATGTTTTTTCTTTACATAGAATCATGATAATAATCAGGACACCATTAGTCTGTTTAGGGCTAGGATTTAATTACATTTTTGCCAGTGTTGGTTGTTTTTTAGCAACATGGTAATGCAGTGTGTTATTGTACCAAATTGAATAATTACATTAGTTACTATTATGTTGTTATTGTGTTACAAAGGTTCTTCAGTTATCTGTGTGCCAGATAAAAAGAAAAACGTAAAAGAAAGATTTTTTTTCTATCTGCTACAGTCAACCATTTTTAGTTGGTGTGCAGCAGGAAGACAGTGGTAGAGCAGTGCAATGTTACAGCCATAGAGTTTTTGAGTTGAGTTTTTGGGCATTACTTTTATTACATGAAAGATGTGTGTGATGGTAAAATGGAAACTAGGACAGAAACTTTATTGTACTGCTAACAGAAATTTGGCTCTTTGCAATCATCTGTACAGACAGCATGCTAATGCTAAGCTTGCCAACAACCCAGAGTGATATTAAATCTCAATGTATGCTGACCCCAGCATAGCAGAGCCTGATCAACAGTTCACCAAGACAGTGATGAGCAGTCAGGCTGTGCCCTCTGTTTGTACCTTTTTATGTTTCTAAATTAGAATCACTTTGGGGATCTGGGTCCTGGTTTTTCATCTTTCCTTTGTGCTGTTGGTTTTATGTTCATAATTAGGAACTGAAGAAAAGATCCCGTGCGTTTCCTTCTAGGGTAGGGATTTGTGTTATTGTTTGGGACTGTAGCCTTTAGTATGGTAATCAGTTGAAAATGCATTTCAGAACATTTTGCAGAGCAACAAAACAAGTGTAACAAGTAGTGTGCTGAATTACATTCACTGGCAAGGAGTTAAGTACCAATACACATTATTTTTAATAAAAATACATTACTTCTTACATTACTTTTAAAAGCTTTGTGTGTTTCAAACAGGCAAACATTACATAAAAGTGCTTATCCCTAGCCATAGATAGGTAGCTATGTAGCTAATGAAGTAAAGTTTAATAAACAAAAGTGATTTTGGATATACAAAATCTTTAGAGCTAGAGAGAAATATATTGTCTTTGCACTTATTAAAACCACAAGACAGTTCTACCTTTTAGGCGAGAATTTTTGACCTGTGATATCTCTGTGCCAGAGTTCCTTCAAACTGTAAGAGAGAATTCAGCCTGTTGGCCTTTGATCCTGATGGAGACGAGGTTCAATGCAGATATGGAGACACAGCAGCAGATGAGTGTAATCCTTGTACACCACCATCTCTTCTAACCATCACACCAGTAAGTTAAAAGCATTTTCATCTGTCTCAAGCTAAGTGTCACAAAGTTAAGACGTTATTATTCTTCTGAGGTTATTATTTAATCTAATAAATAATGAATAACTCTACATCACAATAAAATACAGTAATAACTCTCATACACCCAAAGGCTACACACTCAAATATAGATTTGGGGTCATTGCTGAAACCTCAGTGGGTTAGAACACACTTTGTGTTTTGCCTCATGGTCATGCCACCTTCCAATTTCTGACAATTTCAAAGATGTCCTAAAAAACTATTTCAAAATAGCTTCTTCTTATAAAACACAAATTCAGCTATATAAACATGTAACTGGTTTCTCTCTGTGTTTCCTTCTGTAGTCTTGCAAACTGACCTTTCATTCTGCGAGTAGGAGTGATGAAGGTGCATATGCAATACAGCTGGAGATGGAGGACTTTCCCAAGCAGACCATCTTTCTCCATCAAAGTGATGATGTGGAGACAACAAGGACTCCCAGTGATGCTCTCAGCAAAATACCAATCAGATTTGGTCTAATAGGTAGGTCTTTAACTTTTAACCTCTTAACTATTTCACAGTCCTTCAGAGTCCTGGATGAAAACTCCTACAGATGCAGTTGTCTACATCTGTGGATCATCTCATTCTTCTGCAATCATCTGACATCAGAAGAGTAATTAAATACTTACTGTGTAGGTCTTGGATTTGCATTTCTGTACTACTTATGACTCTTGACTCAATTGCTTTGCATTTGGGGGCACAATAACCAGCTAACACAGCAATACATGTCCCACACAAAGTTCCAACATTGTTACATTTGAAGCACCTACAGCTACATTTACAGCTACTTGGCTATATTTTTGTTGTTGAAATAACTTTCAAAATCATATCTCATTTGAAATCCTAGCTTGCCAAATTAAGTCACTAACTGATATGATCTTGAATTAATATGCCACCTTTTTGTTTTGTTCCAGTGGACCCGCCTGTGCCATCCTGTTCAGAGGGAGCCTACCTGCCCAAGTTTCTGCCTCCAACCCCCGTCAGTGGGACTCAGCTGTTGGCCTATATTAATGAAACATTGAATATTACCATTATGGCAGAGGCAACCAACACCATGTGAGTTAAAGAGAAAGACACAAAACACTGGCATATGTAAAGAATATTTTTGTTTCAGACTTTCTCCTAGAATGTGTGTGAGCATAATATAGAACCTTTTTTTTTTTAACGTTTGTGACTCTTTTCAGTGTTTTTCAATTTCATTGCACAAATCAAAATCAGTAACGCTGCCATATATGATTCCTTGCTTGTTTAGAATATACATTTCTTTTCAAAACATTGTGTATATAAAAACTATATGAAAAACACATAACTTTAAGAAAAAATTCATTCATGAACATTTGTCTTGATTCACACTACACTTTTAGTAAATATAATGCACATGTTGAAGTACATCCCTGTCTAGTCACATTTGAAGAAAAATAGTAAAATTGATGTCTAGATCTACTGAAGATAGATAAATAAATTGCAGACATTAAATTATTAAATACATTTTAATACTAATAAGAATTATAGTTAAAAAACAAACAAACAAACCAAAAAACAAAAAAATTACATTTCTCACTGGATCACTGTAAAGTCATACATGAAGTAGTGGTAACATCCAATCCATCACTTGTAATAGTTTGAGGTGAACAGGGCATGAATTCAAATATGGTGTGACCATTATGTGGCATAAAAACGTTTTAGAAATCCAGAACAAACAACATTAATTTCAACATGCAGAATAATTATTAAACCATATAATACATGAGTTTAATCAAATTACTACTCTTAGTTTTGATGTTATGACAACAAGAGTGGGAGTAGGTTGGGGTGAAAAACCCAATTTCCCAAATTCTGGAGGGACACTAAAGTCTGACAAACTTTAGGTCATTATTGGTTGGCCACATGCAATAATGTCAGTATCAGCCACATAACCTGATCTTTGCTCATTAGCTGGGACAAAATCCACGTGGTTCTACAACCTCACAGTGAGTCATGGGAAGGCCAATTTTGATGTCCACCTAGGTTACCAAATATACATTTAATTTACCCAAGAAAGGGCAAGTAACCAAGTTGGAATATAACTTGATCTGGATCACCTTACACTACCCATGCAATGTCACCTATGTTGCATTGCTACATAGATGTCCTACATGATGGCCTTGACAGTGCAATACATTTTTATTTGATTTTTGTTTGCAATCTAGAATGTTTTGAATTGCAGGTCAAAAATAAATAAATAGATGTGTTTGAAAAAATCAGATGCAGGACTGGGAAAATTATTTAGCAGAGGCATTGATAGAGAGCTGTCTTTGCTTGCTCGTTTCCTCTTTAAACATATTGTTTAAGATGTATTTTTTTTGTAAAAAGATACAATAAAAAGAACGGTGATGAAACAGTCTGCAATAAATTCCGATGTTTGCACTCTGATTTACCCGTATATGCCAAATCTCTATCTTGTGTATTTTTGTAAGGGTCTCAAAGCTTTTGTTCAGTGGACCACACAGCGTTGTGAAACATGTTGTATCACATGGAGAATTCATCCTGACCTGGACACCATCTGACAGTGAAGATGAAGAAAACCATCCCATCTGCTTCGTAGTCCAGGCAGAGTTAAAGTCAGATGGTTTAAACATTTTCGCACTACCATTTTTATGGATATATGTTGTACTGTTTCATTTTTTAATTACTATGTTTTGGATTTCTTTTCTCAGTACAGCCAAGTATCACTCTGAGCTACGCTGTGTGATTGTGAGCATTCAAATTAGTGAGTAAACTCCAAAAATGTGCATTTCCTTCATTGATTACTGTAACTGTTTATTTTTACATATTTGTTTATTATACTTTCAGGACCAATCACCACTCCTCTGCCAACAACTGTTCTGCCTTCAACCACCCCAGAACATACAACCACTCTTCTGTTCAGTACGTGAAATATAGAGGAGCTGATGCAGATCATGAATTTTGCCAAAGGCCTGTATCATGATGGCAGTTCAAACTCTTATTATTAGTTATTTATTATAACCAGTGGCACAAAGACGGTTAACAATTGTACTTCCTGTCATATTGCTTTTTTTTGCAACAGAATATATGAGCTTCATTTAGATATTTGATGTGTTGAAGTAAAATCTTATGTTTGATGTTTGGATTTATCACATCTTTCACTACATTTCTCTGTTATTTAATAGTAAATGAAACAGAAGATCAGAAGAAGGTGCTATATGAGTCCACAGGATCAGGTAAATATGATTATTTTTCATAGCTTGAAAGTGAATAGCTGTCATGGAAATATTGTTTGAGCTTAAAAGCAGCTTAAAGATTGTGAGCTTTTATGTTTATCCTTCTTCTACATGCAGGTGACGACAGCATGGGTGCTGGCAAAGTTGTTGGTATTGTATTTGGTGTTGGAGCCGTCGCAGCCATTGTTGGCATTGCCTTGTGGGCTTTAAATCGAAGTTATCCTGTGCTCTGTGAGTCACAACATTTGCTACTTTTCCAAAATTTGTAAAAGGATTTTCTGATGATAAACATTATTTAAGGCAGTGGTTCACCTGTCTTTTTGGTTTGTTTTTGAATTTTACAGAAAAAAAGTTGGAGCTTTGGATGAAGATGGGGAAAACAAACCTGTAGAATCTGGAAATCACTGGTCTTCTAGCTACTTTCAGCTGCTCGCTTCTTGCGTCCCATTCCAATTTCTACAAATGTAAATGTTAAATAATGCAGGTCTGCATTTTACTGTCAAAGCCTCACATAAATGGTCAATGAACTGTTTTGAGTCTTTGGCTCCATCTGTTGGTGAAATGATGGCATTAATGTACAAGGTTGTTCATTAAAGCTACAGGCAGACTCCCCCAGATGCAGGTGACTCTGTTTTATCAGAGAAAAATTTAAATACTGGCAAAAGGAAATATCTACAGAGACAACATGTGAAAGTAAAACGTCATGCGTGAGAGCTAAAAACCTCAAAAGATATGAAAATTTTCAACCAACATGGTACAAAATGTAGTGTTGTAAGAGGGCGGGTATTTCTCACCACTGTGGTTTTTTCGTTAGTCGATCTTCACTGAGGACATTTTTATGTCGGACATTCTAAACCATAATCCTAATCCCAAATTGGCTCACAGTTGTTAAAAAAAATAAACAATAAAAAAATTATTTTATTTACGATAGAAGATACCAGCTCTCCCTCCACTCACCCCTAATTGATTGCAGCAATGGGAAGCCCTCCCAGAGCCTGGATCTGCTGGAGGTTTCTTCCTGTTTTAAAACATGTTTTTCTTTCCACTTTCACCAAGTGCTTGCTCATAAGGGGTCATCTGATTGTTGGGGTTTCTCTGTGTTATTGTTCGGTCTCTACCTTACACACCTTGAGGCACCTGTTCTTGTGATGCTATAAATAAAAATGAATTGAACTGAACAGAATACCAGATCATATTAGATGTTTGAAATGAGGAAATGAACCATTTCATGTTGGCCTTAACAAGATCTTTCTATTCCCTGTGTGAACTTCTTTGTCATTTTTTTGGATTTGTTATCTGTATCTCTTTAAAAAAAATACACAGATAATTTTGGAATTATTTAATTCACTGACATCATTAATTCGCCCTGACAAATTGTCTATCATTAACTTTCTGGGCAGTCCAGACTCTTTACAAGTCAAGTCATATATATGCTCAAAAAAAATTTAATGGATTCTTTGAAATGATTACTTTGGTTTAAGAGCCTCATCAAGAAACATTTTGCTCACTGATGTATTCTTTGGATACTTTTGTGCAGCTGTCATTGATTCTCAGCTGATTAACACATTTACATGTTATGGCAACATTGATGTCTGTCAGTATCCTAAAACTCACAGTAGTCCCTGTTGAACTGTTATCAACAGGAGCTTTTCATTTAGCAACTCCTTGACTGCATTTTATGACAATGACCTTTGAACCTATGTTATTGGTTTCCTTATTTATTCAGTGTTCAGTGCAACAAACCTTTTCCACCAGAGAGGGAATTTCTGTGCACATTTTAACTCACTCTCTGATTCTCATTTCATAGTGTTGCCTTTAGTGACACTGAGTTTGACACATCTGTGGTAGATTATATACTGACAATGTTAATATTTGGGTTTTTCAACTAAAAACTACCTCAGTACTGAGGTCATCATGTACCGATCAGACCAGATTGTCAGCAACTGGTTATTTTCACTGCCTGTCAACATGAGAGCAAGTTTGTACATGATCATACATGGACATGTCTGTGTGTGTCTGCTCACAATGGAGACACTGTAAGTATGATAAATAAAGACACACCTATGCCAACAGCTAAATGTTCTAGCATTTATATCAAAGCCAAACATGCAGGAGTGCTACCAGCAAGTTGTACCGTGAGTATCAAATATATGAGGGATTGTTCTGCAGATAGAGCAGCATTTATTATTCTTGGAGCTCTTTGGAGAAGAGCAAACGTTTTCTAGTTAACATACAAGTGGATAGTTTTGTCTGTCAATTTCCATTCCCCCCTCCCCCCTCAGAGGTCTGCAGTTAAAAGGCTAAAAAGTATCCTAAGTAAAGTAGTCTAAGCTCATCATACTAAATTTCAATGTAGGTGACTTTCAAAGTGATGACTAGAGAGCTAAAGTTATTTCCATCGGTCCTCTTTTCATACAACGTGAAGCCAATTCTGTTCTGGTGCCTTTTGAAGACCAACCCACATTTTAACAAATTCCAGAGCTAAATATGACAAAGCATGACTTCCAGATGTTGGAGAAATTTAAATAGGAAAGAGATCATGGCAGCCACAATATGTGGGCATGTGTGAGTCACTGCTGAAATTCTTGTGCCAGGTCCTCCAATAGCCACTGACATCTGTGGCTCCAGTTTGGTGTCCAGCATTTCCTTGGTGCTAAAATGTTGCAGCTGTTTTTGCAAAAGGAAAAAGATTGTTTCCCCAAACTTAAACATTAGAAAAACATTAGGCCAACTCGGACAACTGTGCTATTTATATTGTAAATAGCAAAGTTAAGTGAATTCCCTGCTGCTTTTCAATTTTCCTGAAGATCCTGCAGACATCTGTTGAACCTGCAGCTGGATGTTGAGGTCATATTAGTTTTGTTTTGTTTTGCACCATCTTTGGGAAAATGATGCCTCCTGGCTCCTTTTTTTTCTGGTGTCAAGTGTGACATTTATCATTGGAGTCTGTGCTTGGAGACAGGTTTTCTTCCACCAGATCACCTGTACAATCACCTGACAATGGAAAACATTACACACTCAATCTTTGTCACCTACATTTAATTGTAGTCCGATGTGCTGCTGAGCCATTATTGGCACTTTAGTGATGACTTTATTTTTCAATCCCAGAGGTTCCCACTGGGTTGCACCACTGCCAAAGGAGAGCCTAACTGTGGCAGAGCAGTGGCTGAGACAAAACTGCATCATTTTAGACCTATGGAAATGAAAATGGCCTGAAAATCCAGAATCCATTATCTGTATAGAAATGAAATGGAATGTACTACATAAAGATAAAAAAGAAAGTACTTTAGGACCTACAAGTAATGTGTAGTTGCTGTTTAACATAGTAGTGCACACTGCATCAGACTGCATGATTTAAGAGTAAATCTGCACATAATCACAGCACTATTGTGGGAATAATTAAAGCTTGTAACAGTTGGTGAGTCAGCTTCCTGCAGTGCCAGAATGTTTGGATCGTGGTAGCAGCTGACACACCCTTCTGCTTCCTTCTCACGTTCAGGAATGGCAGAAGCCACATATCATGTTTCCACTGCTACTCTGTCAAAAACAAGAGAGTGAGAGAGAAAGAGATGTGAACTTTAAAGGTGGGGCTCCTCAATACAATCAGATTGATTAGAGCAAAAAGTTAGTTAACTCTAAGTAAACAGGATCAAGAGAAAAGTCGTGCTTGTACGATGAAGCCTTGACTGAAGAGACAGCCTCCGTTTGTCTGCTCTCAGTTTACAACATAACTGTGTCATAGTTATAGTTGTAAAGGGAGGAGACAAAAGTAGGAGGAGTACTGGGAGAAAAACACGTTGTTTGTTTCATTTCAGAGCCATACATAACTGGGTCAAGGACTTTATTTTACTCTATTTTAAACTTTATTTTAGGGCTACACAGTTTCACTGATCACAACTATGGATATAAACATGCTGCTCCTCTTTCTATTGCTGCTGCTCTTTGGTTCTCAGGCTAACCATTTCTTTGGGACAGTGATGACTTTTACCCCCAAAGACAAGACGCATAATGGCTCTGTCACGGTAGGTGTACCTATACCATTAATGCCAGGACTCTTTAGTTTAGTCTGAAATAGGGGCTCAGAGTTTTACTTATTAATTAAGGAGGATTGAAGTAAAGGCAAATTCACTGACATTCCAAAAGGCTCCTAAAAGCACTGACTTTATTTGAACAGTGCATGGACTCTTTATAATAACACAACAGGTGTTATTGTTACAATATTACAGGTGGCCTTTCACTACAAGCTGAGCTTTCGCTCATGCACCGATCAAGACACGTGGAGCTGTGTCAGCGGTGACTGTGGTACAGAAAGTGTGGAGCTGAGCATTGTGGATGAGGAGGACAAAGAGTGGTGTCAGAGGGAAGGAGTCATGTCTCGGGAGGTTTCCAGCAATGCTGTGTTTCAGCTACGGTCAGTAACACGTCAGATAAAAAAAGAAAGGTTTAATCCTCTGAGGTCTAAATTATCATAGATGATAACTCCAAACCAGCCCCTAATCCTAACTTGAGGCAATCAGATTATGTAACAGAGCTACTTTCATCTCCTCCCGCATTTGCAATGGGCTGCCACACTATTACAGGTAGCACTGCATATTTGATTTTGATTTAATGCCAGATGTCCTGCCAGACACAACACAAAAGGGATTTCTATGTTCTCT
Organism: Astatotilapia calliptera; assembly: GCF_964374335.1. NCBI lineage: Eukaryota > Metazoa > Chordata > Actinopteri > Cichliformes > Cichlidae > Astatotilapia > Astatotilapia calliptera. The sequence goes on from NC_137424.1 coordinate 61,006,406, forward strand.
CTAGCCTTCCCAATCAGCGTAAGAATTCTAGTTAACAAACATTAAAAACCAAAAACAACAATTAACAATGCATCAAATGTGATGCATCACACCTTAATATATATGAGCCCTTTTTCATTCACAGTGTAGTCTTACCTGACTTGTCTCACCTAAAACATCATCAAAACCTGATTATACTTCATTGCCTGCTATTTCACAAAGATCTATTTACATACATCAATTTGTATTTACAAGATTTTCAGTAAACTTGACCTCTGACCTAGAAGGCCTATGCTCCACCAGGAGTCTACGAGAAAATTGATTGATTTTGACCTCTGACCTTGACCTTGAGTTGATAATTGCAATCATTTGAGACGCCTAGATGACCTCGTTATAAAATTATCACACAGACAAGGTTTTCAGAAAACTTGTACTTTAACCTTGACATTGAGATCAAAGCCATTAAAATTTAAATATATCCCAGATTATTATTAGGTGCACCTTTGCAACATTGAGTGTCCATCAGGTTCCAAACCCACCCGCCCGGCAGGTTGATAACAATACCCCATCATTTCTTGTATGAATGAATACTAATTAGTATATGTTGCACAAGTTCTTAGCATAAGTTGTGTATAGAAAATAACCAAATTACCTTCTTTGAAACCCCAAAGATTGGATGGCGGTGACTGGATTCAAACCAAAAACAAGGTGAAGAAATGGAGAGCTCTGACTAACGTGGACCTGAGGACTCGTCTCGACACTAATCAGCCAAACAAGTCACCTCAGACCACCATCCTGCCAGCCCTGCGGTAAGCTTCTTTATTGTTTTAATTGTCATAAACTTACTGTAATGAAGGCAGGAAAGGACCAAATGCAGACTCATAGGCAGGACGTTAACACAAAAACACAGTTTTATTTGCTGAGTGGAATAAATGATACAAAACTAAACAGGGAAATTTCAGGAATACTGAACTAACAAAGAAACACACGGAGAAGCACACAGCCACGACAGATGAGGGAGAATGCAACACTGGACAGAGGGAAACAGAGGGCTTAAATACACAGTAAAATCATGAGGCAACAGAAAACACATGGGGAACACAGCTGAGACGAATTATACACAACAAGACTGGGAAAACAAAACTAAACACACTGAATAAGGAATGCAAGACTTTCACAATAAAACAGGAAACAAAGGAACACCAGACTGACACATGAGCTTGACAGAGGAGTGGAGGAGAGGGGGCGAGAGGATACATGACGGGCTGGGGAAACATGGATAACCATGGACACGAAGAAAGACCTACAGGACAAAGACACAACAGAGAGCCTAATCATCAAAGACTTAAACAAGGAACATGAGAAACTCGAAACAAGCTAAGACTACTAATGAACAGGAACATAAACCATAATACAAAATATCACCAAAACAAAGAAACTCAAAATGCTGGGTCACAAGGACTCTCTGGAAAGGTTGTCATTCCATCACCGAGTGAACACAGAGAGACAGGCAAACGTTTGCATTCACATTCACACAAATGGCTAATTAATAAATGACATTTAACCTAACCTGCATGTCTTTGGACTGTGGGAGGAAGAGAACCTGCACAGGCACAAGGAGTATAAAATAAAATATGACTTGCATATTATTTTTTTTCACATAAAACCAAGTCAGTAGCAGACAGTGGGGCACCAGCAAAACATTATGGCTACCTAATTTTAAAGGCACTTTTCACCTTTCAACCAGTGCCTCACACGTTTTGGCATTACAGCTTTGCTGTTACAGGATTTTCCATTTTCCAATATTTTTAAAATATGTGGAGATATCAGAGCTCTATCCCGATCTATAACCCTTAAAGAATATCCAGTGACATGGTGAATGTTAACAGGGTTAAATGGGTGATTCTTGACAGTCCTTACATGTATTTTATTTTTGTTTTCCTTGGAGGAAGCCTTGTTGAAACTGCAGTTGTTAAAAACCAAAGTTACAGTGCTGATTTTTGGGTGAGTTTTGTATTTACTGTACTGCATGTGATTCCTATGTGCCAGAGTCCCTTCAAACTGTCAAAGAGTCTTCACCCTGTCGGCCTTTGACCCTGATGGAGACAAGGTTAAATGCAGATTTGGAGACATAGACGCAGATGAGTGTAATCCTTGTACACCACCGTCTGTTCTGACCATCTCACAAGTGAGTTTCACATACACTTACAGCATGATACTACAGTAAAAACTAGTCACAGAAACAGAGAAATGTTGTAAATTATTAATTCTTAGCTCTTCTAGCTGAAGGACTGCTGATGGTAAGCGCTGATAAAATGTCTTTCTTCCATCCATCCGTTTGTCTCTCCACAATTCACAAACATTTCTACCCCTCAAACTCAAACACAATGCCCACTTTTAACAAGTCTTCACCAAACTTGTGCAGGCTTGCACATTGTCATTTAATCCTGTCAGCAGGCAAGATGAAGGTTCATATGCAGTACAGCTGGAAATGGAGGACTTCCCAAAAAAGACTATCATCATCAGTGATTATGGTTTTCAGACAAACATCACTCCCAGCGAGGCTCTCAGCAAAATACCAATCAGATTTGCTCTGATGGGTAGGTTTTTTTTTCTTTTTCAAAGCTTTTTACCATTTGAGGATCCTGTTTATTCAAAGTAAAATCAGCACAGGGATGTTATACTCCATAGTGCTGCAAGAAAAGATGAACTCACTCACGGCTGCTCCCTTTATGCCACAGCAGATCATCTTCCTGCATCTCACCCTATACCAGCATTCTCCTCTGTCACACCAACCCTCTGCATGTCCTCCTTCACCACATCCATCAATCTTCTCTGCGGTCCCTCTCTTTTTCTCCTGCCTGACAGCTCTGTATTCAACATCTATTGCCCAATATGTCCTCTATCCCTCCTCTGCACATGTGCAAATCAACTCTGACTTTCTGTCAGTTTTGGAACCTTACATATCAAACCAGTATCTTAATTGAGCAACCAAAATTTGATAAACTTCATATCAAGGTTAAATTGCTTGCTACACTACTTTGCTAGCTATCTATTGTAATGACCTAAAAATCTTTTTCCAGTGGACTCTCCTGCACCATCATGCTCAGAGGGAGTCTACCTGCCCAGGTTTCTACCTCCAACCCCAGCCAATGGGGCTCGCATGTACACTAATGACACAGTGAACATTACCATTATGGCAGAGGTGAAAAACACCATGTGAGTAAACACAGAACATATTTGAGTACCATGTTTACCTTACAAAGAAATAAAATTTTTGCACCATTACACGTGTGTTTTTTAAAGGTTTAGTGGTTAGATCCCTCCACTTAATACAAAGGTGGAGCGCCCACGAAGTTAAATCCCAAGAATCAATTAAACAAGCAACAAGCGCTCTCAGAGAGTCTAACTTCCCCAAAACTGAAGGGCTGTACTAACACTTTAACGCTTTATGATGTTTTTATTGCAATATGATGATGTCACCCTGTTATTGAGTCATTGCAACATTCAATTGAAAAAAATGAAAAGATATGGTTTCTTGAAATTTGACCTTTGACCTTGAGTGCTGAAATTGAAGGTCAAGGTCATAGTGTTGTGAAGTTCGAAGAAAATAAATTAACATTACATTACAAAATTGTGGCTAATATAAAGTTTGTTTGTTTGTTTTTACAGATTTTCAAATTTAGTGTGACCTTGACCCAGTTTTGACCCAAATTAAATCAGCTGTTTTTGGTATCTACCATCACACAAAATTGGAAAATTATATCTTCAAAACTGTGGATGCTAGAATTCTAACAAACAGACAAACAAACTGAAACAATTAAATACTCCCTTCATTTGAGGCAGAATAAATATAGTACTACCTTATATTGTTGTTTTTGGGTTATTGGTATTTAGGGTTTATCTTTGTCTTTTTATTTCTATATCTGATACTTTTCAGCATCAATCTCTCCTTTGTGTGTGTTTTTAAGGGTTTTAAAGCTTTTGTTCAGTGGACCGCACAATGTTGTAAAACACAATGAATCACATGGAGAATTTATCCTGACTTGGACGCCATCTGAGAATCAAGATGGAGAAGATCATCCCGTCTGCTTCTTAGTCCAGGCAGAGAAAGGGTCAGTGTGGGATTTGGATCCATTAATAATAATAAGTGAAAAGCACATCATACAGTAAATACACGAGGACTGGAATATTTTAAATTTATGTTTTTGTACTATTTCAATTGTTCATCAGTGCAGCCAAATATCAGTCTGAGCTACGATGTGTGATTGTGAGCTATCGCACAGGTGAGCACACTCACATTATGTTTTTCCCTTCATTGCTTTTCACGATCAATTATTTTTACATGTTTATTATCATGTTTTCAGAACCAGTCATCACAACATCTATGCCAACAACCGTTCTGCCTTCAACTACTCCAGCGAGCACGACTACTGGTGCGTCAAACACAGAGAGCATTAATATTGTGTTAAAGTCCTGCATCACTGACGTCTGGTTATTGTAACCTGTTATTACCATTAGTGGCGTTCAGTTATCAAATGCATTTTTTGTGTAATTCTACTAGGAGTGATCAAAACAAAGATGTTTGTTGTGCTCAACAAGACAGAGCCATTCAGCCATCACTAGTTGTAGCTGCAAAATAATGCATGTTTTTCTCCTTGGTGGTGGTGCAGGACTGGAACGAATCTGAATGTGGCCATTTTCCCACCATGTCGATATGTTTGTCTTTAACAGTAACCGAAACAGAAACACTGAGCATATCAACTATGGTGGCAGATGAGCCCAAAGCATCAGGTAACTATGAATACTTTTAATGGGTTGAAAATGTGCAGCCAGGGTATAAAATGAATGAATACAATGTACTTGATTACTTCAGCTATTCTCCTTCTGCCATGCATACATGCAGGTGATGACAGCAGTCGTGCTGGCAAAATTGCTGGTGCTGTGTGTGGGGCTGTAGGTGTTGCAGCGACCGTTGGCATTGTGGTCTGGGTGGTGAGAGGAAGTCCACACGCGTTCTGTGAGTCAAAAGTTCTCCTGTTTCTTAACTTTAACTTTTATTTTGGCTTAAAAACAACAGTGTAAAGTCAGTCGTTCAACAGTATTTTTTCTTTATTTTTACAGATAAAGTAGTCTAATGGAAGAAGAAAGAGATTAAGGAAAAACAAAACTGGCTATAAAATCTAGAGAACTTGGGAAAAGGATATCACAAACGTTGTTACTGCACATTTTTTTTCTGAGTAAATAATCACATTTCTACTTATGTATATACTATATGATATAGATGCATATTGTTTACTGATGAAGAATCGCACCATCGTGTCAATCTCCAGTGTACTGATATTAGTCTTTGGCTCTATCTGGTGGTGGAATGATGGCATGACATAAATGTACAGAGTTGTAAATAAAAGCTACAGAGAGCAGCTTTTAGATGTGTGTATTTCATCCTTTAACATCTTACAGACTTAAATGTAAAATACAAATGAGGCAGGTTTAATATGTACAGAGAAAATGGTTGGAAGTAAGGCACTGAGGTTTGAAGCCTGAAAAGAAAAAAGAAAAGTTCTTATAATGCACCTTTCTGCTACAACTGAGCACTAAAAGCACTTTAGTTCTGTTGCTTTATTGTTTATGTTTTGTGATCTGGATGGTGAAGGAAAGTCAGGGCTGTTAGGGCAGACAAACACATCTTTTAACCCTGTGAGGTGGAAATCAGTGCCGATGATAACAATAAACCTAATATGACCAGAATCTCATCATTTAGACAAACACAAAACAGCCATTATCTTTCTCTTAAAATGTAAATAGTTTTTGAATGTTTGTCACTTTAGATTTTTTTTTTTGAGTGCATACAAACTATAGGGGTTTGCTCATCTGCCTTCACATGCATACAAACTATAGGGGTTTGCTCATCTGCCTTCACATGCATACAAACTACAGTGACATCTCATTCTTTAGTCATAGGGCTTCAACTCTTCTGGGAAGGCTTTCCACAAAGTTTAGTAATGTAAGAGTTTTTGATCATTATTCCAGAAGTGGATTTGTGAGATCAAAAACTAATGTTTGATAAGAAGGCCTGGTTCACTTAACTCTAATTCATCCCAAAGGTGTTTTCTAAGAGGCTGATGTCAGGACTCATCCATGTATTTATGGAGCTTGGTTTGTGCTCTGGTGCAAGTCATGTTGGAACAGGAAGGGGCCATAGCCAAACTGTTCTGACAAGGTTGGAAACTTAAAATGGAAACAGCTCTAGAATCCATTGGCAATGTGCTTTTTGCCACTGCATCCAGTTACGTTCCAATACATCTCTAGATAGATAGATAGATAGATAGATAGATAGATAGATAGATAGATAGATAGATAGATAGATAGATAGATAGATAGATAGATAGATAGATAGACAGACTTTGCTTATAGGTGGTAACCCAAACCCCACTGTGCCAGTGTGTGTGTGTGTGTGTTTGTGTGTGTATTTTATTCATTTCTATGTTTAACATTAAATGTCTGTACTATTAAATCATTTGGATTGCTTGTATTAAGAGAAAACCAGCAGATGGTGCTAATTCTATTGGTTACCTCTGGCCAAGCTGTAATTCACATTCTTTGCTGGAGCAAGTTTGACATTTGATTTGTTCTGAGAATGAGTGCGATTTAGTGAGTCTTTTATAAGAATATGAGAATGTAGATTAAAAGTGTATCACACAACAGAAACCTAACATTGTTTCATATTAGCGTTTTTGCAAATCTGGCCAAATTTTTCCACAGGAAGTGGTTTCAGTCAGACAGACTTGCCCGTGGTTTACATTTGTATTCGGCACAATGCAGCTGTGATTGTGTTGACCAAGACATATTGTTATATAAAATAACAAAAAAAAAGAACTAAATTACCTCTATTTTTCTGTCTTTACTTCATTCATCGTCAATTCCCCCTCCTCTTTCCCTTCTTATGTACAAAATGTTGGAGAATATTTAAATAATTTGTAATGTGAAGACTTTGTAAAGATTCACTATGATTTACACAGCAGTGCACTCCATGACAGTGACATCAGTACTTATTCAGGGTCAGAAACCTCTGGTTCAGTGTTTGAGATAGGTCCTATTGTTCCCACCACAGAACACAACAGAGAGCAGCTTTACTCAGAAACCAGACCACAGGATTTTCCAGCCACACAGCAGAAAACTAAATATAGGTCAAACAAGTTTACCTGTCAAAACAAGCACTTATACTCGTTTGCATTTTTTTGTTTTTTTGTTCCATTTTTTAAATCGTTTTTGCCATTTTAAACTGCACATGCTTTCAGTATAACTGCTGAGCTGTTTGTGTTGTGGGTTTTTAAACTGGCACAGTGTCCTGTGTCTTCTCAGAAATTACACTCCCCTAGATTGAATACACTCAATTTAACCACAGCTGACCCATATTGGCTGAAAGAGCTGATGGAGCAGTAATCATTGCATTTCTCTGTTTGCAATTTAAAGAAATATTATTAATTTTGAGTAAAGTTTTGAGCCCATGCTGTACGGAGATGAAAGTGTGGACAAAAACAACAAGAGACAGCCGTACAAAAGCTGATGAAAATAAAACCACAAACACTTCGCCGAGCACTGAAGGCCCCTACACTTCCTTTTCACACACAGCGATTATGCATTTCACATCCTCTGTAATCTAACAGTTTGATATTTTTTCAACAAACATTCTTGCTCTTATGAAAACAGAGGAAAATTGTCACAAAAGGTCAAAAGCGTCACACGTCAAAAATAGCAGATAGCAGCCATGTCTGGGACTTTTACTATGGGCTCCATGTCAACAGAAATGTCACAGCATGCTTTACACCTCACTGCTTATTACTGATTTATGACTGAGTGGAAACTTGACTAAAGCCACCTGTGGCCAATAAAAGAACTGGCCAGTTTAGCTCTTATGTGTCTCTTCATATTTCTGCTCTCCTACTGTCCCCTCCCACACCACAACAGGAAGGAACTGAGCAAAGTGAACAGCCTTTGTTGAGCAACAAAACACAGAACCCGGGAAAGCTTACTAACATTTATTCAGTCCTAAGATTTCTGTGATTTTAAGAAAAGTCACTCGGCAGGGTTGATAATGTGATCGGAGAAACTGGTCATGAAAACCTTAATAGTGAGAAAAAAACAAAAGAACCACTCCAGACGAACCAACAACACAAGAATGAATCAGAGGCATCTCTTCATGTCCAGACATGAAATTTATTTTTAAAATATATTTATTCTTGCTATGAAATTAAGAATTCAACTAAAACAATTTTTAAAAAATCGGTTAAATCTGTACAAAAAGATCATAATAGGTGAAAAACTATTGACAAGAACCTAACATATCAAATATTAATTCAAAACCTTACCACTGTTTTAAAATAAACCAAAAACAAAAATTTGATTAAAAAAATCTCCTTACAGGAATAAAAACTAAGACACATCTTTGTCTCCTCTAAACACACACTTGCACTTTCTGTTTTTTAAACTCCTAACATTCAACAGGTCTCTGGTGACCCATCTAGGGTTATTAACCCACGGTTTGTTTTAGCTAGATGCTAAAAAAGTAAATTAAGTATGCATTGTTTTGCACTCTGGTTATTCATTTTTGGTTTTCCAAACAGATAAAAATTCCATTCAAATGAGTGGATGTTAACTGAATTCAAACCTTTCTCTCTGAGCCTAACTCATCAATAGTCCCCAATGACCGGGTGTCATACATCGAAGCAGGTGAACCATCGCCTCAACCTGTCGTGGTGTTGGCGTCACATACAAATGATGTCATGGGTCTTTTGTCCACATTGCTATGATGACCTCACGCACATTAAGTGGTCCTTTTAATGGAAAATGATTAAAGTCGATTAGAGCCACATCAGGTCGACCTGAGATACTGTTGAAAGGGCTATAAGTGGTAAGATATGAAGAAAGATTGCGCAGCAGGCACACGCAGTGGCATCAGGACAGGAAAAACCCTTTGAGATAAAAAACCAAGGTTTATACTCGAGTGTTAGTGAACATGAAGTCGTATTAAAACATTATCCTGATATTCAGATAGTAACTACTGTTTTCCTGATAAACAAAGTAAACAACATGGTGATGGGCTTGCACACACACAATAACAATGCAAAACATGAAATACTGTGGCAGAATACAGCAAGACAATAACATTAGTTATTAGAAGACTCAGTTTGTAGAAGTGTTACAAACAGACCACTTACGCAGGCCTCAGCTCTTTTTTTTTTTTTTGAATGACACTACAGTCCCCGTTGGCCCTGCACAGATAAATGCTGGAAAATGTCAACTGAAAGCTGGTGAAAAATGAATACCCACGTTCAGGACACCTCGTGGTACATGTTCATCAGCTTGTTTGGTTAAACAACCATTTCCATGATGACATGATCCGTGCTCATTCTCTTCACAGCATTCTGAGCTGCTGTGAAGAAAAAACAAACAGAACAGCAACATGAATTCTTGTAGCTTTTGTCTTAACAGTCGTCAGCAAACAGCAGTAAAAGGTTTTTAATCAGATCAAGAGTGCCTCATTTTTCTAGAAGTAACTTGTTTGTCAAAGGTCACCTGCAATACCACATTGTAACTTTGGAATTTACCTGCAAACCTCAATAACCTCAGCAGCTGGTGTCAAAACACAGTTCACCAGAAAAAACATGGCTGCTTTATAATAACGTGGCACCTAAAGAACAGACTTTTTTCTACCAATAACATCTATTGGTCATGAGCACAGTATAAAAAAATGGACATGACCACCGTGAGATCAACCGATGATTTATAAAGTCTCATTATGAAAGCTCAAATTCACACTATTGTAGCACCATTTGAAACCAGATTATTAGTTCTTATAACCAAGAATTATGTTGTGGAGGCCGTCCACCTTCAGTTAATACTGTAAAATGATAAAGCCAGACAGGAAATAAAATTAAAAAATTAAAAATTTAAAAGTTAAAGCCCTCTGGCAACCATTAAAACATGTGTAATGTGAAAACGAACATACAAATGTTATATTTGACATAAGAAAACGAACATATCTACTTTCCTTTATCTCTATTTCCAACCTCACACACACCAACACCCACACACACACACATATATAGTCAATATATCGTAGAGTGAACTACAAATACGGCATTAGATTTTAAGGAGTATTATCCATTGCCATCATATCAACAAAAGGAGGATGACATTACACAGTTAGGCATGGATGATTTGATTATTTGATGTAAGCGCTGAAACCAAACAGTTTCCAAAAGCCTTCCTTTTATGAATTCTAAAATTGTACATTAACGTAAACGGACTGGTTCCTATATAGTGCTTTTCTAGTCTAATTGAGCACTCAAAGTGCTTTATACAACTAATTCATTCACCCAATCACTTTTTACAAGCTGTTAGCCTATCTAACATTCATACACAGTCACACTCGATGGATGCATCGGAGAGCAACATGGGGTTAGCATCTTGCTCAAGGATATTTGGCATGCAGACTTGGGGGAAGCCAAGAATCGAACCACGAACCTTCCAATCAGTAGATGACCAGCTCTACCGCTACAGCCACTTTTATGAAGACTTTTATGAATTGAATTTGAATTAGTGGCCAAATTATACGTACAGTACAGAGAAAAAAAAGGATTTGCATTCCATTTTCAATGTTTTTCTTTCTTTTATTGATATTTGTCACACTTAAATGTTTCAGAGCTAATAGTTACTTGGCAGTAAGGGCGGAATCAAACATTTGGCAGTGAGCCTGTGACATTGCTGTGGAGAAATTTTGTGTGCATATATATATATATATATATATATATATATATATATATATATATATATATATATATATATATATATATATATATATGTATAAGCTTGATCTGATGGCTGGGCCTTCTGGTAGAGAGGAGAATTCATGGTTCCATCAATTATGGTAAGATGTCCGGGTCTTGAAGCAGCAAAGTTGTCCCAGACTATCACACTACCACCACCTTGTTTGACTGATGGCATGATGATCTTCTTATGCTGAGAAAAGGTGAGATGAGAAAACCTTCCAAAAACTTTTGTCTTGTGAGTCCAGACATTATTTTGCCAAAAGTTTTGGGGATCATGGAGATGTTTTTGACACTGTGAGATGAGCCTTTCTTTTTGGTCAGCAGTGATTTACTTAGAACTCTCCCATGAATACAATTCGTATCCATTCTCTTATTGTTGAATCATGAATTCTGACTTTTACTGAACCAAGTGAAGGCTGCAGTTCTTTAGATGGTGTTTTGTGACCTCGCTTGCGGTGTTCCTGTAGATTGTGGCATGATCTGTTGCTTTTTGTAATCTTTAGGCTGATTCACTTTGTCACAAAGGTTCTGTTTAAGGAAATTCTTAAAATGAACAGGTTTGGATACATTGGACTATTATTTTCTTAATGATTTGATGCATGTCACTGTGCCAAATATGCAAAAAAAAATGAAGACAACAAAATAATCAACAATAGATGACATATCTATTTTATGTAACATTCTATTTTCAGACAACAGTTTTGATTGACAGAAATTGTCACTGACAACAAACAAAAGCCTCCAGAAAATAGTTTACTAGCTGATAGCACATGTTGTTGTTGTTATAACCCAATCTGATAAGAAATACCTCTTACACACTTGCAGGGTTTACTTTACCTCTCCTCCTGTCTCGGTATATAAGCCCCAGTAGAACAGTGGACACCAGGTAAGGCGTTCCCACCAACAGGTGAAATACTAGTCTTAAGACAGAAAAAGAGCAGGTAGCGGCCGGTTCAGCTGCAGATGTAGATGAAGGAAACTCCTGAGATGAAGCTGTAAAGAGATGAACATGGAAATTATACATTTAAATGCTTTATTAAATACATGTTTTCTTTAATTGTGTCTTTTTTAGGGGTAGAATGTTTTTCTCTCTTCATCATTTGCAGCTGTACAAAACACAGACAAATATGCAAATTTTGGAGTTTTTAGATATAATTCCTCTAACAGCCATTTTTTTAAATTTCTTTTTTCTTAAAATGCTTAAAAATTTTAAATTGCTCAACATTGTGTATGTGATGGGATTTTTGTTGCTCACCATCAACTGCCAGCCAGCTGCCTAGTGATTCTTCACCTCCTGAAATGCTGCATTTATAGAGTCCTTCATCAGATTTAGAAACCCTTTTAATGGTGATTTCTCCTGTGGAGTTCCTTTTGATGCAGTGGCCATCTTTATAGAAATCAAAAAACTGGTTGAAGGACTTTGTCTCAGGTGTACAATGCAGTGTTACAGTGGCACCCTCGGACACAGGAAGGGCAGGACTCTCCAGAATCACAGGCTGATCTTTGGAAAATGCAGAAAATCAAGATTTGTCATTTTTATAGGTTTTCTTTGCTTTGTTTCTAAATGATCTGCCTTAATAAGTGTGACTTTAAGTTTAAATATTGCATAGCAGAACTTAACGTAGTGTTATTCATACCAGTAATGGTAATGTTGACCACATTGCTCTGCTCCCCACTGACAGACTCACACCAGTACACACCGCTGTCTGGTGGGTAGGTTTGTCCGATGATGCAAGTCGAACCCGAGGAGGCATAGCCCCAGCCAGAGGAGCAGGGTCTGGTCCCCCCTGCGAGCGTTTTCCTCTTCACTTTCCAACCAGTGTTGTTCAACTGTTCGCCACAGCTCAAAGAGATGTTGTCATACCTGAAGAACTGAGACCTGTCAGGGCTGACCTGAAGACAGGCTGTAGGAAGGAAGGGAGAGAGAAAGAGATGAGAAAAGGGTGAAAATTAAAAAAACAAACAAAAAAACAACAACAAAAAAAAACAACGAAAATAATATATTAAGGACCGAATAAAAGCAGTGTTTAAGAAATTAAAGTGTAAGCAGGGATAATGATGGATTATAAGAAAAAAATTGTCCAAATTGTTCAAAATATCCTTAAATGTTGAATTTTGTACTCACTCAGCATCAGGCAGAATGGTGTTAGCTGCATCCTGTGTCAACACCAACTAACAGAAAAACAGACGCTGATCTCTCACTTCCTGAAGATTTTGGTAGGCGTGCTTGTTTTGTTTGATGGCAGCTGCTGCGGGAAACACATCGAAATGTGTTTGCTCATCAACAGTTATCATGGCATGCTATTGATTTGATTAATGCAACTGACCTGCTTACTAAATGCATCGATTTTATTTCGGGGAAAGTACACCAAACTATAAAACAACCCAAGAAGTTGCCTGTGCAAGTAATGCAATCACATATTAACAGTATTATCTGTTTTAATGCATATAAATGCTGGTTTGATATCCATTACTTGTTTTTGATCTCCCTTACACCAATTTATCTTTTTTACAAGATGCGAGCAGCCACCTTAACCCTTAAATGTGTAAGTGGGTCAAAAATGATCTGGTGAGGTTGTTTTCTTTCAATATCTTCATAATGTAAAGTTATTATTTTTTATTGCAGTTATACCCCCCCCCCCCCAAAAAAAAAAACCCAAAACAAACAAACAAACAAACATGTTATTGATACATGCCATTTACGTTTTTTAATTACCTTTTATACATTTTACAAAACTGCCGTTTTTGTATTAATACCAGAAACTTTAATAAGTGGCTCAAAAATGACGCTCCGATAGGTATCATAAGTTTCCTAGAAACAAAGGTCGTAAAGTTGTAAAGTAAAGTCAACAGTATGTGTGTATCGATTGTAGCTCGAAACAGGTAGTTTGTCACAATTGAATACAGCGAGCAGATAAGGCAAGAAAACAGCAATGTTTGACTTACTTAAGAATGTAGAGTCCAGTCACTCGTGGATCTAAGAGTTAATATCAGTTGCTGATTTGTGGGCTGATTTATGAGCTACTAGTGATGGGATTTCCGGCTCTTTTTAGAGAACCGGCTCTTTCGGCTCGGCTCACTAAAAAGAGCTGGCTCTTTCGGCTCTCAACCAGCTCTCCAGGTTGTTTTGTTGCTTTAATTTATTTATTATTAACAACAATACAAAATTATGCACAAAAGGAATTACTAATGTAAAAAAAAAGTGGTTTTATTTATATATGTTTATATATAAATATATACGGTGGCCCCTAGAGACAAAACACGTACAAACTCCAAAACACATTTCTAGCATGAACTGAACTTCCAAAACAGAGCTACCTAGATCACTTAAATTACACAATTGAAAGCATGTGTGTATTGTTTGTGTATTTATACACAAGCACTCATATATGTTCAGATAATTTAAAAAACAAAGTTCATTTACCTGTTACTTCCACACACCAAATCTGGTTGTTGGTGCTTCCTGGCTTGTGCAGCCACTAGGTAACAAAAGCTCAACACTACGCCTAGCATCCTGGAGCACTTCTGTTTGGTTTTGTACGTGCTTTGGACTTTGTACGTGCTTCGGAGTTTTTACATGTTTTGGTGTTTGTACGTGCTTCGGACTTTGTACGTGCCGTAAATATACTTTAAATATACATTTATTTATTCACTCTACATAAAATATAATAAATAAATCATATAATACAAAAACCAACTATTTCCATTTCAACTATTTAAATTTTCAGCTTTTTCCTTCCATCCATCCATTCGCTTCCGCTTATCCTTTTCAGGGTCGCAGGGGGCGCTGGAGCCTATCCCAGCTGTCATAGGGCGAGAGGCAGGGTACACCCTGGACAGGTCGCCAGTCTGTCGCAGGGCTAACACACAAGGACAGACAACCATTCACACTCACATTCATTCACACCTAGTGGCAATTTGGATTATCCAATTAACCTATCCCCACAAGCTGCATGTCTTTGGACGGTGGGAGGAAGCCGGAGTACCCGGAGAGAACCCACGCAAACACGGGGAGAACATGCAAACTCCACACAGAAAGACCCCGGCCTGATGGTGGAATTGAACTCAGGACCTTCTTGCTGTGCGGCAACAGTGCTAACCACCGTGCCACCGTGCTGCTTTTTCCTTTTAAACAAATTTAAAGTGAAACAACATAAAACACTGCAAATCACAACACAATTAAATATAAATTAAAATATGAAAACAAAAAGAAGATGCATATTCTCTGTTATATAGGCCTGCATGAATAAACTTTTCTGAATCCTTTATCATCCGCAACTGAAAATAGTTGTGGATGATTACTATACTTTTCTAATGTGACGTTGTTGTCTCTGGCTCTCTTTCCCTCCCGCTCTGTTCCTGTGCTACTGAGAGTGTAACTACCGCCCCTCCCCCTCTTCCCAGCTCAAAGCACAAGTCCTGTGCGGAGTGAAGCGGAAAAAAGTGCGAGAGAGGGTGAGAGAAAGAAAAAAGAAAAAAAAAAACTCGCATCATTCACGTCAAAGATCCGGCTCTAAGAGCCGTTTCGTTCGCGACCGACACATCACTATGAGCTACCATTCTGAAGCACTAGTTTTAGCATTGCGGCTTCTTTGAGCTAAAAGTATCCAAAGATTGAATGCTCTGTTGTCACTAATGCTTGCCAGTGAGATGCATGCATAAACAACAGGTATGAACACAATGACAGAATTTTTCAGAACTGGTAACAAACATCTTCTTGGATGGTCTTTTAGTAGACAACAAATAATCACACAAGCAGTTGCTAGCCTAGCAAGCACAGCTAATGTCTTTTCACTAAAATGGCTAACCACTTTCATAACAACAGACCCTTTTGCACTTTAACGTTCTTTTCCACTGATAAAGAAATTGGAAAAGTGCTTTTTTTAATTTCAGTAGAATTCATATTTTATTTCTTCCAAGTGTTAATTTAACATTTTAACACTAGATTAACGTTTTGGTTACACAACAGATATTTAGCACAATGCAGTTTTAAATAATATAAGCCCCCATATAAATAGAGATATTTAGTGATTGTGGAAAAGTAAGTAAATGGTAAATGGACATGCATGTCACCTATATATCACCTTTCTACAAGTCTTACTCACCCAGTCACACACATTCATGCTGGGCTTATGTCTCAGCACTTTTTAACATTTACATGAATGTACTGGGGTCAAAATGAGGTTCAATATCTGATACTTTGGTGTGCATTCAGTATGAGAGCATTAAGAATGAACCACATCATTGACAAATCAGTGACAGTGCTTTGAGGTCTGTGGTCTCTTTGAGCATGTGATTCTTCTTGGAGAGGTCTGCCACCCTGTGGCAGTTGGAGGACACTACAAATGTTAAGCTTTTCGAGGCAGAGGGAAAACTCGGCTGCTCAACACTCGGCATGCCTTCACTTCTCAGCCTACCATCTTTTTTTAATTGAAGACAATGACTAACCTCATTTTTTTGTTCCCCTTATACATCAATACAGCTTTTATACATATGCTACTAAGAAAAAAAGAAAAACACAAGGGTGTTTTGGGGGGGAAAGAAATGCACACATTTAATCTTCAATGCATGTCCTTCTTTACTACATTAATGAATCTACCCTGTGG
This sequence comes from Astatotilapia calliptera, assembly GCF_964374335.1. Taxonomy (NCBI): domain Eukaryota; kingdom Metazoa; phylum Chordata; class Actinopteri; order Cichliformes; family Cichlidae; genus Astatotilapia; species Astatotilapia calliptera. The sequence goes on from NC_137424.1 coordinate 61,022,826, forward strand.
TCCTCCAAGAGATCCACTACTCTGTCAAACATTAAATTAATCTGTGTGCATCCCACTGAACAAAATGTAGTTTACTATGGGTATCTTCAGATAATCAGACTATAAAAAGGCAGATAGGTAAAGATTCAAATTTCTTAGTGAAACGGAGGATTAAAACCCAAAGTGTTAATTTTTTTACTTTTTTTGTTTTATATTAAATAAAATAAAACCCAACAAGTCAGTTTGTTAGATCATCTCATTCCTCACTTAAAGATGGAATCGGTTTAATTTTTGTAACTTTTTTTCTAATCTTCATATAATTTATACCATAACTACCTGTGATCTGAACAAGATTTGTATGCAATTTGTAAAGTACTGATGAGTGCATGCAATGAGCACATAAAAACAAACCAGTTCGTTCTGAGAGGCCACGTCCCCACAAATTACAACCTCATCTAACATCTGTGCACAGACTGAACTCTGTCTTTGTTGACAAATGTAACACAAGCTCAGAAGGGTTAGCTACTTCTGATCTTATCAATGCGCAGGTTTCATTCTATATCCACATAGATTCTGGGTTTGCCAATAAAGTGTAATGGAGCTGCGACTAAATGCTCTTTCCATTATGAAATATTAGCTCATTACAAACGGCTAGCTGTTTATTTTTATCATTTTTACTGGCCAAAAATCGCTTACCACTGTTGCCTCTGAGAAATTAGGTTGTGAGTATATATATATATATATATATATATATATACACACATATTTGAGAAAATCATATTAGAATACAGGACTTTGTTGGGACATTGTGCTGAGAGATTTGTAAAGTACTTTCACAGCTGGGTGAAGTTGGTGGAAAGTTACATTTTAATAATAACTTAAATGAATGCATGCCCTTGTACAAAAAATATCACCAAACAAAAATGATATCATTTGGGATTACAGATGATAGATGACAAACATTTTTACATGAGCCACTGAAACCGAGCTCACTGTCCAAGTTTAGCAAATGTAACGTTTCAATTACAGAAATACAAAGATACCCTTTTGCACATTTTATGCAAAAACCTGGAAATATTTTTAATTAAAGAACAAAAGGGTTAATGTATGAGCAGGATAAATACATCATGATATATACAATAATTCAATAACAATTAAGCTTACTTGATTTAGATTCTTGGAAAAGATATCCATGCTAATTTTAGCACAGAACATTGTTTTTCCCCCCAAATCATGGTAAAGTATCATTGTCTGTGTGATTTTGCAAATGGTAATGCAAAAAAAAAAAAAAATCAAAGACCTGTATCTCTTACATACTTTCCTTAGTGATTAATAAAGTATTCTGATTCTGAAGGACTAGCTTCGTTTTCTGGAAATACACCACCGGGCTGGCTCAGTCCTTTTAAATTCCATTTTTCTACTACTTATTTGAACTCTAGTACAATTTACGTTTCATTTTGTTTTCATTTCTTAATAAACTTTTCTGTTCATCTCCTTCAGGTAAATTTCCCAGGAGGTTGTGATGCTTATTAAATTCTGTTAAATGTGGAAGTACTGAGGAGTGTCTACGCTGAGGAAGGCGGGTGCTTCGATGGGGTGAGACACTGGAGTTGATCATCTGTTGGCCACTGAGATCAGAAGAAGGGTTGGATGTTGGTGAATGTAGTTGTAAAATATCTGGACTGCTGTACATACGGTGGTTTCTTTGAGATACGTGACCAGGGACTGGAAAGCTGTCTTGTCTTTTGATAACAATTTTCGAACCCCTGCTTTTGGGTAAGTTGCCAGATTTTGTAGTGTTAATGCTGGTTGAAGCTGAAGATGGGTTTGGATTGTACACACTGGTGACGTTATTAATGTCAGGGCTATGATTTAAGAATAATTGTGAGGGTTTTGGAACATCTCCTGTGGTTGTGGAATGGCGTCGAACAATTGTTGCCCTGTCGTAGTGAGTAACTTTGTTGTTCTGTATTTTTATGATCTCATCGTCCATAAGAAACTCATTCATCTGCCCATTGTGGCCATTTACCAAGTTGTCCGTTGTCTGTAGGTGGTAGCTTTCACACGTTATACTTCGATCTGATGACTTCTTGGTCACTAGCTGCTTTACAAGAGCTGTAAAATAAAAACATTTTTTTAAAAAATCAGAAGAATAATCTAGTTGTAGAAAGAAACCAAAATGTATACAGCTACAAGAGAATTACCCTGCTTTTCACTTTATTTATGACTTCAGAAAACACTTTCCCAATCACTGTTTTGGGAAAGGAATTCCCAGGACTTATTTCTCCAGCATGTCAAACAGACAAACAGATTGGAATGAGATCTGGGGAATTTGAAGGGCAAGTCAACACCTCAAATTTATTGTTGGGCTCCTCAAACCATTCCTGAACCATTTTTGCTTTGTGGTAGGGTGCATTATCCTGCCAAAAGGTTCCACAGTTATCAGGGAACACCTTTCACATGAAAGGGGATTGTGTATAAGAATGTTTAGGCAGGTGGTACATCGAAATAACATCTACATGGATGGCAGGACCCAAGGTTTCCCAACAGAACATTGTCCAAAGCATCACATTGCATCTGACAGCTTGCTCTTCTCCATGATACCAGGTGTTCCCCAGGTAAGCAACACAAACAAAGCTGGCCATCCAGCTGGCCATTTCTTCCATTGCTCTGTGGTGTAGTTCTGATGCTCATATGTCCATTGTTGGTGCTTTCAGTGCTGGACAGTGGTCAGCACTGCCACCCTGACTGGTCTTTGGCTATGCAGCCCCTTATGCAACTGCAATGCACCGTGTGTTCTTACACCTTTCAGGCAGGCATTAACTTATTTTGCAATTTGAACTACAGTAGCGTGTCTGTTGGATTGGACCAGACAGACCAGCCCGTGTTTCCCACAACAATTAGTGAACCTTGGCCACCTATGATCCTGTTGCTGGTTCACCACTGTTCCTTTCTTGGACCATTTTTCATAGATTTTGACCACTCCAGACTAGAAACACCGCACAAGATCTGCAGTTTTAGAAATGCTCTGACTAGCCTAACCATTCCAATTTCTGATTCTAACATCAACTCTGAGGGCAAAATGTTCACTTGCTCCATAATGTTTCCCACCCACTAACAGGTGCTATGATGAAGACAAAATCAGTGGTCATAATGTTATTAAGAATCAGTGTGTGCACTTCCCAACACTGATTACTGATCACGGGACATACCTCACTATAAAATATGTCTAAGCTGCTCAGTATATATAAAAGTATATGGCTCCATGGCTTGCCTTGCTGTAGCACTGTTTTTGTTTTCGTCTTTTAGTTGAGAACTGTTACTTACCAAATTTGCCACATAGCTTAAACAAAAGAGCAATCAGTCCAGCTGCAGCTAAGAGAAACCCAGCTGTTCCTCCAATGGTGATGACAACCATTTGAAGATCAGATTTCATACAGCCAGCTAAAATGACATAACACTGTGCAGTTATATAAATAACTTGGAATATTTTGAAAATATAAAATACTCTAAAACATAAACCTATCGTGGATGAAAAATGCAAATAAAACATGATTTTAGGTGTAAGATGTACACATGTCACAGTGAAGTCCCTGCATACCTGGTATGAGGATTGTTGTTTCCCTTGTCAGGTTAAACTCTGGTTGATGAACTCTGCAGGTGACACTAAATGACATAATTAGTGTTATATTAGTGAAAAGCTCATTTTACTGATGGTGGTTCGTAAAAACATTATCTGTAGTATTGTGCAAAAGTCTTGAGCCAGTCTTCATTTATATGGGAAAAAGTGTCCTCGTGGACTGTGACCTTTTCATTGTGTGACGTGTCCTGCAAAATAATTATTTTTTAAAGCTGTGTTTTACCATCTTCCTGGCAGAATAGAAAGAGAGAGGTTCAAATGTTTTGCAGAGTATGTAAAACATTTAATGCCAAGATGAATATTTTGTTTCCTCATTTCTAAACCATTTTACAGATGTTTTAGAAAGTATAAGTATATATTTATAACCTGCTGGTAGCTCTTTGCAGAGTGGCTCTTCGTGTCACAGTGAAACATCCACGGGCATCTTGCTCTCTTTTTGGATTTTCCTCAGAGATCTTTTTTCCTTTGTCATCCAGAAATGTTATCTGAGGCTCTGGCAGCCAGCAGTTTCCTTCGCAATGCAGAGCTATGTCACCGCCCTCCACTGAAATCACCGAAAGCTTTGGCTCCGAAACAGCCACTGTAAAAACAACAAAAACAGATTTATATATCTGCCACACATGTATCCTAATTTGTTGCTTGTTCTACTCTTGTTTTTATACTAAAATATATGATGTCTAATCCTAAATCTTTTTATAGAACTTGCTTCTGAAGAAAAATGAAAGGCACATACCCCCATAAAAACTGCTGTTAAACAATTCAATTATTTACAGTGGCTTGCAAAAGTATTCGGCCCCCTTGAACTTTTCCACATTTTGTCACATTACAGCCACAAACATGAATCCATTTTATTGGAATTCCACGTGAAAGACCAACACAAAGTGGTGTACACGTGAGAAGTGGAACGAAAATCATACATGATTCCAAACATTGTTTACAAATAAAATAAAAGTGGGGTGTGCGTAATTATTCAGCCCCCTGAGTCAATACTTTGTAGAACCACCTTTTGCTGCAGTTACAGCTACCAGTCTTTTAGGGTATGCCTCTACCAGCTTTGTACATGTAGAGACTGAAATCCTTGCCCATTCTTCTTTACAAAACAGCTCCAGCTCAGTCAGATTAGATGGACAGCGTTTGTGAACAGCAGTTTTCAGATGTTGCCACAGATTCTCGATTGGATTTAGATCTGGACTTTGATTGGGGCATTCTAACATATGTATATGTTTTGTTTTAAACCATTCCATTGGTGCCCTGGCTTTATGTTTAGGGTCGTTGTCCTGCTGGAAGGTGAACCTCCGCCTCAGTCTCAAGTCTTTTGCAGACTCCAAGAGGTTTTCTTCCAAGATTGCCCTGTATTTGGCTCCATCCATCTTCCCATCAACTCTGACCAGCTTCCCTGTCCCTGCTGAAGAGAAGCACCCCCAGAGCATGATGCTGCCACCACCATATTTGACAGTGGGGATGGTGTGTTCAGAGTCATGTGCAGTGTTAGTTTTCCGCCACACATAGCGTTTTGCATTTTGGCCAAAAAGTTCCTCATCTGACCAGAGCACCTTCTTCCACATGTTTGCTGTGTCCCCCACATGGCTTGTGACAAACCGCAAACGGGACTTCTTATGGTTTTCTGTTAACAATGGCTTTCTTCTTGCCACTCTTCCATAAAGGCCAACTTTGTGCAGTGCACGACTAATAGTTGTCCTATGGACAGATTCCACCACCTGAGCTGTAGATCTCTGCAGCTCGTCCAGAGTCACCATGGGCCTCTTGGCTGCATTTCTGATCAGCACTCTCTTTGTTCGGCCTGTGAGTTTAGGTGGACGGCCTTGTCTTGGTAGGTTTACAGTTGTGCCATACTCCTTCCATTTCTGAATGACCGCTTGAACAGTGCTCCGTGGGATGTTCAAGGCTTGGGAAATCTTTTTGTAGCCTAAGCCTGCTTTAAATTTCTCAATAACTTTATCCCTGACCTGTCTGGTGTGTTCTTTGGACTTCATGGTGTTGTTGCTCCCAATATTCTCTTAGACAACCTCTGAGGCCGTCACAGAGCAGCTGTATTTGTACTGACATTAGATTACACACAGGTGCACTCTATTTAGTCATTAGCACTCATCAGGCAAAGTCTATGGGCAACTGACTGCACTCAGACCAAAGGAGGCTGAATAATTACGCACACCCCACTTTGCAGTTATTTATTTGTAAAAAATGTTTGGAATCATGTATGATTTTTGTTCCACTTCTCACGTGTACACCACTTTGTGTTGGTCTTTCACGTGGAATTCCAATAAAATTGATTCATGTTTGTGGCTGTAATGTGACAAAATGTGGGAAAGTTCAAGGGGGCCGAATACTTTTGCAAGCCTCTGTACATGGTGACAAATCACAGTAACAGTTGTCTTAAGGTTATTATTGTTGAAAGGGTCTTTAACTGTACAATAATTTTAAGAAGCTGTGCTTTTCATTAAGTAAACTACTTTTTTTCAAAAGCTACATGGAGTCAAGCCAAAGTAGATGACTGTGGTTTGTCAAGGTGTCCCTTCATCCGAAAAAACTAATTCTGTGCCCTGTGGAAAGGAAATGTATTTTCTGTGAACCAATCTTTAATTATGCCAACTTTTGCAGGACCTTAAATCACATATTTATCAAATATCACTAATATCATAAAATATGCAATTCTGTCAAGTAGTAAAAAGCAACAGCAAGAGACTAAATATAGCTGGTTATATGCCCATCTTCAAGACTAAACACTAGATAAGGCTGGTGCTGTTTAAAGGTCAGTTTTGGAACAGTAAACGTAATGATGTAATGATGTCCCAACGCTGCAGTCTATGACTAAACATATACTCTGATAAATAAAAGGACAGTAAAGGAGAAAAAGATTGATAGATAAAATGATACCAATGAACCATGCTGCCAATGAGGACCAGTCAACCAGTGAACATAAAGCACAGTGGTGAGCTAAAAGTTTACAGCCAGTTATAAATCTTAACTCTCCATGATAGACAGAATCCAACAGATGAAGATAGTGAGCAGAGGCATTCGTGTAAATGATACCAATGTAATCCAGGAAGGGTTTTCCTTGCAATGAAAGAGAAACATGATCAGTTCATGAAAAAGAATACCAACTTCAATCAAGTTAATAGGACGTGATTGAACCTGGTCCTGCTTAAGAACGAGTCCTCTGAATGATGATGATGTGAATAGCTTATCCTGGTAAAAATATATCGGATAAAACAGCTCTCCAAAGTCATGGCAAGCAAAATGTTATATAAAATAAAAAAAGGATTGTAATATCTACATTATGTCACCATGGAAAACCATAAGGTCGGTTGTCTTATTGTAAGCCTAATTGAACAGTTTTGGTTTCTAAACCCTAACCCAGCATCAACTAAAAATGTAGTACAGGTAAGTTATAAAAAAAGTTTCTTTTATAGCCTTACACATCCTCTATTATAAGACTTGGTGCATAGCTTTACTTCATAATTAAACTACATGCTGCTAAGAGCTCTGACTCTAATATACATATAATAAATGGGCAAGGATTCAACTCTCAGGCTGGTGGACCACACAGTTCACAGCCGAATTACCAATGTGGAAATGAACATTAGTAGACATACCCACAACCAGCTCCACTTTTGTAACCTTCCTGATGGCATTTTTCTGGAATATGAGGCATTTGTAGTTTCCAGTATCAGACACCTGCACATTGGAGATTCGTAATGAGATGTTTCCATCTTTCAGCTCTTTCACGATGAGGCTTGTTCTGTACTCGAAGGCTGGATTCTTCATCTCGTAGGCCTCACAGCCATCCCGGTACAAGAAGACAACATCTGGCTTCAAGCCTTCCTTGGACCACTCAACAGTCGGAAAGTCAGTGTTGTCAGAGATATTAAAACTGCACGGTAGAATAACATCTCCACCAGCAAAGGCAAGAACGTGCAGTGGCTGACCATGAGCACGGGATCCGCCTAGAAAAAAACCCACAAGAGGAATAATCAACCATATTTATACTAATAAAGCTGTGTGCAAACTTGTTACGTCCCCACATAAAAGTCTAGGCGATGAGGGTGGGGGACAGTAACAGTTAGATCCAGGTGGAATGAAAAGAACGCCAGGCAGAGGTATTTAACATAAAATAGATCTTTATTGTAGGCAAACACCTCAATAATCATATAAATGGCAACAACAAAAGGAGACAGCACCGCTGCTTTAATAAGAAATCAGGGAGGTCAACCCAAAGTGGTAATGACTAGTGATGTGACGTTCTGTATCGAGGCTTCGGAGCGTGTGTCGAGTAATGGAGGGGGCGTTTCCGCGAAGCGCGTATCGAGGCTTGCTTCATTTATGGGAGGAGCTGAAAATGATGACGTCCGAAGCCTCGCTGCCCGGCTCTACCACGTGACTGGTTCATGAAGTGGTTCGAACTTTGCCGAGAGCTATGACAGCGATATAAACCCCTCAGACTTCATTCAAAAATGTGGGTGTTTGATGGAGAGTTGCGGTTAGTGAGAGTTTGGAGACAGTTTGGAGGTTTATGAGAGTGAGGAGAGAAAGTCAGGAGAGAATGGAGCCAGCTAAGAAGAGGAAGATGTCCTCCCCTGTGTGGGAACATTTTGATCTTATTCCTCCCAACAAGGTATGTAAATTTCTACAGAAGATGTATTTTCATGATACTGATGGTGCAATACAATTTATGTTGAGCTGTCTTGACTTTTGTACAAGGTGAAGTGTTTGCTATGTGCCAGGGAGCTGGGATATAACAACAACACTTCATCCATGCTTAGGCACTACAGAGCTTTGCATGAGAATAAGGGGGACACCGAGGTGAGCCATCAAATGCAATGATAATATAGCATGCAGTAATGTTACTAAATGATATAACAATATTATACAACTGTTATAAGTTACGTGTGTGATATTTATATTTGTGCTTTATCTTTATTGTCTTTCCTCAGGAGAACAATCTCAAATAGATGAAGACCTGGTCAGCATGGTGATTGAGGACTCACAGCCATTTAGCATTGTGGAGGACAAAGGATTCAAAAGATTTGTTAAATCATTCAATCCTAGCTATGTTCTCCCCACTAAAAAGGTCATAAAAGCAGTGAAAATTTAGTTTTTACAGAATAAAATGTGAACAGGCAGGACTGAGGCTCAAAGCCTCAGTGTGTAGCTGTTCATACCTCAATGTTACAAAAGCACAACTACTGTCCACACCCCAACCACACCTCATCTCACAGTAAATGATCATTTCCATTTCAAGCATTTCCAAATAATCATTTTCCATACTGCCAGTATAAATATACACAGTATACTGCCATCACTACAATATACATGTTTTACACACTCCTTTTGTTGTTGACATTTACAGGCTGTGTGCAAAATGCCACACTCTTCAAATTCATGCCAGCTATTATTTTTACGTCCAGTAGGTGTCCTGCTAGAGCAAATGAAGCTTCATGAAGCTTCGCGTTGGGGTGAACCAATTGGATGAAAAGCTTCAGTGCTTCATGGGGCTTCATCTGCCCATCACTAGTAATGACCACTCAACAAAGAAAGCAACAATAAGGTTTCAACAGAAAGAGACAGCAACGCTGCTAACAAACAATATCCAGGCAGGCCACACAAACTAATGAAGGCCGCCGTCACTCATGGGCAATCACTGCTCAGTTAAACACTACTCACAAAGAGCCACACACCAGAAGGCTGGTCATACGCAGCAGGCTGTTCCACACCTAAGCCAGTAGCACACTCTGACCAGCACAGAGGAAATCCACCAGAAACCTCTCCCTCCTCCTCCACACTGCTCTTCTCCAGCTTATATCACCCCTGAGGGTAATTGGTTGTAACGAGAGCAGATGAGCAGCAGGTGTGGCCTATAGGAGAGGGCAGGGGCAGAGAGAGACAAGGGGAGGGGCCAGAATGAAGGAGGAGGAGAGGGAGAAGACAACACCACGCCCACACACTCCCACAGCCTCCCAGGATGTAACATTCCCCCCACCCTAAATCCACACTATACAAAACACAGAAGAAACTCATCACTATGCACTGCGTGAGAGTGCATCAGCCACCAGATTTGGGCGTAAGTAAACATGGAGAGCTCCAAGGGCTGCGACTCTGTTTCGCCAAACCATTCTCCGCTAGATAACTGACCTCCTTCCTCATCACCTCGCGCTTTCCCATAGGGCAGCGGTACGCGTGCTGTTTGATTGGGGTTGCGTCCCCAACATCGATATCATGTTCACAAACATTTGTACGCGAGGGCACATCACCAAAGAGAGAGGGGTAGGAGTGCAGTAGATTAAGCACATCTTCGCATTGTGAAGGGGACAGATGAGACAAGTGGGCCGTTACTTCGGCTACGTAAGCTGAATTCGCCAACCGTCCACACTGTTGTCCCTCAGAAAGTATATGCAGATCGTCGTCAGCACTGGCCTCTACACTCAGCACGGTGGCGGAGACAGAGCTGGAGGTTGCCGCACTGGCAACAGTCTCATGGGTTTCCCTATCATGGTAGGGTTTTAACATGTTGATGTGGCATAGGCGTGTTTTCCTCCTGCGCTCTGGGGTACTGAGAACATAATCTGTCTCAGACACTTTCCTCACTATGACGTACGGTCCTGCGAAACGGGCCGTAAGAGCAGAACCAGGCACCGGTAGCAACACTAAAACCTTGTCCCCAGCCTGAAAATGCCTTTTCACAGCCTTTCTGTCATGCCACGTCTTCATGCACGCCTGGGCAGTACACAGGGCCTCTTTCGCTAATGAGGTAGCACGTTGCCAACGATCCTTACATGTCTTCACAAAATCTGCCACGTTAGTTTTTGGAACACCCCCACTAAGGAACCTCTCTTTCAACATCTTTAGCGGGCCCCGCACCTCGCGGCCAAACACAAGTGTAGCTGGGCTGAATCCTAAGGACTCTTGCTTAACATTGCGTATTGCAAACAGTACAAAGGGGACACCCTCATCCCAGCTTCTGCCCGTGTCATGGCAGTACTTTTTTAGCATGGCCTTAAGTGTTTGGTGCCAACGCTCAAGTGCACCCTGCGACTCTGGGTGATAAGCACTAGACACAGAATGAGAGACGCCCAGGGAAGCTAAAGTCTGTTTAAATGCTCGAGATAAGAAATTAGTTCCCTGGTCTGTTTGCACTGTTTTTGGAAGACCAAAGGTGGTGAAAAACTTGATTAGCGCCTTAGTAATGTTTGCAGTGGTGACCCTCCGCAGAGGAATTGCTTCAGGGAACCGCGTGGACAAACACATTATGGTCAACAAAAACTGATTGCCTGCTCGTGTTCTTGGCAACGGACCAACACAATCGACCAAAACATGCTCGAACGGCTCACCAACAGCAGGTATTGGACATAGTGGGGCGGGGGGCACAGTTTGGTTTGGTTTGCCCACCAGTTGACACGTATGACAAGTATTACAATACTTCGCAACATCTGCCTTCATCGCCGGCCAGAAGAAGTGCTGCAGAATACGGTCATATGTTTTAGTTATCCCCAAATGTCCTGACCATGAATGGTCATGGGCTAATTGTAGCACGTGCTGACGCAAACTAGCCGGGACCACTATCTGTTGGACTACACTCCAGTCCTCCCCTGGCTTTGAAGTCCACCTGCGCATTAGCAATCCATCACATACAACAAATGTCTGCTTCCTGTCTCCTGTCAGATGATCACTCTCATCTACGGCAGCAAAACATTTGGTTAACGATGGGTCTGCTTTCTGAGCGATAATAAGGGCCTCCCGTGTGAGGAGAGGGGGGGCTGCGGGTTCAGGAGCAGGCTCAGCCACTTCTTGAGCCAGTTCCTTGGCATCAGGACCCACCTCCCCCTCCTCAGAGGGCATCACATCCATCCCCAGCATAGAGCCGACCACTGACCCTGACAAGTCAACCACTTCTCCCTGCCGATGGGCCTGTGACCGGGTAAGAACACCTACGGGAAATACATCCGGGTGCTGCCGGTTTAAAACATCTGGCAAGGGGCTTGGGTCAGGGGTCTTTGTGACCTCTGGGGCAGGATAAACCTTCCCGCCTGCAATGTCATTGCCCATTATGAAGTCCACACCATCAATCGGGAAACAAGGACACACAGCTACAGGAAAAATGCCACTTACTAGGTCACTCTGCACCCAAATTTGATGGAGGGGGGCTGGCACATAAGTCATTCCAACGCCCCTAACAATAACATCAGTGCCGCTGGCGGTCTTTTCATCAAAGGCAAGTGCACTAGCCAGTATGAGGGACTGTGAACCACCTGTGTCGCGTAGAATGGTCACAGTACGCCCATCTCCAGGCTTACCAGAGAGTGACACCGCTCCTTTGAAAATGAAAGGTTTAAAACATTCGTCAGGCGTTTCAGTGCTAAGTGGTCTACTACCAGAAGAAGTGTTTTTAATCAGCCCTATCCCTTTTGGTTTACGTGGTGTTGAAACTGGCTGTCTCCGCCTGTAGGCCTCGCAGTCCGCTATTAAATGGCCGGATTTAAAACAGTAGAAACATTTCCGGTCTGACCTGGGACGAGGCACAGGCACCTCTCTCCTTGTGTCTTGCTCACCACTAGCACCGCTAGCCTTTGCTAGTATGTCGCGTCACTCATGCTTAACAACACTGGTTTAATGGACGAGTGCAAACTCGTCAGCCAGGGTCGCGGTCTGCTGCAACGTAGAGACCTTCTGCTCGTTCAGATATACTGCCATCCGCTCGGTGGCGCAGTTTTTGAATTCCTCAATGAGAATCAATTCCCGTACCGAAGCTAGGTCTGCAGCTTTACAGGCCATACACCACCGATCAAAGAGGACACTCTTTTCTCTTGCGAAATCCAGGAAGGATTGACCCTGCACCTTTTTCAGCCCCCGAAATCGCTGCCTGTAAGCCTCGGGAACTAGTTCATAGGCTAACAGGATTGCACTTTTCAGTTTGTCGTAGTCCAAGCTGCATTCAGTGGACAACGAGGAACAAACTTCCTGCGCCTTGCCCACCAGCTTGCACTGTAGCAGGATGGCCCACGCATCCCGCGGCCAACGCAAGGCTGTCGCTATCCGCTCAAACGATTCAAAATAAATCTCCACCTCAGTGTCACGAAATGCAGGGACCAGATGACTATTCCTTCCTACATCAAACTGAACGTCTGTATGTGACAGCGAAGCCACCACAGGAGGGGTGGAGGCCTGCTGGAGTTCTAGCTGTCGCAGCTTGACCTTCGTCTCTGCCTCCACCTTCATCAGCTCAACCTCCCTAGCCCTAGCAAGTTCCGCGTCCAAACGCCTAAGCTCTATCTCCCTTTTCAGCTGGAACTCTCTCTCACGCTGCTCCTCCTCCAGCTGGAGACGAGCCAGACGGATTTTGAGCCTAGCATCCTGCTTAGAACCCTCTGATGACTGGGTGGAGAGTGGATCAAAACGGGGCAGCGTCATTGGCCCCCCCTCGGGCAACCCCTGGTCCATAGGTGTAGACACTGATGGTTCTACAACCTGGCCTGGAACGTGAGGCGCCGCACTTGGTCCAGCCGGACCGGGTGTGCTCGGGGGTTCCTGCAGTACAACCACCCTCTTCTCCAACAACCCGGACACCAGAGCGGCTTTCAGCTCGGGTTTGTGTAGACCAGTGGAGACACTGATCCCGTAATATGTAGCCAGCTCATGCAGATCCCTCTTCCTACAAACATCCAGCAGGGCAAGCGACGGCTCTGCCGTAAACCCAGCAATATCAAAAGTGGCCATGAAAACTCAAAACGGCCTGCAAAACACAAGCAAATCACTAAAGGGCTACACACAACGCCTTCACTACAGAACTACACACAGGCAAAATAAAAATGTGTTGTGTCAAGTCAACCATCAATTAAAAAATTCTACCCACACTCCCCCCAGTCCTGCCTACTCAGACTCTAGCCTGTCCTAGCTTCTGGAGCGTACCAGGCTCGAGGCCACTTTAAAGGCAAATCATCAAGCGCCACAGGCACCGACAAGCCTACCCCCAACAGAGAATTAATCCCCACCCGGGTTTGCTCCGAAAATAAAAAAGGCAAAACAAAAAATGAGTGTCCGAAGGAAGAGCAAATGCTCAGCTAGACACTCCCCTGTGCTAGCCGGGGAGAGCAGCAGCTAGCCAAACGACCTTCACACAACACAAACACCTGTTCACACTTGTAATCAACCCAATTCCTTTCATTCCGATCCCGGACGAGCCCCCACTTTGTTACGTCCCCACATAAAAGTCTAGGCGATGAGGGTGGGGGATAGTAACAGTTAGATCCAGGTGGAATGAAAAGAACGCCAGGCAGAGGTATTTAACATAAAATAGATCTTTATTGTAGGCAAACACCTCGATAATCATATAAATGGCAACAACAAAAGGAGATAGCACCGCTGCTTTAATAAGAAATCAGGGAGGTCAACCCAAAGTGGTAATGACCACTCAACAAAGAAAGCAACAATAAGGTTTCAACAGAAAGAGACAGCAACGCTGCTAACAAACAATATCCAGGCAGGCCACACAAACTAATGAAGGCCGCCGTCACTCATGGGCAATCACTGCTCAGTTAAACACTACTCACAAAGAGCCACACACCAGAAGGCTGGTCATACGCAGCAGGCTGTTCCACACCTAAGCCAGTAGCACACTCTGACCAGCACAGAGGAAATCCACCAGAAACCTCTCCCTCCTCCTCCACACTGCTCTTCTCCAGCTTATATCACCCCTGAGGGTAATTGGTTGTAACGAGAGCAGATGAGCAGCAGGTGTGGCCTATAGGAGAGGGCAGGGGCAGAGAGAGACAAGGGGAGGGGCCAGAATGAAGGAGGAGGAGAGGGAGAAGACAACACCACGCCCACACACTCCCACAGCCTCCCAGGATGTAACAAAACTCCATCTGGATTGCCTCCTTTACATTATTCTATGTGTTATAGGTGAAGAGAGCCGAGAGCTACAAGGCAAACTCTGCAATTTACCAGTCTTTTTAAAATACTGGTCAATACGCAGAGTGTTGACCAGTAGGATTACAATTACATTACAGAGAAAATGAAGTATAACCTATATGTTTTTATCCCCATGTTAAATCTGTAAGGGCATAAATCTGTGACAACAAAGATAGAGGTAAACCTTTGACTTCAACAGGAGAAAAAAAACTTTTAAAAATATTTAAAATTCTTTTTGACTCCTCAAGGCTCCTGGAATTGAAGTTAATTTAGGTAATATTTGAAAATTACCACCCTAATGAGAGCCCAACTGAAAAAAAGCACCAAGACTGGCAAGGCTGTTTTTTTTTTCATAGCACTTTAAACGCTACAATCAGCTGCATTTCTAATAATCTTCTCAGCTGCATAAATTGCAGCTGTAGTTTTCTGTGATGCAACTACATTGGAGACTTAGTCACTTGAATGCATTTCTCATCGATTTCCTCATAAACATTTGATATGCACTGACTTTTCTGTTGGGGTTCACATGAAATGCATAGTATTTGGTTAATGGTACAACTATTGGGACGAGTCCATGTGGTGAAGTTTGCACAGTGTTCCTGATTGGTTTAGGATGATTAAGATATTGTTCACCAATAAAAAAAACACAGGTTGAACTAGGGGTGCACATCAGTGAACAACACTGTTCCACTTCTTGACAGAAAAGGAAAGGTATAGTTCATGGGGTAAGGGGATGGGGATGACCCCAAACCTGTAAGATGTATAGTTTTTATATAAAGATGTCCCACACTGTCCCACACAAACATACTGTATGTTCACTTTGTTAGGACTCAGAAAACTGTGACAGTCAATTAAGATAAACATGTCATGTCAATAACACAAGTACACACTCACCAGCCAATTTTTAGGTACACCTGTTCAACTGCATGTTAATGCAAATATCTATTCACACGAATCACATGGCGACAAATTATTGCATTAAGACATGCAGACGTGGTTAAGACAACCTGCTGATGTTTAAACTGTTTAAAAATGAGAAAGAAAAGTAATTTCAGGAACTTTAAACTTATGCACAGTTATAATTTTACATTTCACTCAGTTCATGCATGCAGATGAATTATACTTGGGGTTACATATAAATACATGTTTTTCTTTTTTCTTTTTTTTCTTTTTTTTGCCATAATCATACATTCCTGTTACTGTATGCATACATGATATAAAATCCCACCTATAACACCCAAGAGGAACTTTTTCTGCTCTTCTTCTAAGTGTCAGAAATATAATCCACAAATTTTATTAATAACGTTTTGATCGGACATCATTTTCCAGCTAATTGACTTACAAAAGGTAGCGGCATCAGGTGAAGCAGTTTATATAAACACTTTCCCATAGCAGTGGAAGATAAACAGTAGCAGTACTGCTTGCATCTCCTCAGTACATACACTGAAACATCCTCGTGATGTGCTATACCGGCTTTAACCGGCTTTTCGGGTTAAAAAAAGAAATAAGGACATTTAAAGAAATCCAAACGCATGCTTGTTGTTTTATCGATTGGCTCCTGTGATTCTTATTCTGCCAACAGCAGAAAAAAAGCATTTTGCCGTCAACTGTTCTATTAATTTTGTCTTTCAGCGAAATGCTTAATTTGTTTCTCAAGTCATGTTTCCATTTGAATAACTGTAATTTAACTTTGACATGCGCAATGTCAATTTAAAGCAACCCGGCTCTCTTTCTTACCTATATAAGCTGACAACAGACCGGCAATCACGAGAAGACGATGATACATCATCATTACACAGTTATTAATAAAACCAGTTAAATGTTTCAAAAGTAATCATCCTCTCCTCAGACACAAGCGACTCTTTAAGATCAGACTTGCGAAAACAGTCACACTGAATGAGAACTGAATTGTCAACTTCAGACTTTGGACCTGGGCTTGGGTGTGTGCTATGGGTGGGTGTGTTAAAGATTGCTACACTTTTACTTCTCATTCGCTTACACATGAAACGCCAACACCAGCTCTAACTTCCCTGTAAAATACAACAACAACAACAACAAAACAAAAAATGAAAACACTAACTTGAACTCCAAGACGTTTAAAGGATGGCTGGAGGTCCATAATATTGAATTTTGCAAATCAAGTGGGTGGGTGGTGGTTCCGCTCTTCTATTTAGAGCGGTATTTCCTGAGATGAGCTAATTAAAACACACACACACAAATATTTATGAATATTTAATGTAGCAGGTTCACAAATAATAATTAAAAGACTTCAGCTACAAAAAGGAGAAAATACAGATTTATCATAACTATGATAGTATTAGACAAGCTTTCACTGACAGATCCGTGTTGGATTTTTTTCCTTTCATTAATTATTAGAAGACTTTTTGTGTAACCCTGACTACACTGCAAAACGAGAATTCATTTATTCTAACAGGTTAGAATGAGACGTGCCATTAAAGGTGGTGTGACAGCTACCTGAAAAATCTGATTAAAAATTATCTTAAAATATAGTGATTATTTTTTTTTCTACGTTTAATTAGACAATCCAGCAATATCCACAATAATACTTCAATAGAAAAACTTGACAATTCAATTCAATTCAATTCAATTTTATTTATATAGCGCCAAATCACAACAAAAGTTGCCTCAAGGCGCTTCATAGATACAGAGAAAAACCCAACAATCATATGACCCCCTATGAGCAAGCACTTTGGCGACAGTGGGAAGGAAAAACTCCCTTTTAACAGGAAGAAACCTCCGGCAGAACCAGGCTCAGGGAGGGGCGGCCATCTGCTGTGACCGGTTGGGGTGAGAGAAGGAAGACAGGATAAAGACATGCTGTGGAAGAGAGACAGAGGTTAATAACAGATATGATTGAATGCAGAGAGGTCTATTAATACATAGTGACACTTAACAATTTTTTCAGATACTGAACTATATTAAGCTATTTGGTAATTTGACTCCAACGACCCATCAAAGCAGAAATAATTCCAGTGGTGACATGATTTAGGACAGGATCCCCAGACTCTATGGGAGTGAAAATGAAGATTGCAGCTTGGATGGGTCCAGGAGGCTTATTGCACGGATTGGAGAATGAAAGACAGAAGAACATTAAGAACTAAAGCAAGCAAAGTAGAGCCTGGTTGGCTTGGAGAAGGCAGGCAGGAACATAATTAGATTAATGACATCAGTCACGAGTTTGACAGTCATTTACAGTGGAATGTTTCAGTTCCGCCACAAGAGGGTGCTCTTCTTCTGTATTCTGCCTTAAGGTGATCATTTAAATGTTCTTCAGTTTCACATTAAAACAAACAAACAATTGATTTATGCCAAATAAGATGAGGAAAAACGGATGAATATTAAATGTATTATTCTTTTTACCTTTCAAATTGCTCTTAACTATAAAGATTCAGTAGAACTTAAAAATCATCTCAACTGTTAACAGGTATGTCAAAATATAAAGATTAGAAAATCCAACAAACTCTTAAACTGTGCAAGGTCTGTGTGTGTGCTCACATGCATGCATGTAAGTGAGTAACTGAGTAGTTACAGAAACTTTCTTCACATAGCATCAAGTTAATTCATGTTTGAAGTCAGAGTATCGCACTTCATTAGCTTCTTATATTCAGGAAATGTCTAACCTGCCCAGAGGAGGTGGTATTTCTGGATCATTTTCACATGCTCAATTTCCCTTTGGGATTAATGAAGTTTCTCTGATTCTGATATGTCTTTTCAGCTGCAACAACATGTTGTTGCATCTCTGGCAGATGCAGTTCCGCATTTTAAGTGTTGCACTGAATGCTTTCGTGTTCTTTTTCCCTATTAAAGCCCAAAGATGCCACCCAAATACACATTTAAGGGTTGAACTATAAAAAATAGGAATTTTTTGCAGTTTTTCACAATTCGCAGGTGCTCTATGAATGTAATCCCTGTGAATTTTGGAGGTTTCCTGTACTTCAGTAGTTTTCACACTTTATTTTCTTTCAGGTTTCAGACTAATATTGTCTGAAGAAATAAACAATGAACTTGAGTGTGGAAGACATAAAAGCATAAGCTTGAGAAAATGATCATTTTTGTTTATATAACACATACAAATATTTCATTAAGTATTTAGCTTTTGAAACCTGAAACATTAAGCCAAATAGAACATTTTAAATTTGTATTACAAAGCAGTTTTAAATAATGTAAACCCTCAATACAACCTTTGACATCAAATGTTATGGTAACATAAAGCAACATTTACAATACAGTAAAACAGAAATCAAAATTAAGGTACTAAGATTCAATAAAACATCAACACACACACACACACACACACACACACACACACACACACACACACACACACACACACACAAAATATGTTGGTTATATAATACATCCAAATCTAATTCATTCAAATAGTCTATGTTTAATGCTCATTAGTTTAAAACCCAAGACTTCATTTTCAGCTCTTACCTTTTAAATAACTGTTGGTGTAAAAAAAAAAAAACCATCCATAAACAAAAATACAAATAGGAATTAAAACAGTGGGTTCATGAATGTCTGTCTAAGTGTTATCCATCAGCATGCCAGCCATGCTTTACATGGATTTTTCCCCATAGCACACCCAAATGAAAATCTTATAAAAGAAGAACTATAAGGCCAAAGTAATTTCAAAGTTGATATCTTCTAGTTTCTGAAGCCAAGCTTTAACACATCTGGCTAAGATGCAGTCATTAGTAGATGTTAACTGAAAGTTTTCCAGTTTTTGTTCTCCTTTTGTGAATTGGCAGCTCATGACTCTTCAGTTAAATCTTCCAGTACATAAAAGCGGTTATTATTGCAAGCTAAATGAGAACCTGCTGAATAACTTCTATGCAGTGGTGAGAATGCATCTTGATCTAGGAGGGCTTCAGCCTCACTCTTTGAGCTGCTAATGTGGTCCAGCATTTTCTCTGCATTGCTGGTTAAAGACAAGCTAGGTAACGCTAAAGACATAATAGCAGGACTACTTCTGTTGCGATGTTTTCTTTGGATTGGTTGGCCCGGTGCTGGATTGCTGTTTTGCCTCTTGACTCCTAAATGTGAACCTTTGTGGTGTAAGCTGCCAGATTTTGGAGGGTAAGTTTTGGTTGAAGCTGTGAATTTTGGATTATAGTCATCAGCACAGTAACTAGCGTTGGAGTCAAGGTCAGAATAATGATTGAAAGGTCTTTTGGGGATGTCTGGTTTGGACGTGAAAAGGCCCCAAATTGGTTGGTCATGCTGGGTAGCAACAGCACGAGACGGCTGATCATTTCTTTTTAGCTGGCGAATGATCTCTTCTTTCTCCTGAAGCTCTGACTTGAGTCCAGCCAATCTTTCTTTTAGCTGCTCAGTTAAACTGTTTAACATATTTTCAGTGCTGCTATTCTTTCTTTGGTCTGATGACTTCCTGTGAAGACGCTTCTTTTTTTGGGCTGTGTAGACAGAAAAAAAAATGTGTCATTAATAATGTGACATTAATTTACGGATTAACAAGAAGGGAAAGTAAAAGCAACCCAAACTATTTTTGTAAAAGAAGACATAATTTTAAAGTGACTTTAGCTGTGAAGCAACAAAATGAAGATTTTTCCCACCAAACATTTGAATCTGAAGGTAATAAAAACATTAAAACACTTATAGGCAACTTTTCACAAGCTTGTCGCCCGTCCTTAACTTCACTGCATAGTTGTACTTTCTTTTTTTCGATTGGTGACAGTTACAGGACCACCACCAAGGGAGGCACTGGGCACCCACCAAAATTGTCTGGCCCCCCCAAGTGACCCCCAGCACCAAGAACACAAGTGAACACAAGAGAGGGCAAGACACCCTACAATGAGTTGAAACATTAACTTGTTATTTATTCCTGCCTATATCATTTTTGTCACTTTAGATGTCCCTCACTGTTCTGTCTTTGCTGTGCCACCCCGATATTTTTTTGGCCCCCATATGAAAGATTTCTAGAGGTGTCCCTGAATAGACATGAAACAAGTAGAGATACTAAATAAAGATATTTTGGTGATTATGGAGAAGTAAATGTTATGGACTGGTACTTGTATATCACCTTTCTACTCAGTTGAGCAGACATCTAAGTCTCTTTCACCCAATCACATGTGTTCATGCAGCGCTTAAGTACTTTATTGCATTTACATGAATGCACTGGGGTCAAAATGGGGTTCGGTATCTGAACACGGATACCTCAGCGCGTAGTCAGTCAGACGAATCCACCAGTCTTACGATTGGCAGATGACTCGCTCTAACACCTGAGCCACAGCTGCCACTATGTGTGCACCTTTGGCCATTAAGAGCACTGCAACTATATTTCTAACTTTTGTTTTATAATATGTGACATTAACAGACTTTCACAAGTCTTACAGGACATTGTTTTTTTTTCTTTTGAAGAGTGGGTTGATGAGTTTTTGATAGCACTAAAAGCAAAGCTGTTGCTATTGTTTTTTCTACTGAAACAAGCTGTCTTTAAGTACAAGTACTCAGCAACAGCACTTTGAGCATGTGGTTCTTGTTTGAGAGGTCCATGTCTGCCATCCTGTGGCAGTTGGACGACACTACAGACGTGAACCTTTTCAAGGCAGAGAAAACACTTAGATGCTCACCACTTCGCTCATGTCTTCACTTTTTAACTGTATCATCTTTGTTAAATGAAGACAGTGACTTACTTGATTTATTGTGTTCCTTATATATCAGTAGAGCTAAAATAGCTGAAAATAAGACAGAAGCCAGCCCTCCAGCAGCAAAGGCAGCGGTGCAAATGTCAGAGCTGCAGGTGGCTGAAATAACACCATGCATGATGTTAACATCTGATCACATTATCTGCTAAATCACAAACATGATGTCTGCAACATAGAACTGGTTTTCCAATATCTAGGAACTATGGCAAACTAAGCAGCTTCCTTTCTTAAGAAGTGTTGCATAATCACGTAAATGGCTCCATGTATACAAAATAAAACACATTTATGTTTTTATTTTATTACAACAAGATGTTTCCCGAGCTAATTATTGGAAGACTTTTCAGACTATACCTGAAAATAATTGAATCACCTTCAACTTCCTACAACTCAGCTGTGAGATAATGCAAGAAAACTGTTTATTTAATGAACAGATTAATCAAATTGCATATGATTTGATTTGAGGTTGGATATGTATGGTGGTAGTTCTTTTTTTATTTGTTTTAGTTAAAAAGGGACAATGTATTATATAAACATGATTGTTGTCATTTGATGCACTGTTCCAGAGTTTAACACTAATTGCATCTGCAGTTCATGAGCAGATTGGAGTTTTTAAAAGTAAGTGAACTTCCTACAACAGGCTGCATTTCTCTTATTTTGTTAGCCAGCAGGTACATGTGTGATGTTCAAGTCCCCGTGTACCTGATACGAGGATCTTTGTTTCTCTGGTCTGGTTGATCTCTGGCTGGTGAACCCTGCAGGTGATGCTGTGAGAACAAATGCAAGTTGGTTAGTTTTAGAGTACATTAGTAACATTTTATGTGGACAAAGGTGTTTTGTTTTCAAAAGATTTTTAACAATAAGTGCCCTTTGTCACCGATTCTGTTTAGAATTTTTATGGACAGAATTTCTAAGCGTAGCCAAGCGGTGGAAGGCTTTCACAGAGCTTTTCACAGAGAATCTCATGTCTGCTTTATACAGATGTTTTGGTTCTGTTGGCATCATCGAGTAATGGCCTCCAGCTTGCACTGGAACGGTTCGCAGCCAAGTGTGAAGCGGTGGAAATGAGAATCAGCACATGATTCTCATTCCGGAGGCCATGGTCGTCAGCTGGAAAAGGGTGGAGTGCCCACTCAGGGACGAGTTCCTGCACCATGAGTGATTGCAGTGATGCAGACGCCAAACTGGTCCATCATGATGAAGGGAGAGATGAGTGTCAAAGTGAAGCGCTCTGTTAGCCGATCAATCTACCTCCCTACCCTCAATTATGGTCATGAGCTGTGGGTAGTGACTGAAAAGACAAGATCGCACATAGAAGCGACAGAATTGGGCTTCCTCCGAAGAGTGACTGGCCTCTCCCTTAGAGAGTCGGGCCATTCGGGAGGGGCTCAGAGTAGAGCCGCTGCTCCTCCACATCGAAAAGAGCCAGTTGAGGTGGTTCAGGCATCTGACAGTGTCAAATGCCTGAACCACCCGGGCCTCCTCCCAGTGGACACTCAGCTGCTTGGGAATGCCTTGGTGTAGCTCCGGGCAAACTGGAGGAGGTGGCTGGGGAGAGACAGGTGTGGGCTTCTCTGCTTAGACTTCCGGCCCCGGATAATTGGAAGAAGATAAATGGATGGATAGATGTTTTTTAAGAAATTAAATATAATGATGAGTTGGGGAAAAAAACTGGCTGCTTGTGTCTGATTTACTTACCAAACATGGTATATCACTGGTTAAATCTTTTATGAAAACAGGATCAATTTAATAGAACCAAATTTAAATGTTGTTTTTTTGGGGTGTTCCCTTTAAGGGTGACTGCAGCAAGTCATCCATGCGCATCTCACCCTCTGCCCTCGCTCTTTTCTTCACATCTCTTGTGTCTATTGCTTTGGACGTTTAAGACTTCACAGAGAGAAATACGTTCATACACAAGAGTTTTAGCTTTAAAGAAATCATAAATGCCAATGACCAGTCAAAATAAGGTCATAAGATTTAAAACTATTCCTGTTCACATTGCACTAATGATGTCTTAACTCAACAAGTCTGTTTCATGATACATGATGTACTGCATCGCAACCTCTCGCATATGAGAGAGCAACTTTTGATGTGTCTGAGAAATGTTTTGAGGCATAAGGAAAACATTTTGTTTATGTTACACAAAATAAATTATCAGTGAGTTTTGAAAGACGGAGCAATGATGTCAGTTGAACCTGCTGTTTCCTTCCTGCAGAGTAACTCTTTGTTTGATGATGAAACGTCCGATGGCATCTCGATCTCTTTCTGAACCTTGAGCGGGGATGTCGTTTCCTTGGTGATCCAGAAATGTTACCTGAGGCTCTGTTGGCCAGAAGTTCACCTCACACTGCACAGTCACCCCACATCTTTCAACCGAAACCACTGAGAGCTTTGGCTCCGAGACTGCACCTGTAAACAAAAATATCTAATCAGGTGTGCCAACTGAATCTTTCATCTGTCATCACTTCCTGAATAACCAGCTTCATGACTAGTTTTATGTGCATAATTCAAGCCATCGTCTTAATTAAGCTTCAGGCAACCAACTATACCAAATGTAGTTCACTGTGAGTAGCTAAAGATAACCAAGTTATCAAAAGGTAAATAGGTAAAGATTAAAATCTTTCTTAATAAAATTAAACACTATAAAAAGTCTTCTTTAGAAGCTTCATTAGAGTGAAAAATCGACCAATTAATCACATAAACTTGGTAAACAACTTCAAAGAGACATGATTTTTAGAATAACTACATGGGGAACAAATAGTGTACACAGTTTACTCTGTACACAATTTAAAGTACTGGAGAGAGCACATAATGACAACATAATGAGGACAAAACCAGTTGAACCTGAGACACTCTGACGCACATGTGTGCACAGACTGAACTCTCAGCCTTTGTTGACACAGTACTTCACACAAGCTTAGAAGTGTCAGTTACTCCATTCACAAGCTTCATTTCATACTCACAGTAAACACAGGTTCTAGATTTACCCACAAAGTGTAATGGAGCTGCTAAAAAATGTTTTCTATTATGAAATTACTATTGAAGTATTAACAACTAGCTGGTTTTTGTCATTTTTATGGGCCAAAAATTGCTTAGCACTGTTGCCTCACAGAAGCCAGCTGTACTGCAAAAATGTCTATCTAACCATGTGTTACAATCTTACAATCAGCCAAAAAGCCTTTTTGATGCTGTTTTGAGAGGCGAATACTACGAAAATTACACTCAAGCAAGCGTGTTATCCTCTTTCATCATTTAGACGTGACTTGGCTTAATCCATCAAAATGCCGTCGCTGGGTCTATTTGGACACTGAATCTGAATAATTCACAGAAATGTATAAAAGGAGTCATTCACATTACTTGGTTCGTTCAGCCTACGATTTGATAAACTAGACAAGGTCCAAGGCCTGTGCAGCATTCCTAGCTTTGGTTATTAATTGAACTTGAGAGGACGTACCAACAACAAGCTCCACTTCTGTGACCTCCCGAGGAGCATTCTTCCAGAGCTTGAGGCATTTGTACTTCCCTGCATCAGACATTTTCACATTGGAGATCCTTAATGAGATGTTTCCATCTTTCAGTTCTTTCATGATCAAGCTTGTCCTGTACTCAAAGATTGGATTCTTTATTTCGTAGGTCTCACAGCCATCCCGATACAGGAAGACCACATCTGGGTTCAGACCTTCTTTGGACCACTCAACAGTCGGAAAGTCAGTGCTGTCAGAGATCCTGAAGTTGCATGGTAGAATAACATCTCCACCAGCAAATGCTAGAACCTGCCCCTGTTTACCATGTGCAGCATGTTCACCTAGAAAAAAAATACATAAATATATGAATAAATGTTTTCATTTAATGCTACATTTTATACTACTTATTCATCTCTGGGTGAGGGACGAGCAGTCTAAACAGACCTGCCCAGACCTCCTTCTCCATGGCATTCCCAAACCAACTTAATAATGTAATTACTCCAGTTATTTTCAGGTGTGTCCTCAGGAATTCTCAATCCCGAATCCACCCAAAACACCCCACCTAGGAGTCATCCAGTCATAATTATTTCAAACGGCTTCTTTGAAGGAGAAGCAGTTCTACTCTGACTCTGAAGGCCTGAATTTGTCACAGTCCTGGGTCGGTGACCCAGTGTTTTTGGTTTTTGTACTTTTACTTTTGATACTATTATGAATTATGACTGTTTGTGTTTTGGTTTCCCAGTGTTTATTCTGTGCTCCCTCTGTTTTGTGTCATCCCTGCCTGTGTATCCCCTCTAGTGTAGTCAGGTCTCTAAGTCTGTGTCTTTGCATGTGTGTGTGTTTCCTGTTTTACTTTGAAGGTCCGTGTCTGATCGCAGTGTGTTCAATTATCACCTGTCCCGTCATGTCAGATTACTCCCAGCTGTGCCCTCCTTCTGTGTCTCAGTCCCTCGTTATCCCTCTGTGTGTTTAAGCCTTGTGTCTGCCTGTTAGTTGCTGGTTCATCTGCGTTATCTCCCTACAGCATCTTATGGTTTTCTCTCTGGCTTCAGGTTTGTTTTATGCTTAGTCTTCCCAGTTTAGGTTTTCTCAGTTCTGTTTTTTTTGCCACCGTCGCCTTTTTGTATTTGCAGTCGCCACAAATAAAGCTACCTCACATCAGCAGTGCCTGCATCTTGGGTCCTTTACTAATTCCACACGGCTCGCCCCGCTGACCTTGACAGAATTCTTCTTCTTTCAGTCACTATATTTATAACTTGGGCTTGTTTTCATTTATTTCAGTTATGCAGTTAACAATCAGACAAATAATAAAAGAAAGACATGATTTTTTCTTTTTAAAGCTGCACTGGATAGCACTACTATTCCACTGACTCCTATAGGATGGTATTGCATTTACTTGTAATAATGAGACCTTGGACCTTATTTGTGCAACTGGAATTGAACTTTTTTTTTTTGCCATACTTTTCAGTTTTTTATACTAGTCAGTTTCCTACTTGCGACCAGATTGAGATATAGCATTTGCATTTGCCAATTGCTGTTTGGCTCTTTAAATTATTCAGTGGCTTGCATTTGCTTTCTTGCGCAAGAACAGTTGTTTGCTTACGCAATCTTGTGCTTTGTGTTTTTCCTTCCTTGATATGGCAGCAGATATCATGTCATCATGATTGTCTCATCAGGCTGCACAAACGTGAGATGATTTGCAGCCACCGACTGTAAAAACTATAAAATGAAGAAGGGCTGAGTGCCTTTCTTTGAGCAACACTGTATCAGTCACAAATGTCAGTGCATAACCAGATGAGATAAAAGAGATGGTTAATTAATAATGATCGAGGAATTACAAACAACTGTAAAACCAAAGACAAACTCTACCACCTCACGTGGCAGATAGAGAGCGCTTCCTCATACTTTGAAAATCACGCAGCATAAACAAAAGTTAAAAAAAAAAATGTCCACTGCGTCAGACTGACAGCTTCATGGTTTTATGCTGCGATAACTTAGTGCAACAATGCATGTAGGAGATTAAATAAACAAGATCCATTTTCACTTGTGACACAACAAAGGTAATAAGATTATGATTATTATTATTAGTAGTGATAGCTAAACAGTAAAGCTATGGGTTTGTTTTTTGTTTTTTTTACCTATGGCGCTCATTCCGACTGTGAGACTGATGGAAACTCCAGAGAAATGCAATGTAATTGTGCACATTTAGGAAATCTTCCAATGAATATGCCTCAAGAAGATTTAAATCATAAGAATCATGCTAACATTTGTGGATGCAAGAAAAATGCTTTAACAATCAAATACATTTATTTTTAAAGAGGGTTCAATTAGCTATACTTCATTAATTTCCAGGACATTAAAAAAATGCAACACACAACACCAACCACGTCACCAGTGGATTAGTTTTCTTTTTTTTTTTTCTCTCTTTTTTCTGGTTCTTGTACAGGAGATGTGGAAGCAGTTCAGTTAACTTCTATAATTATTTTAATTTCATAACTTAGAGATGACTTTGACCTAACAGTAACAGGTTTGACATTTTGGTCTAATTAATTATTCAGCTTGTGTACTTTGTGTTTTTCTACAGATGACATTTGAGTTTAGCAGCTTGCAGAAAAAGAATCACAAACTAACAGATAAGTTGACAGACTGCAGGTAAATCACTCAATAAGTCAGTGTTATGCCTCTTACAGTAATAACTCATAATCCAGTTGCTAATAACTGGAGTGGGTGGGTTGTTTGCTTCAATTACAGAGCATTATGTTAACACTTAACATTTTAAATTTTCTTCTTTTTTTCTTTTTTCCTCTTCTTGCCTGGGTTCCTTCATTACATGAAGGAACCTTTAAAAAAACAAAAAAACAAGCGCGTCCATGCTCACAGGTGTACACACGGGTGATCACACCCACAAACTACACCCTTTTTGGCTCCTACCTCAAAGCACACTGTGTTCTGTTGATCTTATGTACTGCACAATAATGTTTAACATTTAGTATTTACTGTCATATTCCCCTATATCATTGTGATGTTGTTTATTCTATTACTCTTGTTCTCTTCTGTTTGTTTTCTTTTTTCTTTCTCAGCAGGTGATCCAGGTGATTGATATATGCATTTTTTTTCTTTTTTTTTCTGCCCATTCTGTTGGTTTTTGTCTTTTGCCCTTCTCCCCCGTCCCTCTTCTCAGCTGTTTCTCTTTCCCTCTTTCTTTCTCCCCTTCTTTCCCCCAGTCAAGTCTGTCCTGTATTCAGCAAGTGAAAATAAAATAAACAATAAAAGGTGAATCAAATGGACCATTATGGCAAGGCTGGGATGGTCAATTTGGTAAAGTAAATCCGTTGGGCATCTTTGTTTGCCTTTAGACAACAATTCTGATGGCAAAAGAGCCAAAAGGGACAGGCAAAAAAAAAAAAAAAAAGTGGATTAGTTTTCAAATAAAGATCTTACATTTCAGGAGTCCCCAATTTTTTAGATTGTATAGTTGTTTCTGTTAAAGGTTTTTCCATAAACATTCTTTAAAAAAAGTTCTAAATGTGACCCGATTAATGTTGATTGATGTTGCAAAATTTCCCATAAATTTCCATTAAGGGTGCTTTGAGTGCTGGATTGCTCCTGTGCCTTTGCTTTAACTGCATAAAATCAAAGGCAGCTTGGCCTTTGTGACTGAAACGATACTTTGACAGTCACATTTATGCCTCAGAGTCAGATACTCAAACAACTGCCACAAAAATAATGCAGTATGATAAGGCGCAATAGCAGGAATCCCTGTAAACATACAACTATTCAGAATATCTGGACAAGGGACAAACATTGTGGTGCTGCACACATTCTGGTTTCCTGGTTGGGGTTCCTTTGATAAATCATAGGCGCACCAAATATTCTGGGCCACCCATGAGATCCAGAAAATTTGGCTGTTGCCCTTTAATCCAAGTTAGCAAACTAGCATGGACTCTCAAACAACACTAGTAAGGAATAATAGTAGCAGTAGTAAAATATTAAAATATAACAATATTGTAAGCTGCATTATTACAGTGATGATCACATGAAACAGCCGGAGGCATAAAGCAAAATCTCTGCTCCCGGAAAAATATTTGCACCTCTTACAGAAGAACAATGATTTGTATTGTTGACATAACCTTTTGCATACATCCTACCACAAGGTATAAATGTGAAAACAGGTCTTAAGTGAATCCGACTCATCAGTGGAAACTATGCAATAACTTATCTCATATTCCAACACTGTGAATGCAAGAATGTGTGAGTCATATCTCCCTCTTATCACTCTGTGAGCCTGTAATTACTGTTATAATAGCAATAACACGAAGGCGGTTCTGTCAACATACAGTTTGTAATGTACAGTAATTGCATTCACATGTAAACATTTTGCACTTATAAAAAGATTTAGGAAAATCCAATTAGAATCGGGGACTTTGTTGGGACACCGAGGCCATCTGAGAGAAATAATCTCTCCAGTGTGTCCTGGGTCTGCCCTGAGGCCTCCTCCTGGTGGGACATGCCTTTAAGACCTCACCCAGGAGGTTTGCTTTTACACTCAGCTCTCTCTTCACCACAACAGACCGGCACAGCATCCGCATCCCGGCAGCCGCAGCACCAATACGCCTATTGATCTCCCCTTCTCCTGTCACATGTGAACAAGACCCCGAGACTTAAACTCCTCCAATTGGGGCAGGAACTCGTCCCTGACTGATTCTGAGACCACCCAGTTGAAAGCCTTCTGCCACTTGCTGCACCTAGAAATTCTGTCCATAAACATTATGAGCAGAATAATTTTATATCACTCCATTTCAGTTTCAAAGCAAATCAATTCATTTTCAAAATATAAAATTCAAATTCAAATTTAACTTATTCAAATTCAGTTTCTGATGGCACAGATTTCTGCCCATAGACTATCATTTTAACAATAACACAACGATCTTCTTGCTGTCATGTTCATGGAATTTAAAGCTGGTAAAACAAGTTTGTCTTATTTGTTATTTAGCCTTAAACTTTGTGTTACTTAAACGTACAAATCATGGACATTTTCCTCTTTGCTCTTCTGTGTAACTTCATTTGTAACCTTTTTTGTCATTACTATTGGGATTATATAAATTTGCAGCTCATTTATATAACTATAAACACATGTAATATAATGTAATAATAGCAGCTGAAGTAGTATTCCCCTCCTTACCTGTAAAAAATAGCAGCAGCCTGGCACACAGAAAAAGGCGCTGATACATCACCAAGGGGAAATAGCTGAAGTTTCCCTTTAGTCACTGAAATGGTGTAAAAGTTCATAGAAAGTGTACACCGGCCTGAAAACAGGACGAGCCCATTAAAGACAGTACGGTAGACAGGACGCACAGAGACACTGCCTGGAGTTCATTCATGTGGTTTCACTATCGGTGTGTGTGTGGTGCTTTCAAGTACACTCCGTGTTTATAGCTACCTAATGTCCTAAACTGTCATTAAAATATAAAATAAAATAATAATAATAAAATAATAATAATAATAATAATGGTAATAATAATAATAATAATAATAATAATAATAATAATAATAATAATAATGGATTGGATTTATATAGCGCTTTTCAAGGCACCCAAAGTGCTTTACAATACCACTATTAATTCACTCTCACATTCACACACTGGTGGAGGCAGCTACAGTTGTAGCCACAGCTGCCCTGGGGCAGACTGACAGAAGCCAGGCTGCCATATCGTGCCATCGACCCCTCTGGGGCATACAGTGATAAAAGCATTTTGTGCTACCAGTTTCACTGTAGCACAATGGACTAAACTTGCCACTTGATGCCTTGACTTTTTTCTTTCTTTCTTTCCGTTTATGAGTGTGGGAGAACATTTTCTCCCAGCACACAAGGACGTTCCAACCTGAATATACACACGGATAACACAAGTCACATGACAATGCATTGGGAAAATGTATGAACGGGTGCAAGTGCTTATTTTTGACTGTGAATGCACTTCAGGAAGCCTGAGGCATATTCTTGAAGACTACCTAAAGAAATTACAAGAAACATTGCCTAAGAGCGTTCGGACTTTGTACCCATTTGTGTTTGTACTTTTCAATGTATTAATCTTTGTCGTCAGTGTGTGCAAATTCAACAAACTTTACAAACCGAGACATGTTTTTGCCCTACAAACTTTACAAACTACAACTTTTTAATAATAATAATAATAATAATAATAATAATAATAGACACAGTTGAAGACATAAAAGTAATACTAAAGACTTACATCAATATAGATATGAAAAGATACAATGAAATAAATAAACACTTAACACCTGGGTTAAGTGTTCCTGGTGGAGTCATCTGACACTTAAAATCGGGGCAGCGATAAAAGCATTTCCTGAGTAAAAAGTAAAGTCAGGGAAATTAGCTCTGATTCATGCCAGCAGAAAGTACACTGGGATAATCAGGGCAGCAAACAAAGGCACAAATGACCTTGTGCAAAACATTAGCAAACAAGAATGATTTGGGAGTCTTTTTTTTTTTTTTGGATAACAAAACATTTTTGTTACATGAGCCAGTGAAACAGAGCTCAATGTCCAATGTTTCATCTATAAAAATACAAACATATCAATTTCCATTTGCACAGTTTATGCAAAAACATAATTGGAAATATATTTTTTCTCAAGCCCATTGATACATAACACTATACAAAAAAATACAATAGCAAGTAAAAAAAGGCTTTAAAGTGCAATTATTTCATCTATTGGAAAAGCACTCCTATATGTTAACAAAGTGATGGTGAAATGGCCTGCATTTGTATAGGT
This sequence comes from Astatotilapia calliptera, assembly GCF_964374335.1. Lineage (NCBI taxonomy): Eukaryota > Metazoa > Chordata > Actinopteri > Cichliformes > Cichlidae > Astatotilapia > Astatotilapia calliptera. Next base: position 61,054,310 of record NC_137424.1, read on the forward strand.
TTACTAGTCCCTAAGGACCCCAAAGCGCTTCACACATCCAGTCATCCACCCATTCACACACTGGTGATGACAAGCTACATTGTAGCCACAGCCACCCTGGGGCGCACTGACAGAGGGGAGGCTGCCGGACACTGGCGCCACCGGGCCCTCTGACCACAGCCAGTAGACAACGGGTGAAGTGTCTTGCCCAAGGACACAACGACCGAGACTGTCCAAGCCGGGGCTCGAACCGGCAACCTTCCAATTACAAGGTGAACTCCCAACTCTTGAGCCACGATCGCCCCACAGAGTGTTAACAATGTTAACAAAGAACTGGTTTTTTTCTCCAAACAAACAAAAACATACAAACTAGCCCCAACTCTTAATATGAAAGTAAAAAGAAACAGCCTTTTATATATAAGCAAAAGTATCGCAAGCACCATACATCATGGTCTGGTCCCATTTTTTGACTGGTAATGCAAAGAAAAAGAACGAAATCATGCTTAATATTAAAAACATTCAAAGAACAGGAGACACTGCAGCTGACTGTCAAGCCCCTACTCCGTGCTTCCATCACTGGTGTGAAATTTCAGTTTCTAGTTATTGCTCAGTTAAGGAGTTTCAGTCATTTAAACCGAGCAAACATTGTCTTGCCTTATGCTTGAAATGTACAGCTTACATTTCCTTTACTTTTCATTTCTTAATAAACTTCTATGTTCATCTTCTTCAGGTAAATTTCTCAGGAGGCTGTGACGGTTATGAAATTCAGCTAACTGTGGAAGTCCTGGCGAGTGTCTACGCTGAGGATGGTGGGTGCTTTGATGGGGTGAGACACTGGAGTTGATCATCTGGTGGCTACTGAGAGCAGAAGAAGGGTTGGATGTTGGTAAGTGTAGTTGTAAAATAGCTGGACTGCTGTATATACGGTGGTTTCTTTGAGATATGTGACCAGGGTCTGGAAAGCTGTTTTGCCTTTTGATGATAAGCTTTGAACCCCTGCTTTTGGGTAAGTCATCAGATTTTGGAGTTTTATAGCTGGTTGAAGCTGAAGATGGGTTTGGATTGTACACACTGGTCAAGCTCTTGTTGTCAGGGTCGTGAGTTAAGAGTAGTTTGGAGGGTTTTGAAACGTCTGCTGTGGGTGTGGAATGACATTGGACAGTTGTTCCACCGTTGTAGGAAACAACATTGCTGTCCTGTAGTTTTTGAGTCTCATCTTCGATAAGAAACCCAGACTGTCTTTTCATCTGTCCAATGCTGCCATTTAACGAGCTGTCTGTGCTGTTAACTCTTGTCGGGTGGATGAGGCTTTGATTTGATGTCTTTCTGTTCACTGGCTGCTTTACAATAGCTGTGTAAAATAAGAAAAAAAAAGCTGAATCATCTTGTGGCAAATAGAATTCAAACTGTATAGATGGCTATAGGAAAATTATCCAACCTTTCACTTGATTTATGACTTCAGGAAAACAAAACAAAAACTATGATCACTGTACAGACAAAGGAACTCCAAGAAATACACAGATCAGGCAAAACAATATGATCACCCATTGAATATTGTTTTGGTCCCTTTTTCACTGTCAAAACATCAAGATGTTAGAAAAACGTCTTTCAAGTCGTGGAAGTTGTGAAGTTGGTCCTCCATGGACTGGACTTCTTTGTCCAAACACATGTCACAGACGAACAGATTGGATTGAGCTTCATAAACCATTCATGATCCGTTTTTGCTTTATTACGTTGTGTATTATGTTGCTAAAAAGTTCAGGGAACCATTTCCACGAAAGGGGTACATGGTCTGCAAAAACAATTCTTAGGTAGGTGGTACGTATCAAAGTATTACCCACATGGGTAGCAGGAGCAATGATTTTCCAGCAGAACAGTATAACAGGATCTGCTGCTTGCCTTTTTCCAAAAGTACATTGTGGTACCAAGTGTTTCCCAAGTGTTTCCCAGTGTATGTATTCATACACCTTTTATCAGAAACAACATTAACTTTAATTAATTCTTTAATTTGAGCTCCAGTAGCTCGTCTGTTGGATCGGACCGCACATCCATCAGTGAGCCTTGGCTCAACATGAACTCGTTGGTGCTCTGACTTCGTCATCTAGCCATCACAATTTAGGCCCAAATTAACTTGCTCAAATGCCTATGCATACCAGTTGTTCCTGCTTCTGACATTAAGTTTGAGGACAAAATGTTCACTTGGCTCCCTAATATATCCCACCCACTTACTGGTGCCATGTCAGTTATCGTTAATGTTATGCCTGATCAGTGTATACTATTGAGTCAGTCACAAAACCCCTGAGTTTCCACCTTACACACATGTAATTCTGTCTTTGTGTTCTCTATGTAAAGAGCAACTACATTTTTCTTCATCCTTAAAACAAAAACAACAACAACAACAACAACAATAAAAAAATAAAACACCAAAACCACTTTGCTGTCATTTAAAAATGTTTCTCAACTGCTCACTGGCAGTCTATATCAATGGCCCTTGCTTTGCATTTTTTTGTATAATTCAGAACTGTGACTCACCAAATCTGAAGCATTTTATGCATGAAAGGGCAACGAATCCAGCTGCAACTAAGAAAAACAGTGCTGTTCCTCCAATGGTGATGGCGATAGTGTGAGGATCAGACTTCATGCAGACACCTGAAATGACATAACATTGTGTTGACATATGAACAGATAATTCATATTATACTTAATATAAAATACCATATATCTGCAAGTTTTTCTTCAAGTCTAATGAGTCCTTATTGGTAGGAAATAAACACCCAGTGCCCTGCCAGGTTTCTTAATCAGGCTACTAGATTGAGACAGTGACACGTGCTAAACTGTACTGCCAACAAACTCAACAGGACTCCAGACAATGTCAAGAATAGAGGCGATATGCAAACTGGCAAGCATGTGGTGCAGAGGCCGTACATAGGTTGTATTGGAGTAAAGATATAATTTGTTATCATGATCTCTAAGCAGCACAGTGGCACGGTGGTAAGCACTGTTGCCTCACAGCAAGAATTCAATTCCACGATCAGGCCGGGGTCTTTCTGTGGGGAGTTTGCATGTTCTCCCTGTGTTTGCGTGGGTTCTCCCCAGGTAATCTGGCTTTCTCCCAGCATCCAAAGACATGCATAAGTGGAAGAGAATGGATGGGTGGATGGATCGGTCTCTAAGTATAGATATTTTGGCTAGAACTACATGATCAATCACAGGTGTGTTCTGCGGTGCCGTTGCAGGGAAGGCAGACGCACCTGTGCATTGCAATCAGCCTAGAATCTGTGTAGGGTCCTATGTTTGGGGATCATCGTTGATGTGTATGGCTGGCAGCCAAGCGTGTACAGCAAGCGTGACAGAGATAATAAAAGATGCGCAAAGCATGAGGGCACACCCAGGTCTGGTGTGGATTTCTTACAGCTTAAAATAAAGACAACAGTGGGTTAGGGTGTCAATCCTGGTGTGAAGTGACATGTGGAAAGCAACTAGAGAGCAAATGGTTAACATAGTGGTCATCTGATAAAACTCCACACACGGTAATTTATAGAAATCCCAATAAAACCTACACATAAACCCCAAATAGATAGCAAATGCATTTAAAAAAAAATGTGAATATGGGTGTTTGAATGCACACGTGAAGATCTGGCATACCTGGTATGAGGATCTTTGTTTCCCTGGTCTGGTTAAACTCTGGTTGATGAACTCTGCAGGTGACACTGTTTGACAAATACACAGTTTATACCTCACATCATATAAGTGAAAATCTAATTTCACAGTTAGTTGGTTAAACATAATCTGCAGTATTGTGCAAAAGTCTTGAGCAAGTCTACGTGCAATAAATCACTGCACTTTTTCCCACCTAAAGAATTATATGGGGGGAAGTGCAGTGATTTATTGAAAAGTACAAACACAAATGGGCCCACAGTCTGAACTCTTATAGGCAATGTTTCTTGTCATTTCTTTAGGTAGTCTTCAAGAATAGTCATCGGGGTTGCTGAAGGTCATTGAAATTCTCCTTTGGATGTTTATTTTGTGTTGTGTCCTGATGATCTCACAGTGTGAATATAGGGGCCCTGGCTCTCAGGAGGCCAGTCCACAGCAGATAGGGTTACACTGCATGAGAACTACTCCTGACAGTTACCTAATGAGATTAGAGCCAGAGAAACAATGAGTTCTGACGCTGTGTTTTCCTGTTGTCCTATCAGAATATAAAGAGACAGATTCAAGACTTTTGCACAGTACTGTAATAAAATTTAAAAATGCTTATCCAATTATTAATGTCTAAAAAAATATGTATAACCTGCTGGTAGCTCTTTGCAGAGTGGCTCTTCGTGTCACAGTGAAATATCCACGGGCATCTTGTTGTCCTTTGGGGTTTTCCCCATAGATGTTCTTTCCATTGTCATCCAGAAATGTTACCTGAGGCTCTGGCAGCCAGCAGTTTGCTTCACAATGCAAAGTTATGGCATCACCCTCCGCTGAAATCACTGAAAGCCTTGGCTCAGAAACAGCCACTGTAAAAACAACAAAACCAGAAGGTGTGATCATTAAATCTGCCATCCGACGCACCTGTCCTTATTTCTGATAAACCTGTTATTGTTTTTATGTTAAAGTTACATCTATGATGTCAAACCCACACTTTATAACACTCTTGGCTTCTGAAGAAGAATGAAAGACACTAAGTGATACACAGACAATACAAACTGCTTTTACACAATTAAATTAAACTATTTATAGACAGTATCAAATCACAACAGCAGTTGCCTCAGAGCAATTTAAACTGTAAGGTCACAACCCTATGATATTTATATGGAGCTGTGCTTTTTATAAAGTAATCAACTTTTCTAAAGCTCCTTGAAATTGAGCGTTTAAGTAGATGAGTGTCTCCTCCTATAAAAAGACTTTGGTTCCTAAAAGTCTGTTCCTCTGATGAAAGAAAGATTATCTCATGTGAACCAATCCTTAATCATGGCAACTTTTACAGGAGTTTAAATCTTACATTGGTCAAATATTATTAATAGTATAATATGCACTTCTGAACAAGGCCAACTGGCCATATTCCCAGTAAAATAATGAAATAAAGCTGGTGTCATTTGAAGGTTTAGCACACACATTTTACTTTACAGACCCCCCAAAAAATGATGCAGGTACCACCATGGTTGTGTTAATATTTTTCATTCATTAGGGACAAAAATATATCCAAATTTGTAACAATAACAGAATTGTATCTACTATCCCTGGCAGAGGTTTGGTGATGCAATGGTTGCTTGTTTAAGGTCTAATGACTGTGACTCAACTTCAGGGATTTAATGGAGACATGAATGAAACAAGAATTTCAAGAAATGCAATAGTCTCATTTCCTGTTTTTCATTATTGGCAGTGGCAGCTTGATTTAATGTCCACGTTTGGTCCAAATCACATTTAAACAGAGAGACATGAAACCAAATGAGGACACACCGGATATGTTCTTCCGGTCCAGCCCACAGGTGGGCGATTGCTACATGAGCAATGAGGCTAATGATCAACCAGTTCAACCTGTTATGAAACGCCCAACTATTAAAAAGAAAAAAAAAAAAAAAAAAAAAAGAGTCAAATGTGTACACACACTGAACTCAAAGGACATTCCTGTGGATGAAGCTGTTGTTTGTACTTTAAGCTTCAGAAACGACTCAGAAAACAGTCACATATTTTTAACCCATGAGGATTAAATGTTATGTACACAATGTATTACTTAAAGAGCAAAGTGGAACTGATTCTCAGTGTTTTTCATAACTGCTACTATATTTACAGCCCATACTCAGGATACTTGCCACTAAAGTGTGATATATAGCTGAAAGTAGTGGATCTGTGTTTAAATAATCTCTGTTCTGTTCCTTCCATTTGTGGGCGATCGTGGCTTAAGAGTTGGGAGTTTGCCTTGTAATTGGAAGGTTGCCGGTTGCTTGGACAGTCTCGGTCGTTGTGTCCTACTGGTGGTGGTCAGAGGGCCCGGTGGCGCCAGTGTCCGGCAGTCTCGCCTCTGTCAGTGCGCCCCAGGGTGGCTGTGGCTACAATGTAGCTGCCATCACCAGTGTGTGAATGGGTGGATGACTGGATATGTAAAGCGCTTTGGGGTCCTTAGGGACTAGTAAAGCGCTATATAAATACAGGCCATTTACCATTTGGAAATCTGTTTAAAGTTTCCTTTTTTGGATCTATTATGCTATGTCTTTATCTTTGAACTCAACTAGAGCAGCTTTGTATATGTCACAGTCAAAATATGGTCTACTCCTCTTTTATTGGTCGTTGGTGCAACTCTTCTGTTCAGCTCCACTGTCTAAAAGAAGCCAGTTTCCCCTGTTTCCTATACTTTCTTCTGTTGACCTCCATAAACAGAACATTTGAACAGAAGGAAAGTTTTCTCTAGCAAGATAGTGGCTAACCTTATCAACCAATAAAGCTTGATACTCATCAAGACTCATTTAACTTTGAAGTAGTTTTAGACTGTTGACAACTAAAGGCTGAAATGTGAGAAGTTTTACAAGTGTGTGGATTTATGGACGTATCATTGATTTTTATTCAGTTGCTATACGACCCGAAGAATGGATTCAGATTTTTAGGTATAATTAATAGCTCAATTGTTTATTCAAAAGGAAAATCAAATAGATAGAAGATGAAATGAGATACAGATGCAGAAAAGAAGCAGCTCACAGATACTGTCTATGTTTAAAGAGCTCTGTGCTGTTAGGGGTAGGGTCAACTTATATCAAGGACCACCATCTAACCTAGCATAAACTTTGTGGAGCATGGTTTATCCTCCTGTAATTCAAAATTGGTCCTAGCTCAAAATCGAGCTCTGACTCTAAAGTAAAACCCAGATCCTGATCGCATGTTAAATGAATTTAGCTGAATTGGACAAGAACCCAACATTTAAGTGGGTGAAGCACACTTAGGCAATTCAATGGTGAACTCTTTGTGTGGAAATGAACATGAGTGGACATACCCACAAACAGCTCCACTGTTGTAACCTTCCTGGCGACATTTTTCTGGAATATGAGGCACTGGTACTTTCCAGTATCAGGCACCTGCACATTGGAGATCCGTAATGAGATGTTTCCATCTTTGAGCTCTTTCATGATGAGGCTTGTCCTGTATTCGAAGGCTGGATTCTTCATCTCGTAGGCCTCACAGCCATCCCGGTACAAGAAGACAACATCTGGCTTCAAGCCTTCCTTGGACCACTCAACAGTCGGAAAGTCTTCCTTGTCAGAGATATTGAAACTGCACGGTAGAATAACATCTCCACCAGCAAAGGCAAGAACGTGCACTGGCTGATCCTGAGCAGAGGATCCACCTAGAAAAAAGAAAAGAAAAAAAAAAAAAAAAAAAAAAAAACACAAAAAGGATAAACAACCATATTAAAATGATAAAAACTAAAGTTAATGAAGTAGGCAATAAACAATGTGAGTAAAACTTTACTAGAAGGTATTCAATGCCTCCAGGTGGATTGACTCCTGTATGTTATTCTATGTGTTATAGGTGAAGAGAGCACGGAGCTACAAGGCAAACTCTGCAGTTTACCCGTCTTTTTCAAATCCTGATCAATACTCTGAGTATTGACCAGCAGGATTACAGTTACATTACAGAGACAATCAAGTCTATCCCATATATTTTTAATGCCACGTTAAAGCTATAAGGGCATACATCTGTAACAAAAGTACGACATCCAGAAGAGAAAGCCCCTTTTTAAAAGAAAAAAAATTCTGACACAGTAAACTGGGTTTTTTTTGTTGTTTCTTTGTTTGTTTTGGTGACATTGTTGATTTATTTTTTCTCTTATCCAGGTTTGGCCATCTTATCTTATTTGAAATGAAAGAAAATTACCACCCAAAGAGCCCGACAGAAAACAAAGCTGCAAGACGTTTGTTTCTGAGGACTTTGAATGCCACAATCAGCTGCTTGCACTTATTATCTTTTTCACCTGCATAACGTTGCAGCAGTACTTTCCTGTGACGCAACAATGACGGCTTAGTCACTCAAATATTCTCTCATCCAATTAATCATGAACTTCTGAATGCACTGCATTTCTGATGGCATTTATTTTTAAATGCATAGTATATGGTTAATGATACAACTATTGGCACGAGTCCATCTATTGAGGTTTGCACTGGTTGGTTCAGCGTGATTAAGATATTGGCCAGTGATGTTCATGAGGTAAGGTGGGGAAGTCCCCAAACCTGTAAGATGTATACTTTGTACATAATTGAAAATGTCCCACACTGTCTCACACATACTCTACGTCCCACACTTTGTCAGGACACAGATAATTGTGACATTTACGTAAGCAAGATGCATAGAAACACACTTTATGTGGTACACCAGTTCAACTGCATGTCAGTGCAAATATCTATTCACACAAATCACATGGCAGCAACTCCTCATTAAGACATGCAGACATGGTTAAGACTGAACATCAGAAACTTTGAACATGGCGCACAGTTCTGCACCAGTTAACAAACCGTACATTTAATTTGATCCAGGCATGCAGTGTGTGCATCTTTAACAATTAAAGAACAATTATGATTAAATGATTGCACATCATTGCTGTTCACAATTATGTTTGTGTTTTTTCCTCTTTCAAGTCCCCCAAATTCCCTCTGCACTAGACTGTGGCATATTTAATTGACATATCTGTTATTTTCTCTTCCTCTCTTATCCATTTATAGATGTATTATATTCGTATTGATTTGGGGTTACTTTTAAATGCGTTATGGTTTTGTTTTTTCAAACTTTGTGAGTAATTACATTAAATAACCATAATTTCAGCACTGGTTAAAAATACTATGACTACAGTGTTTGTAGTAATTATACAGCACTACTACAGAATGTATAATATGAAATCCTGTCTATAATGTTGAAAACTATTCTTTTATTCTGAAAATCTCTTAACACGTCCTGAGATCACTGCAGATTTGAAGCTTGACCTAAGGACGCCGAGTTATTATTTTCTAGCTAACTGGTTTGGCATGATTTACAGAGGTAACGGCAGCAGGTGAAGTTTAAACAAACACTTTCTCGCACTAGTGGAAGACAAACAATCGCAGTATTGCTTGGATCCGCGGCTCGTGCAATGAAAGGTCATGTTGAGCTTGTGCTGTTAAGTATCCTGTTGACGGCCAGGAGTCACTGTTCACCGCTTGGAAAAGTTAATTTAAAGAAATCCTGAAAGAAAAACCTGTTGGCTCCTGTGATCTTTATCTGATAACAGCGATGCATGACGAGGGCGTTTTGCAGTTAACCGAAAATTCCTAACGTTCTTTGGCACTTCTGATTTACTTTTCTCTTTGACTGAACGTGAATTAAATCGTTGCTCTAAACAAAATCAGCATAACCCAGCTCTTTTTCTTACCCATATAGGATGACAGCAGACTGGCAACCACGAAAAGACGACGATACATCCCTAAAGGACTTTCCCCCTCAATTACTGAAGAACCAAATTAATGTTTCGGAAGTTATCATTCTCTCTGCAGACACCAGAAGCCTTTCAGATCAGTGTGATCAGAAACACTGACTGACACTCACAACCTCAGACTTTTGATCTTGGTTTGGCTGTGGGCGGTGCCGCAGTTACGCTGTTTCTCACCTGCTGACACACTGACGCTTCAACACCAACAAAAGAAAAAGAAGAAAAAAGGTGGTGCTCCTGACCTCTCCAGGGGTCGCCATCTGGTGTTAAAAATGAAACATTACACTCGATTTACACAGTAAATGGGCTGATGGTGCTTCATCGACATGTCAGCTTTCCAGCTCCATAGTTTGATTCGTGGAGTCTGCCATAGTATATAGTTTACTTATCTTTGTCGAAGCCCTGTGTATTACTTTAGTTATTATTAGGTCTGAGGCAGTTTCAGGCTGAATTACAGAGCAAGTAAAGCACGTCGTTTTTGCAAAACCTCAATGCAATTTTGCACTGATAACGAGGCTTTGTAGGGTGTTTCTGTTCTTATAGTCCAGTTTCAAGTTCATGTACAAAAACGTGTTGATTTAACCCAAATAAAATATATTTTAAAAATAACATTATTAAATCGATTTATTTTACAGCCTTCAAACAAATTTGTCAAAATATGAAAATGATGAAATCAAAGACCACTGTGTGTGTGTGTGTGTGTGTGAGAGAGAGAGAGAGAGAGAGAGAGAGAGAGAGAGAGAGAGCGGGAGAGAGCGAGCGTTATAGAGAAAAGTGACACCAGAAATGCCATATCAGTGAAAGTGCACGGTAACGCTGAGACACGAGGTTTTATATATCTGTTGCTATATATTTACATATACATGGCATCTGCAAACAACGTTTAGCTTAAAACACTGAGCTATATTATCGTCGTCACGATTTCCTCGTTTTAAACAGGAAGCTCACGCGGCTGATCGCACGTGACAGTGTAAACAAACAACAGAGCTCTTGCGCAGCAAGTCGTAGACTTTTGTTCTCTTTGAGGTAAGTCTTCCTCTTAAATACTTTTGATTATTCTCATCAGAACTGTTATAGAAGTAAAACAGCTTACAGTGTCAAAGGTTTTAACGTTTATGTGCAATTATATAAATATATCGTAACAAATAATACAAAGAAGAAACAAACAACGATACAGTGAAAGTGAACGTGGTATCCGTAACTTTCAGATAGGGTCCAACAGCAAAAGAGGCATCAATGCCTTATAAAAGATGAATGCAAGTAAACAAGGACACAATAGCAGTAAGTCGCAATTCCCAAAAGGTCGATTCTGTTCATCCCGATGTAGCGTTTTCAGTGGGAGAAACATTTCGTTACCCATCCAAGTACAGTCGATTTAAATGTTAAAGAGTTTTCTCAGCTGACGGAAGGGGAGCGTCACAGCAGTTCAGGGGATTTTAAAACCGTCCAACATCGTTTATATGTCTTTGTCGTCTTCTGGCTTTGAGATTAAAACAATAGAATAGAATAGAATAGAATAGAATAGCTTTTTTCGCATTATATGACATAATAAAATCACAGTTGCGTCTCTCTTGTGAGTCTAAATTTTGATTTAACTTTGATACTTAATGTCATTTAACACAAAAGCAAAACAAAGAAGCTCATGACTAGAGCGACAAAACTAAGCCCGAAGTCAATGCAGAAACTTAACAATCGGTTTATATGAAAATATCTGGAAGGGGAGTTCATTGTTTTAAAAGCAAATATAAAAAACGAATTAAACACGACCAGAAGAGGGAGAAAAAACAGTCAATGATGAAGAAAAGAGGACAAAACAAACAGAAAAAGCTTTTTCTCTTGGAGCAAAATCGCATAATTAGCATGATTTATTTTGATTGTCTTTAATCTCGTTAATTTTACAACTTTTCTTTTTCTTTAAGATTTCCAAGATGCATCTGTGGAGATATAAGTTATCATTGAGAGGCTACAGAGCCATGATTTTACAGCACATGGTTTTCTGCCTTCTCCTGATACACAGAGGTGAGTTCATAGTTTTATCAGCATGGTGTCTTTGCACTTCACATTGCACATTGCTCTTAACTGCGTGCAAAACATTTGTGGTTTTATGAGATCAGTAACTTCCTCCTCCAGAATCAAAGAGCCAACCCATAAAGCATTTCACAATACAACCCCTATCAAGCATTTCTTTGTGTAGTCTTTTGTGTTTTGAATACTCTTTTCTACTGAACGCTCATTTGATGTCGCCATTGGATTATTAGACATTTTTACTGCATAATTGCATTATATGTTTTGTTATGCAACCTTTTGTGTTTCTCCTTCTTAAACCAAAAAACAGAAGCAAAGGCCACATTTTTGCTTGCCTGAACAGGTCATGATTGTTGTCATATATTATATTATATTATATTATATTATATTATATTATATTATATCGTAGTTTTTTTTTTTTTTATTATATCCTGGGGTCAGATGCCTTAAGTGGTATGGGTGTAAACAACTGTCATGTGGTTTGACTGCAGTTTACAGTACAGTTTGTGCATTTTTTTCATTTTCTTCTCTGAGCTCAACGTCACCAAGGTTAAGTGCTTGGTAAGTTAAGATAAGATAAACCTTTATTAGTCCCACACGTGGGAAATATTTGGGTCATGTAAGAAAGTACAAGTTTAAGAGTAGAAAAAAAACCCACAATAGGTTAGATTATTATTATTAGTAGTAGAAGTAGTAGAAGTAATATTTCCAGTTTGGTCTAATTTTATATAAATGTCAACTTGTTTGTAAACTGTAAGAGGTTTAACAGTAACTGTGACTTACACTGTCAGGAATGCTCACTTTACTCCGCTGTTTCCTTTTCCTCCTCAGGGCGGCCTCTCATTGTCGTTCCAGCAGTCGTGGCCACAGTTGGGGAAGAGGTTGTTTTGCCGTGCCACATTAAACCAGAAATGAATGCTAATGGCATGAGGCTGGAGTGGGCGAGACCTGACCTAATGCCCGGGTTTGTTTACGAGTGGGCAGACGAAAAAGAACACGTGGTGAACAAACAGCCGTCGTACAGAGGAAGGACATCAGTGGTTAAGGAAAAACTGGAACATGGAGACATTTCACTGAAAATCTCAAACGTGACCATCTCTGATGAGGGAATATACAGATGCCTTGTTCCACAAGTGGGACAAGAGGCCTTCATTAAACTCATTGTTGGTAAGTAAATGCACGTTATATTATTTTTTATGTCCTTTCTTTATGTATTAATGTGTTTTAAAGTACTTTGAGTGCTCAATTTGAGTTGAAAAATCTCATGTAACTGAAAGAAAAGAATGGAGACACTGGCTTCTTGTTCTCATGGAAACATTACAAACTACTTCAGATCAAGTTATCCTTTAGTGTCATGGGACTGGATCCCTGCATGGAGTAGAAGGATTTTTCAGCCTTTGAGGGAAGAACGCTTGGGATCCTCTTGTCAATATGTATGGCATGGCTCAGGATATGTCATTAACTTCGAGAGGTCTAATTCTCCACTGATGACCTCAAATAGATCTCAAACCCAAACCATAACTTTTGTCAAAAAAGCAAAAATTAAAATAAGACTTTTTTTTTTCTGTGCTTTCTGTGCGGCTCAAGAGGTTAATTTATTTATTGCCCCCTTAACAACAAATGAATACATTTATGTTCAGCATGCTGTTGCAGTGATACCTCACAGTAGTGTTTTGGGTATTAGCTCTGATGGGTTTGACTGGTGTTTTCAGTGTGGTGTTTACATGTTTTTCCCACAACTGTGTGGGTTCTCTGCCAGTACCCCCACCTCCTCCCACAGTCCAAAGACATGCAGTTAGTGGGGTCAGGTTAACTGGCAGTTCAAAATTGTCTGTAGGCGTGAATGCTTTTTGACTTTATGTGTTAACCTTTCCACAGATTAGCAAACCATCCAGGGTGCACTGTGTCAAAATGCAATAATATTTTCTTCAAAATGCAACACTATGATAGTAATTTGCTTTCATAATAACTAACTTGTATAATTAAGTTAAGTGTATATGTGTCTCTTTGGTTATTTTAGCAAAGTTGTTCCATCGATTCATTTTCTTCTGCTTTTCCAGTTCACTTTTCTAAATTACTAGTCTTTACTAAGCTCCAGGTCACACTGATACCTTTTACAAACATAATCAACCAATAACCACAATGTTGGAACTGTGAATTTAAAGTATTTCTCCCGGTCTTGGTTTTCTTTTCTTTTTTTAGGTGCTGTCTCCTTTCCTAAAGTCACTGTAATAAGTAAAACCAGCAGTAAAGTGGTGTTACAGTGTGAGTCTGCAGGCTGGTATCCAGAGCCTGAGCTGCTGTGGTTGGATGCTGAGGGAAACCTCCTCTCTGCTGGACCTACAGAGACCCTCAGAGGTCCTGATGACCTCTATACTGTCAGCAGCAGAGTGACTGTGGAGAAGAGACACAACAACAACATCACCTGCAGAGTCCAACAGAGGAACACCAACCAGAGCAGAGAGACATACATACATGTTCCAGGTAGATTTCATGATGAAATGCTTCATATGCTATATGTGAAACTACTGTGGTTTTTAATAATGTTACATGATATGTTCCAGTCCCGTCCTGGTCTTTGAAATTGGTCTTGGTTCCGGGCTTACTCGCCGTGTTTCTGAGTATTCTACTGACCATTCACAGATGCCGAGTAAGGTAAACAAGTCTCTCTTTTTTTCCATTTTAAAATAGTGTTTTTGTCATTACAAGAACATGAAATTTTCTCTACTGAGATCTGAGAAAATATGGCAAGCATGTCAACAATGTGCCATGACCCTAAACTTCTTTTTTCATTTATGAAGAATCAAAATAAAACCAATTCCAAATAGGGGGCAAATACTTTAAAAAGTGGGATAAACTAAGCCAATATTCAAACACAAGTGAATCCTCCTGTCTGTGAATTGTATACATTGTTCTATGTGACCACAAAGAACACAAAATGACAAGTTAACACTGTACTTTTTCTAGGATTCTTGAACATGATGAAAAAGAGGTGATGCTCAAGAATCCAGATGTGTAAACACCACAAGGAACAGCTTTGATAGAAAACCACACAACTCCAGAGGGGCAAGAACTTCGGATCAAGTAAGATCAGGAAGTGGAGCTTCTGAAATATCTGGAGGAAGCAGGAGAGCAGCTGAAGAAGCTACACATTTCAATGACAGGAAAACAGGCTTTGAGAAAGAGTTTATATGAATACAGTGACTGTCATTGTCAGTATCCCTGAACAAAGCACCTGTGCCTAAACAGTCTTCAGCATGGCTTTAGTCTCTCTGTATGTATTTCTAAATGGCAATAGCTCAACTCAGTTCATCTGTGCAAATTGATTGTTACATTTCTTACTGTGTTAGATGACCTGTAGTATCTGAAGTTTCATGTGATGAGGTCATGTAATCACTTTTATTGCATTATAGAGAGTGGATAGCGTCAATATTTTTATCTGAGACATGTAGTTCTGACCATGAGCACAAAAGGTCCCCTTACCATTCAAATCTTCTGTTTATGAGGGAAACCAGTCAGTTAGACAAAAGGTGGCTTATAGGGAGAGAAGCCAAGAAAAGACAGAAGATGAACTGAAAAGTCAAACTGAGGCTTAAAAACAAAGATAAATAAGTATTATTTTGAACTGTGAACCATCCGAAGCTGCTTAGGAGTCCAAGAATAAAACATATTGTCTTGGAAACAAGGAGAATATGCTCCATTTCCCATTCCAGTGCATTATTCTAACTTTGTAACTACTTTTCTGGTTGTAGACACACCTTTTCAGGAAAAACAGCTACTTTGGGTCTCACCCAAAGTCACAGACTGACAATCCTAGTGTAGCTAATTTTGCTTTAAAATGGCCAATCAGGAGCGATGAGCCTCAGGATTGGACCATGTCCATGGCCATAATATAGGAAGTAAAATTAAAATCACTGTAGAAACCTCAAAAGACCCAAAATGTTTTAACTTCATCTAGGCACCCAAAGAAGGGCTTCTTACCTCTAACCTACAGTCGATGACTGTCACTTTCATCAGCTGTTAATTTTGCACTGAGTCTAATAATCTGTGATAGCTACAATGCTAAATCAGAAGCAGCACTTTTCTGTGAGGCACCATTCATAAAGGTCTTGTATTAGAAAGAGTTTTCATAATGAATTTAAGTGCCATGCATGGCAGAGTCGATCTGATTAATAAGAGCTAAACAACATAGTTTTAAGGTCTAAACAGGCTATATTTATATACAGTCCAAATCAAGAAAACTTTATTTGCAAATGAGGCAGCACATCTGTACAATATATAATCTGTAGATAAATAATAAGTTAACAGTTTTATTTATTTTGGTTCTCTTTGTATTGACCTATTCTTAATTATTGTGACAGTCTTTCTTTTTAACTGTATGCACCTCTGTTTCTCTCCTTTGATATCAAATTAATGTATTTCTATTGAAAAATAATACTTGTTAATACAATCTTTGTAAATAATACATTCTTTCTCATTTTTCTTAAATATAAGCCTATTTATTTACTGTGCATGTATCTTGTAACTCGAGCAGGTGCACCTATGTTACAGCTGTGCTACTTAGTGGTGCAATGAGCAGCTCAGCTTCAACTGAAACTGCTCTCTTATTTTATTCTGAGAGAGGACGAGTTGCAACATGTCTCTTGTCATCTTGTTATTCCAGTTTCGTTTTTTCTTGGAATAAATACAGTTTGTTCTACCACATGCTAAGCCCTGCTTCACTAATGTCATTTTTCCTTTTTTAAATATATGTCCTGTCTGGCAGTTTTTGCAATCAGAACTCTGATCTGAATGCTTCGGTGCCAAACACATTTTACTTTTTGAAGATCAGCTCTATACATTCTCTATAGGCTCCACTTGTGTTTCATTTATCTGTTTATTTATTCATTTGTATTTGTTGTTTCCATTATAAAATTTTATATGGTATGGTATTATAATATCTAATCAGGGACAGGAAGAAAAAAATATCTAGGCCATCCACAGCCCCCAAAACTACTGAAAACCTGAGACCACACATTTCTTCAACATCCTGCGAAGAAGGAGGGAGGCACCAGATGGGGCAGCCATCCAAGAGGACCAGAGGCAAGGGAGGGCTGTTGGAGGGGTGCTATTAGTATCATTATTATGGAGCCATTCATCCTGTTTTGTTTGTTCCATTATGTAACCTTTAGATCACAGCTCATACCGTCTTCCAGACTGTCAAACAGACTGTACTATGATGCAAAGTGTAGTGCTATGCTAACATTTGTATTTTTGCCTAGAACAGGCAGATTAGCAACTTTTATAAAATGTAAATACCGTTATTAAACAGTACTGGTATGTAAAGAGTGGGAAGCCTTTTTCTCTTTAATTTAACAAGCTAAGTGGCCTATTTCTTTGCTTCTTCATTTTTGTGTCTCATGACCCCAACGTTAACTCAAAATTCTGTTTTGGACTCTAGGTTTGGCTGTAACATTCATCCTTTTCGGAAGTTGGAAACAGCTGAGTCATATTTGTATTATTCTCGTCTTTCCTCAGGCCAGGAGGTAAAGTCCTTCAATAGTATTGCAGCATGATATAATAACTATAACTCTTTATTTTAGAAAATGTATACCCATTTAGGCAATCAGTTGTTTAACCTGCTTTTTCCTCCCACTGCCGCAAACTGTTGCTTAAAGCAAAGAGGAGCAAAGAGGTGCCCTTTGCCAACCTGCCTAAGGACAACGTCTCCACAAATATTGACATTCACTGGTCAGTTTATTAGTATTTGTGTAGTGACAGTGTCTGCTGATCCATATGAAAGAATGCAGCAACATTAACAGAATATTTACCCACCAAAATGCAGCACATTTTTTAAAAAGAAATCTTGGCAGCTTTAAAATTTTGGTTCGGAAACAGAGATTAATTCGTAGAAAACTGTTACTAGAGCAGGGCGTGGGTCAGTAAGGGAAAACTAGGAATTCACAGGTGCAACTGGAAAAAAGCGGGTACGTCTGAGAAGAGAAAAGAACAAAGCTAGAAAGGTGGCGAGGTGAAGGGCACTGGGGGAAAACCAACAGATATCAGGTTCCTGATGGAATTTTCCAGTCATACCTTTGGATCATGACACTTGGTCTGTGTTACAAAAAAAAAAAAAAAAACCTCATCTTCCAGTTCCTGCTGCTGATACACATAGTGGTAATAGTATCATGCAGTAGGGCATGACACCACTACCACTATGCTTCACTGTGATGGTGGTAGCCAGCTGATGCACAGTCAGTGCCTTTTATCCTCTAGATATATTGACCAGCAAATTTTGTTTATCATGGTCTGGTCATGGTTTCTCTAACCCTAAAATATGTATGAAAAGCATTAAATTAACTAATTAATTAATTTCAAAGCGTCAAAGCATTTTGTATTCTGAATAATCAGTGTTTTGTTACATTCACTACAATCTTGTATTTTTTGGCTAAGTCCACACACAAATATTTTTTACACATACAAATCCTGATTTACAAGTACAAAATATTTATAACCACAATTTGAGCCCATACAAAACACAAACTTAACAATGTGGTGTATGCTGTACAGTGCAGCGAGGAATGCCCAGACCTCTACATTGGAGAGACCAAACAGCCACTTCACAAGTGCATGGCACAACATAGAAGAGCCACCTCCACAGGACAAGACTCAGCAGTCCATCTGCATCTTAAGGATAAAGGACACTCTTTCGAGGATGCCAATGTTCACATTTTGGACAGAGAGGACAGGTGGTTTGAAAGAGGAGTGAAAGAAGCCATCTATGTCCACTGTGAGCGACCATCTTTGAATAGAGGCGGTGGTTTACGACACCAACTCTCTGCCATCTATAATCCAGTTTTGAGATCCCTCCCCAGACGCCTTAACGCCCACTCACATCCTGGGTCATCTGACCTCAGGAAATCACATGGTGGGTGGGGCCAGGTTTCACAATGAGCTCACCCGAAACCCTGGCTGATTGGGACCCACACCCGTTTTCACACCTTGGCTCATGTGATTAGGTAGAGGATCATCAGGGGGTCCTTTGTCCCTCTGTGGGGGTCACTCCCACTAGGTTTATATCTGGGACTCTCCACCATTTGACCTTAGAACTGAAGAAGCTTCTCGGATGAGAGGTGAAACGTCTTCAAGCAACTTAAAGAAGTCCAGACGCTTTTCTTTGCAAGCTCCTTAGACTACAATCACCTGGATGACTGTGTATGTGACAAGCAAGGCCACTAGAGGGAAGCAGAGTATCAGATTGATAACCAGTGATTTCCATTAACTTGGTCTTTTCTAAGAGTGTAACAACGATTGGTTTAATAAGAATTTAAAAACACAGATTTTAAATAGATATTTAACTGATCTTGCTTTCTTTTTTCTTGTTTTCCAGCAATTCACAGAATAAAAATATTTGTGTAAGGCTTCCTCATTACTGTCAACCAATTGGCCTGGTTTGCTGGCTGCTTGGGGCAATCTGCTGTGGGAGCGATAGCGGTTGCTAACCTGTGGCCGCCCTGATTACACAGGCGTGGCTAGCTACAGGTTCATTTGAAGTCTTTTAGATGCTGGTATGGTTCTTGTATATGCATCTAGTTATCTCAAATCTCTAAATGATTTCACACTGTTTGTTCTAAAATAAGATGAAGCGAGAATCCTTGAAAAACTGGTAAGGTCAGAAATTATAAAGAATAATTCTGCATGTTCTTGAACTCTTGCCGTTTGCCTGCAAGCCAAAGAGTGGAGTAGAAGATGTTGTGTTAACTTTATTTTGCTTGTTTGTTAAGCATCTTGCAAACAGTTATATATTAACCAGTTAAAGGGATTTGAGACACCAGGGCTATTATATTTTTATAGACCAGTCACCACCCATGTAAAATCTAGGAGGACTTTATTTTTTTGTCTGTGAAACACAATATCATTCTCTTCTTAATAAAAGTGGCAGATAAAAGCATTGAGAATAGAGAATAAAATTTGTAATCATTACTTTGTTTCAGCATGGCTTGTATTACTACAACCAGTCACCATCTGATAACCTGATGTATTTCAAGCTAAACATGCAATTTCCTGTTTTAAAGCACTTTCATCCAGTTGAGGGAAACTGGTTAGTATAGCATGAAAATGATCACCCCAATGTGAACTTTAGGCCAGTTTTATTGTGACCAGTCAAAAGTTTTGATCAATCACTGCAGAGGTGCATTTTTCCGGAGTAGTAGCATGTGCCTTTAAAAAAAGAGGAGCCACTCCAGATGTTACTTTGAAGCAACACGAGGAGTAGCTCAGCTGTTACCCTTCAGGTAAATTCAGCTTTCATTCTTATTTAGCAGTTTTTAAATGAAACAAACCAGAGCAGAATGCTAGAATTGGCTATCTTTGATTTGTGGAGAAGAAAAAGACCCAAAGGAAACAAAGATTAAAAAAATTAAAAAATACATTAAAAAGTTGAGTCTTTGGTGTTGATCTCTAGTTTCCAAACTATAATAAAAGAGAAGGAAAAAGTCAAAACTCCTTCTCCACCAGTTCTTTCAAAGCTTTGAATTTTTCAGTATGCAAGCAGGTGGCTTGGTGATGCAGGAGAGGCTGGATCTTTGCATGGTTAGAGGTCAATTATTGATGAATGCTGCACAGGACAGTGGTGCTGCGCCTTCCACAACCCTGAATTGGACAAGAGAACATGGAAACATGGATGGCATCTCATTTTTGTGTACTGGACATTTTAAATATGTGTTCCCCTTTCTTTCTTTTCTTTCCTACCAGAAATATTTTTCAGGTTGACAATTGTATATTGTCAATTTGTATTCATATTATACTGTATTGACTATTTTCTGGTAACATTTCTGTAAACAGACACTCTATTTTATAAATACAGGACAGGTTGGGCAATGAAGTACCAATTAAAGAAATTAAAAATACTTTATCATCATTACACTGAATTGTCACACAGTTAGTCAGAGAAATAAAATCTGCATACCTACTGACTACTTGTGAGATAAAGCAACAGAAACTAACATTGGAAATATAACGAGACGTTTCAAAATAGATCAGTCATACAGCAAAGTTATTAATGAGCTGTGATGACATTGAGCTGTGTTTGTTTAATAGGAGTTGGTAGCAAATGGAGAGGTGATTCTTTAACTGATACAGTGGCTTTGTAAACATTCTCATATTACAGTACACAGAGTAAATCATATATTATTATGTGAAGTGGCGCGATATAAATAAAACTGAATTAAAAATTGAAAGGAATCATCTGTGCTGTAGTTGTGTTTAACTCCTGCATCTCTGTGATCACTTCTAATGACACATAAATCAATGTTCAGAATTCATGAAGTTCAGAAGTCATGCTATTGCTGTATGTGAGAAACTGACAGAAAAGATCATTAACCTCTTTTTCTCTTCGTGTCTTTTGAGCAGCTGCTTTGATAAACTACTTTTGTTTCGATTGTCATGATCACCATTGCTCTCACTGCCTGTGTGTGAGGAAATCTGAATTCTGTTTTTATGTGAATGACGCCAATCTCCCATCTGTCTTTGGCACTGCTGTCATGTGTTATCATAATCTGTTATCATTCCAGCACTGAAACAAACTAACAGTTCACCTGTAATTCAGTTAGTTTGTAATCCATATGTCTGAATTACAGATGAACGTGATTGGCTCAGACGGCTAATTTTTCTGCATTTTTATTCTCTCTTTTGTTCTGCAGCTTAAGGAATGAGGTAGTGTGTGCATTACACCAGAGATTTGGGTTTTCTTCTGCTTTTAATAAGCCTGAATAAAAAGAATGCTTGGTACTCCACTCTATTTTGCTTGTAACTGTAGGGGTTTTTTTTATATGAAATAAAACCATTTAAGCACAAACATCATAAATTATCTAAACATCATATATTATCTGAGGAGTACCAGCGAGATATAGTCAGGGTCACCTTAATGCACAACTTGGGCTCTGGAACACAAAATCTTACCATTTATATAAAGAAATTTAAAACGTTGACGCACTGATCATCAGACACCTTCACTAGACAGTGACTAATAAATCAAGCATGAGTATGAGTACGCAAATATTTGTGGAGACTTTTTTCTGAGGTAGGGTTACACCGAAGGACTGCTTTGTCACTCACTCAAGGACAAATCCTTCATCGGATGCAATATTGACCTGTCAAGGATGTGCTTATAGTTTTTATTATTGCCAATCAAGCCAGTAAAGCAAGATGTTCTTACAGCATTTAGTCAGTTGAGCAAGGTTAATAAGGTTTGTATTTTTCCACATATGTTCAGCTTTTCTACATTATCATCAATGAATATAATCATGCATCTAAGAGGAAGGATTGACAGTTTGAAATAAGCTGTATTTTAAAGGGGCTACACAATGGAGAGCTAATCAACATATATTATTAAAACAACGAAGGTTATCACAGATTTTTGAAAGCTTGGATGTTTAGATGGATAAATAAGTGCAGAATTCAAATATCGCTTCTGAACTTCAGAATTAATTCAGAATTTAAAAAAAATATATATATATAACCCATGTCTTCAGTTGTAAAAAATATAATGAAAGAAACCAATGTGATGAAGGAGGTGGTTAAGTTATTGACCTTAAATAAATGAATAACCAAAATGGTGCAAGTAAATTATTTATAGACAGAACAGTTAAAATATAGTGTAACACGAAAACTGTTGGACTTGAATGACTGAACAACCCTTTGGATTATAAAACAAAAAGAGAAAAATGTTTTTTCCACAAAAAGTAAAGTTCACATAAACTATTTAAAAAACACCTTCTATGTGTTCGTTTAACTGGAGATTTGAACATTGTTTTGTGGGTCCAGTGTTTGTATGTGTGGATCTTGTTTCAGTTTCTCCAACAGTTCAGCAGTGTTGCCAGGCACTGTTATTTCCAAAGAAGAAAAATCACTGGTATTCTTTATAAAATACATAAACTGTATATCAGAGTAAAACAAGTTGTACTTACAAGGTGAACTTGAGTTTCTGCCTGAAATAAAAAGAAAAGAAATCAAAAAAAAAAAATTAATTCTGGAAGTAGTAACTTGGTGGAAATTGAGTATTTCTTATATAGCTTGTTTTTGCTCTACCTGATCACTCACACCATTTTATACAACATGCCTCATTAATCACAAAAGCTTTTTTTCTATAGTTAAGTGCTTTCTATCCCACATTCACACTACAGTGGAAACACTGGAGAACAACTTGGGGTTAGTATCTTGCCCAAGGATATTTGGCATGCAGACTGGAGTGCACAGGAATCAAACCCCAACCTTCTGATTAATAGATGTGCTACCTTCGTAGCTCAAGAGTTGGCAGTTCATCTTATAATCAGAAGGTTGCCGGTTCGAGCCCTGGCTTCGACAGTCTTGGTCGTTGTGTCTTTGGGCAAGATACTTCACCCGTTGCTTACTGGTGGTGGTCAGAGGGTGGTACGAGTGTCTGGCAGCCTCGTCTCTGTCAGTGCGCCCCATGGTGGCTGTGGCAACAATGTAGCTGCCATCAACAGTGTGTGAATGTGTGGACGACTGAATGTGTAAAGTGCTTTGTGGTCCTTAGGGACTAAGTAAAGCGCTATACAAATACAGGCCATTTACCTTCTGAACCACAGCCACCCTATGAGATCATATCATTCTAATTACAAGGAATTATATGGCCACTACCAGCTCCACCACCATCATCAAGTTTGCTGACGACACCGTCGTGGTGGGCCTGATCTCTGATAACAACGAGACGGCCTGCCTGAAGGAGATTAGGAATCTGGAGAACTGGTGCCAGAGGAACAACCTCCTTCTAAACGTCAGTAAGACAAAGGAGCTGATAGTGGACTTCAGCACTAAGCAGGAGAGGAACTACCAGACCCCCGTCATCAACGAGTGCCCAGTGGAGAGAGTGGACAGCTTTAAATACCTCGGAGTTCACATCACGCAGGACCTGTCATGGTCCTGTCACATCAACACCGTGGTGAAAAAGGCCCGTAAGTGTCTCTACCACCTCAGACGCTTGAGAGACTTCCAACTGCCCTCCAAGGTGCTCAGGAACTTTTACTCGTGCACCATAGAGAGCATCCTGACGGGAAACATCTTAACCTGGTTCGGGAACAGCACCATGCAGGACAAACGAGCTCTACAGAGGGTTGTGCGGTCAGCTGAGCGCACCATCCGCTCCGAGCTCCCTGACCTGCACTCAATCTACAGCAGGTGGTGCTGGACCAAGGCCAGGAAGATCGTGAAGGACCTCAGCCATCCCAACAACAGACTGTTCTCTCTGTTGAGGTCAGGAAAGCGATTCCGCTCCCTGAAGACAAACACAGAGAGACTGAGGAGGAGCTTCTTCCCGCAGGTGATACGGTCTCTCAATCTCACCACCACACAGTACTGACCCACACATACAGTTCTTACACACACACTGGACATTCTGGACATTGTTTTCACTTCATCACTTAAATCACTTTAAGCATATTTGCACTGCACAAGACATAATGTGGATTTCACAACACTGGACATTATATTCTTCATTTCCAGTTAATACTTGTACAGCTGCTGTTATTGTGTATTTATTTATTTATATTTCTTCATACATTCTTATATAGTTCTATATTGTGTATGTTGTTGTACAGTTATTTTATTTTCAACTTTAATTTATATATTTTATCTTATTCTTTCCCAGTTAAATTTACCCTTCATTCTAATTTGTGTTGTACAGTTATTTCATTTTTAACCTTAATTTATATTTTATTCCTTCCTAGTTAAATTTACCCTTTTTAATTTTTCATATTTATTTCCTATCTTATTCATAGCCTTTTCCTTTTTTTTTCTTTAGGTCACGAGCAGTTGTCCAAGCATTTCACTGCATATCGTACTGTGTATGACTGTGTACGTGACAAATAAAATTTGAATTTGAATTTATTTTTTATTGCCTCAGTAGTTGGGATAATGGGCAATGAATATGACTGAACATAGGGAATGGGAGGAGCTGGTGACAGCATGAAAAGTCAAATTCTGTTGACAGCCAGAATAATTACAGTAAACATGAGAGACTGTTCATTTCTTTGTAAACAAACATGCAAACAGCAGGGCCTCATATAATATTTTCTCCCGCTCTTGTTGAACAGCTGGGTGGAAATGCTTAGAGAAGAGGAGCTAATGCTACTATCTTTTTATATTTTATGTTGTTTTTATGTTGTTTTAGTGTAACACTGGGGCCGTGAGAGCACTGCAGTTTCAAATTCTGGTGTATTATCTGTACATATGAGTTTTGCTATTAGGCAATAATTTTCTACATGGAAAGTCTGTATAATTAAAAGAAAGCTTTCTATACAACTTTGTTTTGCAATGTGAGCTTTACTTCTAATTGTAGAAGTAAATACAAATATTTTTTCTCTTATACTCGGTTTAATTCTGTTGAAAAGAGTGTCCCATTGGCAAAGCTAGTTGGTTTAGGCCTTTATTGATTTTCACATTATCTCTGAGCTGCAAACAGAAGCACTATTTAGGAAGGAAATAAATCTCGAACAGAACGAACTCTGAGAAATTCAAACATCTTCCTTCACAAGTTGGGAATGAGGTGAGAGTGATGAGAGAAATAAAGAGCTTCATTAAACACGTTATTGGGATAAATTCCTTTCACCCTCTGTGCAATACACAGTCAACCTCACACAGGCACAGACACACACAGCGCACACTGTGGACACAGGCTGAGTACACACATGAAATGAGCACTACAAACCTTGGGTACATTTGAGGGCTTCAGATATATAGAGTTACTTAAGGTTATTGTTGAGTGTTAGTAAAAGGCGTATACGTGACAGGCGTACTCTCTGACTTGAAATGTTTCTGAGGCCAAGGCGAGAGGGCCAGGTAGGCAGCCAAGATCAAGGAATGGACCCATCAGACCAGAATTTTTATATGTAGCAAAGAGTAGCACTTTCCATTATGAAGGACATTTGTAATAGCAGTGGTGGCTTAGGCCAGAATACGAGCCACTCTTCCACGGTACTCATGTGGCTCTGGGGCACACCACTTCTCCTGGTTGCCTGGTCCACGTCTTTGCCTTTCACCTTGAATCATGTACGCTGAAGGCTGTACTTTCCATGTCTCACCTGTGTGGACAAAACAAAAAGACAAAAAACAAATCAACTGTTAGACAGCCTATATGTTTGTCAGCAAGCTGGCTTCATTGTCCTTATTAGTGTCGCAATAAGGACATAGCTAAAGTCTTGTTTTCCTGAGCGAGTGATTCCGTATCCTTTTCTGAATTGCCTCCAACACTTTTATGGCATACAAACATTAGATTCATTCAGAGACTATAAACTGCCCAAAGACTGATTATTTTTATTAGTCACTTTCCCAAGGAACTTTTGTCTCAACTCCTGAGTCTGCCTTTTCTCAGCCTTTTATTGTTTCAGTTTTGAACTCAGTCAGTTAGCTGTCCTACCCCATGTGGGGTTACACCAGAGCCTGTGCCTAACCCTGCACTCATCCTTGCTCCAATGGTCAGGGTGGTCAGGACGCAGTCTATTGTTGCATCCGTAGCTGTTCCTCAGGTGAAAATGACTACTGTCCATCTAACCTCTGCACCCACACTCTCCCAGGGTAAGGGAATCCTCCAGTCACCAGAGGAAGCAGCTGAGTTCAACCCCTGACTATGCATCCAGAGCTGTCAGAGTATTCAGAACACCTAGAGTTCCCAAGGTACTGTAGGAGAAATATCAAATGACAAACATAGACTCAGCAGAGACGTAAAGCTTCATTTTATCTTGCAAGAGGACTAACAGCATTCAGAGTCTATGCAGAAACCTGAATTGGGGAAGTCTGTCACTCTTTTATACACTTCTCCTTCCTAGATGAAAATCATTGTTCATTGGTGTACTAATAGACATTCTAATGACTTTTATTTTATATGGAAGTCATTCCTAACTGTCCTTTTCTGTCTCATTTTCCAATTGGCTGTTCGCCGAATTGCTCTTCAGGTTGCTCCTCAGTTTCAGGTGTGTTCCCAGTCAGAACTGGGAAGAAAAAGAAACATACTGTTGGCATGTTTTGCCAACAGTATGTGTGGATAATGATGAGTAAAGGACAAATACATTCACCATGCAAAAAACGAAACAAAACTGTGACACAAAGATCAGGTGATGTATCTCTTTGTTGAGTCAATGTGCATAATTAAACAGCAGTGGAATTTTATCTGGGTGGAGGTAGAAAGGTTGTTATAAAGTGAAATACAAGAAAGTATGGAGCTAAAATAAATAACAGTGTATTTTTAGTGTGTTTGTTCCTGGTTTTGAGTCAAGATCCAGAAACAGTATATAAGTGCTGGTGTCAGGTTTGATCAGCACCTCCACACTTGAAGGCTGAAGTTACAAGCTGATGCTGATAAGAAGGAAGATAAGGTATTATATCAAAGGCTTGCTGGAAACTGTCAAATTACTGTCTATCTTTTCTTTAATAAACTACTAGCCACTTTAAATTTTCTGATTTGTGTAGAGATACTAACATCACCATGAAGCTGCTGACTGTGTCTACACTTCTGTGCGCAATGGTGGCTCTGGGCACTGCTGCTAGTGAGTATTCCAGTATGCTGTGCATCATCTATACATCTTATGCATGAATATATTAAACTGAAAATGAATGACCAAAATCAACATTTGCTGATGTAATTTGTTTAGCACGTCGGGGTAAAGTGGCCAGTAATGGGACAGAGGCATTAATTCCAGCAGGTCACCCAAACTAATCACATTTTTATCATTCTGAACAGAAGAAAGAGTACATCAGCTTTCCTCTGTCAGTTTTACATAAATTATTTTTCATGTATGATGGACAAGTACATTTATAGCTAAAAAAAAAAAAGTTAATCTTTAACACTTAAACATATTTTTCATGAATTTATATTTTAACATTTTTTTCTTATACAGTAAAGTAACTCAATAATCTTTGATTGCCTTCAGGAGGACATTATCTTGAGAAGAGAGCAGCATCTTGTCCAGGTGGCTGGACTCAGTATGGGAATCGATGCTTTCTCTACAATCACGATCAAATGACTTGGGCTCAGGCGCAGGTAAAGGCAGTGGTCTAAATTTATCATTTATTCTTTGTGAAATCTTAAATCTTTCTGTTTACATTGTCATTTCTATGAACTCTGTTGATTTCCATTGTAGAGAATCTGCCTAAACATGAATGCAAACCTGGCATCTGTACGCAGCTACGACGAGTATCAGTTCATTCGACGCGTCATATCTAGTGCCACTCATGAAAGTGGACTAACATGGATTGGTGGCTCAGATGGTCAACAGGTATAATTTCACTTATCATTATTCAGATGACCCTTCCCCATTAGCAAACACTTGGTGACAGAGGCGAAGAAAAACATTTTTTAACAGAAAGAAACCTGAGGCAGAACCAGGCTCAGGGATTAGCACACATCTGCAGTAGATAAGGAGGTCTTTAAGATCAGATGGGATCTGATTTTTCAAGACTTTTAAATTCATTCTTGATAGTATTGTCTATAACTGCACATTTAGAACTTGGAACTGTAGCTTAATTTTAAGTGTATTCTTGTCTGCTTTTTCTGTTTTCTAGGAGGGTTACTGGTTTTGGATCGATGGAACCTCTTTCACATTTACGCAGTGGTGTCGGGGAGAACCTAACAACCATAGGGGAAACGAGCATTGCTTGCTGGTGAATTTTTCAGGTAAACCTTCTGTGAAATCCCTAAAAGTACAATGTATGAGCACTGTAAATGTTAAAGAAAAAAAGAAACAATACCCACAATTCCCCAAATAATTTTTATGCATTTAATGTGACAAACAGTAATGTGTGACAGAAATGTAAAACAAGTAGTGTCATTTATTTTTAACAAAGACAGCAGTTCAATTTTTTATCATATTGAATATTTACATAGTGTTTTGATGCAGCAGTAAACACATGTGGTGCTACTGTTATACAGAACAAAATATTAAGATTATTAATCATTTCTCCTTGTGATTATGATTTCAGTTCATTCTGATTTTATCTACTTACAGGAAGCAAGTGTTGGAATGATGGGACATGTGACAGCCGATTCCCATTTATTTGTGTCAAGGCCATCTGATGATTCCTGGGCTGTCATGAAGGTGTGGCCCACCTGACGACAAAGCAAATACTCTAATATATCACAATAAGAATCTGGTTCTGATTTGATTTACTTCTTTTCTTTTACTGTAATGCTGCATAAGGAATGAAGCGACACGTGACATAAACTGGAGGATCTCTTTTATCAGGAGCAAATTGCATGTGTACATGAAAGAATGCTTTTAGCAAAACTTTGTTTCCCAGAATGAATTGTTGTTTCTCATCTTCTTCATCATTAAAATCTTAAGCATTGAATCAAACTGGTCTGTGCATTTAAATGCTTAATACTCATGAGTGTACTCTTAAATTTCACATACATCTGCACTGTAAAATCTAACTAGTTCTCTGAGCTCAAAAAAAACAAAACATATGCAAACGTGTTGCCTAGAAAAAAAACTAACACTTACTTAAGATGACTAAGTTAGGACAACTTAATCATTGTGAGTACAAAGGACCAGAGATGACTTTTTTTTTCCCGAGTGAGCAATACTAAGTGTTTAACCACTGAAAAAGATTTCAAATTTAAAAAAATATATTTTGTGGTAGCTTACTAGTTTCAATTTTGCTTATGTTTTATCATCCTTGAACTTGAGATTTGTAGTAGAACACTTGAACACTATAAACACTATAAGTATAGCTCAGAAAAATTAACAGCACTTCTTGTAATGCAGTTAAACTCAGTCCAACTGTGATTTTCAAATGCAAAAAAGTATATCAGTAAACATCCTGGACATTGTTCTGCTCAATAACAAACAAGTATATTCCTACTATTGTAGCTTGTGCTATTTAATAATACCTAAAAAATTATTAAATTGGCATTTGCATATCTTTTGTTACACAATTGAAAACTTTAAAAAAACCTTTAAAGTATTTCTCACCCTCATGCACTAGCTCAGGGTCCCTCGACACTGCAGAATGCTAAAAGAAAGTTCATGAGTGGAAAAATTAAAGAAATGATAAGCTGTCAGCTGACCATAGTTGGTTTTAGTACATAAATATTGGCTTGACTGTATCTGGTGGGGCCAGGAACCATTTTGACAATATTAGCAGCACTAAGTCTACCCTGTTGTTGGAGTTGCGCAAGGGACCGTGATATCTTTCCATTCTGAAAGGAATTGTGTCTGCTGGTGCTTGAGAGGCAACAGCAGGGCCACCACTGTCATTCTTATCACATGAGAATGAATCAAAATCAGGGTCCTTCTCAACACAATCCTCTGTCTCTGACACATTCTCCTCCGTGTCACTTTGACTGTCAAAGAGTTGTGCCAAAACCTCGCTGACAGTAAAGCTTTTCCCAGAGGACATTTTTTTTAGAGAGCATACAGATTGCAAAGTACACAGTGCGAGTAATGATTTAGATAGAAGGCTCCCTTATTTGGCTTTAGCTGTCAATGTCCTTGCTGAAAAATCCTGCCCACATTCCCCCTCACAAGAAATATCCACTCTGATACTTGGATGTGAACAACTCGCAAGCCACACTGTGGCAAATATCATAGTCCTCATGGGAATGTTGTTGGAGGCTGTGGAGAGCCGGTCCAGCCATCGCCTGCAGCTTCACTGCTTCCGCTGGCGGCTCTGGAGAGCCCTTGGTTCTTCTTACCTTGCCTTTCCCGTGTTCTGTGTGTTTTTTCCAGTCAGTCATGTCTCAGTGTCATGTCTGCGTTTCCATGTCTGTCTTGAATTTCCTGTTTTACTTTAACAGTCATGTGTGAGTGTATTCAGTTTTAAGCCCTCGCTGTCTTGTCTCATCAGATTTGGTTCAGACTAAGTTAGGGCAAGTTGTTCATTATGAGTACATGATATTAAGATAACTTGATTTTTCTGACTGAGCAATACTAAAGGAATTCCACTGACATAACATTTTTTAATGTAACTGTCATGGTTCTAGGTCATTTTGACCCAGCATTTTCAGTTTCTTGTATTTTTGTATTTATCTGTATTATGGTTTATGTTCTGATTCTTTAGTTATCTGAATATTATAATTCTATGTTTCAGTTTGTTGTGGTTTAGGGTTTTGTTTTTAGGTTTTGTGTCTTGTGCCCTCGTGTTTAGTGTAGGTTTAGTTCAGTGTCAAGTCTGTGTCTGAATTGTTTCTTGTTTCCTATTTTACTTTGAAGGTCCATGTCTTATTTCATTGTATTCAGTTTTGCTTCCCCCCGTCTTGTCAGGCTTATCAGGTCCCGCTGTGTTCCCCACCTGTGTGTAATCTCCCTGTGTTCTTCTGCGTGTATTTAAGTCGTGTCTACTTTTGTGCTGATTGCTGGTCTGTCTGTGTATCAACCGTGTGTTCTCCCTGCTGTCAGCCTTCATGTGCCATCGCCCACCTTCCTTTGTGTTCAGGTTTGCTGTTTAGTAGTGATGGGCAGATGAAGCTTCATGAAGCACTGAAACTTTTCATCCAATTGGTTCATCCCAGCGCAAAGCTTCTTGAAGCTTCATTTGCTCTAGTAGGACACCTACTGGACGTAAAAATATTAGTTGGCATGAATTTGAAGAGTGTGGCCTTTTGCACACAGCCTGTAAATGTCAACAACAAAAGCAGTGTGTAAAACATCTATATTGTAGTGATGGCAGTATACTGTGTATATTTATACTGGCAGTATGGAAAATGATTATTTGGAAATGCTTAAAATGGAAACAATCATTTACTGTGAGGTGAGGTGTGGTTGGGGTGTGGACAGTGACAGTGACATCAATGACTTTCTGCATCGTTTCTGGGATGCTTAGGACTATTGCACTGCTGGAAATAGTTTATTTTGATGCATATGCTGCTTTTTTGCAAATTTGCAGTATAATATTTATTTTCGTTTTTCCTGCAGTGTATAAAAATTGGTGTATTTCAAAAATAAAACTATGAAGACACTCAAAATAAATTTCCTGTGGTGGGAAACTATTTTGTGCTGCTTTTTTGTATTTACAGTTTTGAGGGATAAGCCTCTTAAATTTCTCTAACTAGAAATATATGTTAAAAAAAAAAAAGATTTTCAATTTCTTTGTAGTTTATTGCACTTTTTTGCAATTTATGTAATTACTATGCACTTAATGCATGCATATTATTAAAATTTGGGCTATAATGGTTGTATTGATGTATAGCAACTTGAAATGCTCCCAAAAATGGCTCCACAGCATGTAAAAATATAATATAAGCTCTGGCGGACTTGGTTCTATGGTAGGTCTTAAAGGGTTAATACAGCTTTTTTCTTTCTTTTTCTCTTTTTTTAAGCCAGTTTATTCATTTACCAGTTTATTCATTTACCAGTTGATTTATTTACGTGCAAACAGGACAGGAAGCCTGTGTTTAAACATTACTCATGGCACATTCTCTAAGAATAGTCATACATTAGAAGGGTTGATCAATGTGTCCTCAGATAATCCCCTCTGCCTGCCCTCCCATGGGTCTAACTGGATACAGCTTTGACCTCTCTGAGAGAGTCTGTTTGATCATCTTCCTGGGCTAAGCTGCCATCACATCCTGACCACCGTTGATAGGCCCAGCTGGTTACAGGAAGTGGTGAGCTTATAGACTGCACAGTCATGTATTGCGGAATAGTCTGCACTGCAGAAATATAATAATTGCAGTGCTGGGGTTTATGTACTATGATCTAATTTATCTTAGCTGTATTCCACCACTCTTCTGTTAGTGAGACATTATGACAAAACCCTGTTAGCACTCTGAGTATCCCCTGTGAGCACTCCCCCCCCACCCCTTTGCTTTTTCATATCTGAAGATGAAACGAAATGTCCCTAACTGACTTAAACCACCTTAAGCAGCAAAAGGATCAAATTTGCAGAACTATTTTTAGGATTTCTTTAAGAATTTATTTTGTGGTAAACTGATGACGGTATCGCTCAGGTTTCACAGAGCTTCATGTAAAGCAGACACTCCCTAGCAGATCGTTACATGGAGAAACCTTTGGAATGCAAGCATGCTGATCCACACAGGTGTACACATGGGTATTCACAGACGTGGACTACAGCTTTCTTGGCTGCTGCCTCAAAGCACATTGTGCGCTGTCTATCTTGCGTGCTGCACAATATCGTTTATTATTTAATATCTACTGATATCTACTGCTAGCTAGTTTATTGTGATGGTGCTTTTTTTTTTCTTATTATGTTGCTCTTTGTTGTTTGCTTTCTCTTCTGTTTTTTTTTTCTCCATACAGGTGATCCAGGTGTTTTGTTTTTTTTGTTTGTTTGTTTTTTTTTCTCTCTTCCCCCCCTTCTCACCGTCTCTTCTCCCCTCTCTTTCATTCTTTCCCCCTGTCCTATCCCACAGTCATGTCTGTCCCGTTTGTAACAACTGAAAATAAAATAAATTCATAATTATAATAAAGGTCAATCAAATGGACCAATATGGCAAGGCCATGATGATCCACTTGGTAAAATAAATCCGCTTGGCATCTTTCTTGGCCTTAAGACAACAATTCTGATGGCTATAGATCCAAACGGGACAAAAAAAAAAAAAAGAAAAAAGAACACTAATGTCTTTTTGTGGTTTATTCACATGCAACTATGGACACAACTAATGTTCTGTGCGCACATTTTGGTTAATCAGTCACTGCATACACAGACAAGTCAGATACAAAGTAAAGTGTGCATGTTAGTCCCCATAGGGAAATAGTTCCTCTGCATTTAACCCATTCACCCAGTGAAGCAGTGGGCAGCCACCAATGCAGCGCCCGGGGAGCAGTGTGTAGAGACGGTACCTTGCTGAGGGGTACCTCAGAGTAGCCGTTCAGTGGAGTCGAACCCCCGACCTTCCGGTCATGGGGCCACCACTCTACCTACTGAGCTATCCCTCCCCAAGGGGATGTAATCATCCTAGGGAACAATCGCTAGTGTGTATGCGTAATTATTCCCTAAAAGAAAAGGGATTCATAAATATTGCAAAGTTCAGTATATTGAAAATGTTGGTCAAAGGACTGTCAAATTCCTCTTATTTGAATGTTTCGTTGCTGTCTCTTTAAAAGTTCACATCAGGTTTATGTTTATGTCCAGTACAAAGATGACTTGAATATAATAGCATTTCCTCTTTATCAGATGTTAATCACTGTGGTTTTACACACAGGCTATTCATGACTGCATTTTGAGGTATGGGTTGCATGTTAGATGCAGACATACCAACCATAACTTCTAAAATGCTCGTTAAAACCAAAACTGTTATTGCACCTTTACCTTCATTGTGCAAGACAGCATGCTGGTAGCCTACATTTAAGAATCATTATTTATGAGCTTTGAATTTTTGATGCTTTATTACACTTTCTTTTTTGAAAAAGGCAAACAAAAGCAAACAGCCAGAACACAAAGTTGTAAAACCCACCCGATCGACCAAAATCAGCTCAAAGTACTCCCACACAACAGAACCTCCTCTATTCCTCGCTGGCTCCAAATCTCTCAGTGGAATGATCAGTGGTTCGCTATCTGTCACCATCAAAACACCACAAATCCCGTGAATGATTCATTTCCTTATAAACCATTGAATCAGCAGTTAGACTCTAAATGAAGCTTCGGACGTCACTGATCACATGACTCTAGCCAGACGAATCAAGCTTCGACACAGTGCTTCTGAAGCAGTGTGTTGATTTTTTTGACACACGCACCGGAGCGTCAGCTTCAAGCGGGCCATCACTACTGTTTAGTTTTCCCCAGTATAGATTATCTTTAGTTCCATTTTGCCATTTTCACCTTGTGCTTTATTTTGCAATAAACCTTCTTCACATCTCAGCCTGCTCTTGGGTCCCCATATATTTCCTCCACACAGCTCACTTCACTAGCCGTGACAGTAACTACATGAAAATACAGATTTTGTTATAACTTACTATTTTCAAAATTGTTTCTAGCAAATGTATTGCAACTTAAGTACCACATTTCTTTTTTTTTTTATCATACCAAGTTTAACTGTTACAGAAAGACTAACAAAGACATATAATTTCCAAATCAGCATTACTGAGCTAGACAATAAAAAACAGTAAGTGCAGGTAAATAACCTAACCCACTCAATAAGTACCCCAAATTAATGCATGTTATGACTATTGAATTTATATGTAGCTACACAACAGACACAGGTAGATGCTTGCCCAAAAGCTTTAATGTAGCAAGAAGGAAACTTAAAAACAAAGAATTAAAACAGAATAGTTTTCTTCGAAGACAATACAAAGAAACATGGTAAAATCAGTCTACTGATGACACAATCACACTTCTGTTGACTTCTGATTTTGTTGTTTAAGTGTTAAACAGAGAGGAAAATAGAATGCTGCACATAAAGATATAGGAGCAAAACAGAAACATTGTATTTCAGTCTGCTGTTTTGATTCAGATTTCATGTGTGTCAGTCCAGGAGTCCTGATCTCTTCTTGGCACAGACAGAAGGACGGAGATTATCACACCACACATCATCCCAGCATTTGCCATCTGCGAGGTTCAAAAGCAGAAATCAGTAAAATGTCACACAAAGTGTTAAAGATGCAATCCAAAGCAAGATTGTAAGTTTTGATTTATGTAGTATTTTATTTAAAGCACTTAAATTATTCACAAATTAAGCAACCATGTTCTGAATTACCACTATAATTAATCTGTAGGCAAAATGGACGGGAACCACTAATGGGCTCTCCTGGGCACCAGTTTGTGTACTGGAAAGGCCTCCCATCACTCCAAAACCAAATATGCTCCTGAAATTAAACACAGCATTAGTTCAAAAGGTCAAGCCTTGTCACAGTCCCTGTATCAGTGCAACCCATCTCCACCCTAGATCCTCTATTCACATATTTTTTTGACAAAATGTAACATCTTCTATCATTAATACAAAAAGAGAAATACTGTGTAAAAAAAAGAAAAAAAAGTACCCCTGGTGCATTGGTTCCTCCAACCCAGGTTGTTTGGTAGCCATGAGGAGCAGTCATCTTCTGAATCATATGGTATTCGCTGCTGCTGTGCACAGATGCAAGGTTTGCGCCCATGGACAAGCAGTTTCTCTTCAATGGAGAGTGGAGTTTTATTCATGTATGTATTTTATGTATTTTAATCAAGTGTTGAAGACAATACAAATAAGTTAACCTACCTCAGCTCTAGGCCAAGTCATGGATGTTGGAACGTAAACAAAGCAGCGATCTCTAAACTCAGTCCAGCCATGAGGGCAACCACCGGATGTCTTCATTAGGTCATGCTTTGCTGGGGGTCAATAAAAAGTTGTACATGTTGTGTCTCCAGTTGATATCTTATTTTGTAATATCTTAATCCATGACTCGGCCTCTGTGTGGAAAGGTTTTAGGAATATCACCAACTACAAGCCTAAAACCCCCCACTCCACTGATGACTTGCTCTTGGCCAACACCCTCAACGACTTTTACTGCCGTTTTGACGAGCCATCAGGCAGCCTTCACACCTCCAACGGCCCCAACAATAGAGACACTTTGGTCACTCATTCCCCCACCTCTCCCCCCTCCATAGAGCCATCACCACCTTCAAACACTTCACCTACAACACCCCCCTCCTCACCCCACACAAAAGAGGATTTCACACCACCTCCTCCCACCACAACTCTTCATATTCATGAAGCAGGTGTGAGGAAGCAGTTTAAGAGTCTGAATGCTCGAAAAGCTCCCGGCCCAGACGGCGTGTCTCCTGCCACCCTCAGACACTGTGCAAACGAGCTGGCCCCAGTGTTTTCTGGCATTTTCAACTCCTCACTGCAGGCATGTCATGTGCCTGCCTGCTTCAAGTCCTCCACCATAATCCCTGTCCCCAAGAAACCTAGGATCACTGGACTAAATGACTACAGACCCGTGGCTCTGACATCTGTGGTCATGAAGTCATTTGAGCGCCTGGTTCTCTCCTATCTCAAGACCCTCACGGCCCCCCTCCTGGACCCCCTGCAGTTTGCATATAGAGCCAACAGGTCTGTAGATGACGCAATCAACATGGCCCTACACTTCATCCTGCAGCATCTGGACTCCCCAGGAACCTACGCCAGGATCCTGTTTGTGGACTTCAGCTCTGCCTTCAACACCATCCTTCCAGACCATCTCCAAGGCAAGCTTTCCCAGATGAATGTGCCTGATCCAATCTGCCGGTGGATCACTGACTTCCTGACGGACAGGAAGCAGCATGTGAGGCTGGGAAAGAATGTCTCGGACTCCCGGATCATCAGCACCGGCTCCCCTCAGGGCTGTGTTCTTTCTCCTCTGCTCTTCTCCCTGTATACCAACTGCTGCACCTCCACCCACCAGTCTGTCAAGCTAATCAAGTTTGCAGATGACACCACCGTTATTGGACTCATCTCGGACGGGGATGAGTCTGCCTACAGGAGGGAGGTTGAACGTCTGGTGTCCTGGTGCAGCCACAACAACCTGGTGCTGAATGCCCAGAAGACAGTGGAGATTATTGTGGACTTCAGGAAGCACACAGCTCCACTCCCCCCCATCATCCTGTCTGACACCCCCATCACCTCTGTGGACTCATTCCGCTTCCTGGGTACCACCATCACCCAGGACCTGAAGTGGGAGCCCACCATCACCTCCGTCATTAAGAAAGCCCAGCAGAGGATGTACTTCCTGAGGCAGCTGAAGAAATTCAACCTGCCAACACGGACGATGATGCAATTCTACACTGCAATCATTGAGTCCATCCTCACCTCCTCCATCACCGTGTGGTACGCTGGAGCCACTATCAGGGACAAACAGAGACTGCAGCGTGTTGTGCCCTCTGCTGAGAAGGTGATTGGCTTTAGACTCCCATCTCTGCAGGACCTGTACACCTCCAGGACATTGCGGCGTGCAGCTCGGATCTCAGCTGACCCTTCTCACCCTGGACACAGTCTGTTTGACCTGCTCCCCTCAGGCAGGAGGCTCCGGTCCATTCGCACCAGAACCTCTCGCCATAAGAACAGTTTCTTCCCCTCTGCTGTCGGACACATGAACAATATCCGTATGACTGTTCCCACCACTAACACATGACCCTACGCTGTGTTCACTGCATCATTCCATGTTTGGCACTGATCACCACCTGCACTCATGTATATATCATGTATATATCTATCTACTTAGCACTTTTAATTCTTATTCTTATTTTTATTTCATGTCTATTTAAGCGTAATTTATGACAGTATGTTTGCACTGAAGCACCGCAGCAATTTCCTAATGTTGTAAACCTGCTCAACATTTGGCAATAAAACCCTTTCTGATTCTGATTCTGATTCTGATCTACTATAAATGAAGACGATCATACAAGCAATATCTTGAAAAATAAACATTAGTTAAATGATCGACAATGAACAGAATATTTTGACTGCTTCACATTTATATAGTGTAATCAGATAACAGACAGATAACAGATAATAGACATCAGATAACTGATGTCCTATACGAGGTTAGTGGTGTTGCCATAACATCTCACTGTCTCGCCACATATATTGCAAACCACGTCTTGGCTGTTTGTGGAGGTAAAATACGTCCACACATGACTCCGTTTACGCTCAGCCATTGTTGTGAGTGCACACGAGGTGCTGCGACACATTTATACAGTTGTATTTTGCATTTGACTATGAAAGGCGTAAGAGGAAGTATTTCCTTCCAATTTAGATGATCCGAATGATATGGTTTCTTTCCACTCTGTTCCTGTTAATGATAAACTACAAATTTACCGCAAAGTGCTAAAATATCAATATTTTAATGTGAGAATCGATTCTAGAACATAAACGACTTGTATCGGAAGAATCGATAATTCAGTGTCAATCCGCACACCACTAGTGATTATTAATAATGCCTTTCCAGGTATTAAAATGATAGATTATTTATACAGTACCTTTAAAAAGGATTTGCAAAGTTGACAAACACAATCAAGGAAGAATGTAAATTCAAACAGAGTTAAAATGTGAGGTTAAACAAAACTAAGTACAGTATCAAGAAAATGTGAATTAAATTAAAAAAAACCCCACAAAAAACTTTGACTGTGTTTGTGAAACGCAGAAACTGCACTGCATTTCATTTTCTCTCACTCTCTCTATCTTGCTATTATATTCTCTAGTGCTACACTCTCTTTTATATTCAGCTATTTTTTAGAAATAAAATGTATTCTTTTCTCTTCTTGTAGTGTATCCTTTGTACTATAAACTGAGGTGCACATCTTCCATTAGAAAGGTGCTTTTCTTTTCTTTAGAGATGTGATTACTTTTAGTCAGGAAAATGTCCACTAACCTCTTGGGATGAATCCCTTTGCACCACTGCTGACCTCTTCATCTGGCAGAGCTGAACAAATTAAAACAGCAATTGTTGACTGATTATTGAAATACTTACACACACTTGCATATTGCAACTTGTCCTGAAGTACTCACCAGCAGCAGTGGTCAGAGCAGTCATTACACAAAGAAGTGTAGACACACTGAATAGCTTCATTTTCATCTGTTTAAAAAAACAGAAATGTTAAAATAAGTGATGGTTCAATAAGAAAAGAGAGACGATAATTTATGAGTCTCCTTCTACACACAGCAAAAACTGTAGTGTTGAATCAACTCCCACAGAGTTGATTTTAACATTTTTTCAGGGTTTATATAGCTCCACACTCTACAGAGTTGAATTAACATTTTCAAAATAGTTAATTATTTAACACTTTGTCAGAGTTCCTTCTTTAACTCTTAAAACTGGGTTAAATTAACACTGAGCAAATTATTATTAACACCATGTCTGAGTTAATTTTAACTCACCAAACTGGGTTAAATTAACACTACACAGATTGAAAAATAACACTACTTTAACTCTTTAATCTTTTATTAAGGTAGTTTTAATCCCTAAAAGAACTATTTATGTAATAGATTAACATAACTTTTTAACAACAACAAGTACAATCATGAGAATAATTTCAAGAAAACTGTACATTGTCCAAAAACATTTATTATCATGCTTCTTTTTCCCAGAAAGTGAATCAAAACATAATAAATGAAGATATAATGTACAAACTTTCATCTGCAGCACTGTATGAGTTTTGAATATCAAATGGTCTGTGACATTTGAGTTCAGTTATTTTTATGACACACCGTTCTTCAGTTTGTACTACTTTGAATGCATGGTGATGTTCATCAAAGTTTTCAGTAAAGAGTTTGTGTGTCAACAAAAAAATGTCATTTTCAACCATAAGTGTATCAATTATTTGACAAAAGACTGGCATGTCTTCCTCCATTGTACTGCAAACAACGAGTCCAGCTTTGTACTCTACACCATCAATTTTAACCCAACTTGTTGAGAAAACATCTTTTGATAATAGCATTTCACTATTGACCACACTTTCACCTCTTAAAGAAAATGATTTAATTGGCCCAAACTCCTTCTGTTTAAGAGAAAAGGTTTCCCAGTGATAAGCAATGGCCATCTGATGCCGTTTAGCAAGCGATTTGGTGAGGTTTTTGAAATTTTTGAAATAATCTTTGAACAACTTGTGCTTAGCTTCAAACCTCATACTCCACATATACAGTAAAGGGCCAATTTTTTGAATAGAGGATGGGTAATGAATCATAAAATGATGCTTAGGAATCAAGTTTCTGTGTGGATACGTGTGCTTAAATAGTTTGTGGTGGTCAATAATCAAATTCTTCAAATATATAGTCATTCCCAGAGTGAGACAAGGTGAAAAAACAATGTTCATTATTTGAAGTAACAACAATAACAAATTCCAGTGTCTGTTCCCTGCAGGAATAATGTCACCAAACAAAAGTGGGATGTTTTTCACAAGACAGAATGTCTGGATAGAGTTCAAACCAATGCTATTGCCAGCACTGTCCAATATGATTTTAGTGGGCCGGTTTTTTCTTTCTAAAAATCCATAGTCAAAACCACAAATCCTAGAAAGCAAGTTCTGTTCTGATATGAAGTGTTGCGTCAAAAGCAATTTGACCTCATACTGAGCCACACCTTCAAGAAGGTCATGCATTATATCAAATGAGTAGTTATTGCAAATATGGTAATACTGCAATGAATTGAGTGCAGAATTTCTTTTCAACCCATACAGTGACTTCAATTTAGGATCTTCCCGAAGAGAGTGGCAATGTATGTCAAACAAATCTTTCCCACGAAGAATAATTTTAGGATCATCCTCACTGTACACCATTTGACAATCATTCTTCTCAATCAAACAAAGGCGACAGAAATGACGGCTACTGAACGACTCATTAAAACCAAGAATTGAGTGCATCCCTAGGTTATCTCCAGTGATCTGTGATATTGTGCCATATACCTGCTCATCAGAAAATGGAAGACTTAGCCCTTGGCTTTCCAGTTTTTTGACATCATTTATCAGTGGTTCCAGTATAACATCAAAACCATACTTTTGCATATCTGGTGTGTGGAAAAGTGACACTAAATGAATGTTCATCAAAATGGAATTAAATTTTGGGGGCAAGTTTCTTATAACAAAATAAATACAGCCAATTTTGTGAATTCCGCGTTTAGAGCCAAGAGGATTGGCTGTTTCAAAATCATCATAGTATAGCTGAATTTGTAATGCATGCCTTTTGGCTGAAAACAAAGGGTGAGTTTTAAAGTAACTTCCATCACAAAAGTCATGATAAGCATCAGGCTCTGAGCTACACTCTCTCTGCAGGAAAACACAAATCTCTGGATTTCTAAACATGAACTTCAAAGACTCCAAAATAGGTACATATATAAAAGTATCCTTCACAGGTACTTGATCATAAGTACCAGACTTCTGATTTCACCTGATGTCATACCTCACTCTAAGTGTTATTTCTCTAGGTTCTACAACTCCCCATTTTAGATTGAAGTATTTATTTCGTTTCCATTCTGTGTTCAGATTGGTGAAAGGGTTTTCAAAATTTTCAAAACATTCATTTATTAAAGATATGCTGGAGTCCTTTGTGGGTAACGCAGAAAGAATGGCCTGCTTTGCTTCTGAGCGAAGCTCACTTGTTAATTCCTCCAAATCGCCTACAAGTGAGGATACTAAACTGTTAGAAAGGCCACTACCCTGCAGTTTGGCCACAATGGATGCACACATTTCTTTGGATGAATCCCTTGTAAGTACTGAATCAATGCTCACTAGAACACTGGAAGAACTAGACTCTGGAAGAACACTGGGAGAACTGTGAGGAAGATATGAGGAATTAAACTGGTCCTCCAAAGCAGGTGAAACTGTGTCATTAGAAAAACAAGCAATGGCTGAAGTTCGATCATTTTGGTCAACATTGCTGTGAAAACTGAGGTGCTTCCTAAAGCCTGCATAAGTTTGGAACTGAAGCCTGCAGCCTGGCTGCCAACAAAATAACTTAAACTTAGGTCCAGGATAATAATCATGTTCACCTCTTAAATGTGAAATCAGCTGCTGACTGCTGGGATAAGCTCTCTTACACAAAAAACATGTCAGCATTTTAATGATTTTTACTTAGGTTGTGAGAAGAATTTCCTGGTTAAGGATTTTGGCTCTCAGGTCACAAACTCTTGGGGACTCCTTCATTTTCCCCATATCAATATTGTATACTGTTGTCTGCAGAAATGTGTAGAAATTCACAAGTGCAGCATCATAAGACACATTGAACACAAAATGAGCTTTAAAAAGCTCATCAAATGCCCCAAGGGAGCGGCTGGCCTGGCAGGGGATGAGACACTTGTCTATGGCAACATAGAAGCTGTCGACCTTCCTCTTCTGGCGCCCAACAGCCAGGAGGTATGGCTGCTGACTCTGCTGATTCTGGAGATGGTCTTCCAAACTGCAGCAAGACTGGAGTTGAGACAAAGATACTGAGCATTAGACACAGGAGCAAGTCAGAGATAATAGCATCACAGAAATGAGTATGTAAACCTCCTTTGTAAGCTCAACTGTAATTTGTTTCATTCACCTCTTAACCAGTGACATGACAACTTATGACAAAAACTATAAATATTAAATTACCTTATGAAAGACTACAAGTCTCTCAACAGCATCAGAGGCGCTGATTTTTTGATACTTTGGTCCTCCTGGGGGTGGCGGAAGGAGATGTAACAGTAACAACAGGGAGGCCATGTCTTGGTCAAAGGCTGCGGCCAAAGAGTCACAAGAATCAATTGACAGCAAATCTTTCAAATGCAATTTTTAAGGAGAACTAGAAACACTTCCTAAGAAAGTTGAAATGTGCTGTCATAAACATTAAACTAACAGCTAAAGAAAACTGATGAAGCAAAGCTAACAGGTGAATGAATTGGTATTTATTAATAGAATCCTGATGCTATTGAACTTTAACTGCTTATAGCAAATCATATTTAACAAACTCACTTGCTGCCTCATCAAGATCACTTCCTGGTGGACTCTCTGCTGACTGCACCAATTGACGCAACTCTACTGTTGAGGTGAGCTGCTTGGCCTCTTTGATGATTTGATACCTAAAGATTGGATCCCATTTCTGAAGCAGCCTGGTAGATATCTCATCATCAAACAGGAGAGTGAAGTCTTGATTCACCTTTAAGAAAGAAAATCTACTACTGCCACATTCATCTTGAAATTTAAAGTGATATTAAAAATTCCACTGAATATTCTCACCAATCCTTTTGTATCCAAGAATCTTGGGAAGATAGACAGGATATCAAGACTTTTGTCAGGATCATTGATGAGCTTCTGACGATGCTGAAAGGTCTCTCTCATCTTCTTGAAAATCAAGGAAGTGTCGGATGTATGGTTCAGCAAAGAGATGGCCTCCTGGCAAGCATCTCCATCAAGTTGCATGTCGACATTAATGGGCCTTTGGTAATTTGGGCCCCCTGAAGAAAAACACACAAACATAAAAGCATAGGTGCTGAGCAGATAGGTAAATGAAAACAAAATAGTATATAATGTAAATGAGAACATTATCTAGTTTGTGGACACTTAATTTCTTACTTCCTTCTTGAGCAAAGCCGGTGGAGCTACTTGGTGGTGCAGATCCTCTTCTAGTCTTTCTCTGTATCGTTTTCAAACGCCAAGAAATGTATCCAGTGCTGCTTGCAGCATCATAGAAGTGTTCCTAAAATGTAAATACATTCAAAAATAATGTGTTGTCAATCTGAAAATTTTTAGAACTTAAATGTCAACGCACACAAATCCCAATGATGCACAGCATGAAAATTATGTAAACAAAGTGCAATAGTAGTGACTATACATAGCCTTTCTTGGAGTATGGGTCTTTCAGGGATGGGAACAATGTCACTACCCCTAGCGTGTACTGTTCTCTAACAGCTTTGGTGGGGAGGTGCCTGAAAAACGATTTTAAATTAACATGCTTAAGTAATGGCAAAATAGTAACTTGTATTTAAAAAAAAAAATGCACAAATAGAACACACATACCCATGGCAATCAATCATGTGAGCCACTATTATATTGACCATTTTTCTTCTGGTAGCATCTGTTAGAGTTTGTGTTGTGTGATATTCCTGGAGAACCTCTTCACCACCTGAATTGGTTCCAAGTACACCTTCAATTAACTTGAGAAAAAAAAAGATGCAAAAAGTGAGGAATAGCTTTTCTACATATTAAGAATAATGAAGTAGAAAAAATACTATGAGAACTGAGTTTTGTCACAACCTTTTTAGCAGATGCTGCATCAACAGTACCCTCAACTCTTGTTTTCTTCCTGGGACCCTCATCTAGAAGTATAGTTGATGTACTTGCATTTGAGCTGAAGCTTGAGTCAGAACAATCAGATGCAGAAGACAAGGAGTAATCAGAAAATTCTAAAAGGAAAAAACAACATTATTCTGTAAGGTGTAGAAAAAAAAATCTGGCTGCAGATTTTTAACTAACAAGGCAACATCACACTGCAGACCTGACTCATTTAAATTAACTGATCTCAATGTTCAAACAGCTGATTGGTCAAATTGTGTGCTCCTGATTATTTGGAACAACCAGCAGCCACACAGCCCTTCCCCATGTCTGGTGTTGAGCTTGCCCCTTTAAATTTCTCACCATCACTTGAGAAAACTGTTAGGACCACAGTGCCTTGGCTGATAAGATCACTGAAAATCACTTCATCAACTTCTGTCCCTGTTGCATCTTTGTACACTACTTTTGCATCAGGTGGCAGGCAAAATCTCTCGATGACTGGAAAAGATAAGATATATCTGAGTGCACCTTTTCAGTAAACTGTTCTTGCCTCACATTCACTAAAGTGATACACCACTGTATGATTCAAGAGACTTGGCGAAACGCCCTACAAAAAATTCTGTCCCCCCAACTAAAATTAGGTAAGATATAAACAAACCTTTTTCATGAAACTGCATAAACTCAAACCGCCCATCAACCTCTTCCAACTTCACATACTTCTGCTGTTGGCAGTATCGAACCTGGACCAGCATTTTACTGAGATAAAATAATAACAAAGATGACATACTAGTAAGTATTTGACATTTAGAGCAATTCAAGCAAAAATGATTAAAACACTGACATATACCGTACATGGTGATTAATACTGACCATGCGTTTGAATTTCACTGCAATAACATT
Organism: Astatotilapia calliptera; assembly: GCF_964374335.1. Taxonomy (NCBI): domain Eukaryota; kingdom Metazoa; phylum Chordata; class Actinopteri; order Cichliformes; family Cichlidae; genus Astatotilapia; species Astatotilapia calliptera. The sequence continues at coordinate 61,099,287 of NC_137424.1, forward strand.
TAATGTTATCAAATAAACCTGTGTCTGTCCATGCAGGAGTCCAATTGATACACAACACAATACAAAATACATGTTAATCTATGGTGTAGTTTACACCAGACACGGAGTGCTACGAAGCGATTGTTTCGGTATCTGGTCTATTTTTTGCGTGGGCCACGCATGTTCCGCAGGAAGTTACACCAAGACACACAAGACAATCCAGGCAATTTTGAAGATAAAAGCTATTCTCCAAAATAAAATACTGCGATTGACAAATGCGATCAGATTCGTGTATGAAAAGAGACAATAGAGATGAAAATAAACACATCGCAAAGGAGGGGACAGCCTAACTGACTATGTTTGGGGCGGGTGTCTCAAAGGGAGAAGAGAGTGAGACAGAGAGAGAGACAGATTAGAGACAAGTCAGCGATGAACGATGTCAAAGTAAAAGCAGGAGTGACTAAAACAAGCTCTCTTCAATTATTTTGGGATGTTATTTCAACCCTGAAATTTTAACACTCCAGTTTTTGCTGTGCAGAATGGTCTGCTCTCTTTTCACCTTTTCAGTCAGTAGCTTCAGCATGGAGGTGATGAACAGCTCTAAGATTATTGGTTATATACTGTTTCATATATTTACATAGTTGCAAAACCGGAAACCACCCTCTTTCTCAACAAGAGATGACACAATACCACTTTTTTATGTCCAATACCAATATCATAAATTTGGATATCTGCCGATACCGATACGTTTCCGATATAGTGTAATTTTAAATCAATAAAACTGTTTTTAATATCTTGCTGCATTTTGTATAAGTTCATACTCAAGTTTTAAAAAACAAAACACTAAAGCTATTCTGTTATACTTGTATGAAAAAAATAACTGTCTCTCTGTCTCTCTTCCTTCTCTCACCCCAACCGGTCGCAGCAGATGGCCCCGCCCCTCCCTGAGTCTGGTTCTCCGGGAGGTTTCTTCATGTTAAAAGGGAGTTTTTCCTTCCCAATGTTGTTAAAATTGAATTGAATTGAAATTGAATTAACTGTTGTTTAAATATCTTGTTTAAAGTTCAAAGAGAGAGATTAGTGATTTCTGGTGCCACCTTCTGACCAAAATGTTTTGTGCTCCAAAAATAAAAATGTAAAGTTGTTGCTCTGTCTCAGTTTTTCCAGATGATAAACAAATTGTAATTTCTTTAATTGGAAGTTCATTGCCCAACTTGTCCTGTATTTATAAAACAGAGGTTTCTTTAGACAAATGTTAACAGAAAACTGTTAACATTTCCTAAATTGAACAAAAGTGCTTTAAAAACAGGATATTCCACATTTAGGTTAAGAAATACATCAGGGGGATTTCAGAGGGTGACTGGTTGTAGTAATAGAAGGCATGTGTTAAAAACCAGTTATGATTAAAAGCTTTGTGTTCATTATCAATGCTTTGTGCAGTAGTTGGCACTGTTTCACAGCAAGAAGAATCCAGCAGCCAGCCAGGCCTTGCATGTTCTTCTTCTTCCTCTGCTCTTTTTGGGTTCCTTGCCTTCGTTCTAGAATACAACAACATAAGTGTTAGTTTCATTCTAAATAAATTTCTGAAACATTAATTAAGTTTTATTAATGTCAGCTTGTTTATGCATGAATGCATTTTAGAAAGGACATGCAGGCATTCTGATATTTCCCTCTGCCTTATTACTGTAGATTTCTTTTTCAAAGTTCAAGTAGAGAGTTTATTAAATACCAGCAACAGCAAAATCCATGAATTTGTCCAAAGGATACTGTCCATATTGTCGCACAAGAAGCAACACAAGTGGCTCCATTAATCACATTAATCACTCAGAGAATCATGAAGACAGAATCTAAACCATATGAACTTTCTTTGTTGGCATCACAGTAAGTTACATCTAATTGAGGTAGGTACTGTATAATAACACAGATTCATACTGCACACAATGTTACGCCCCAGTCTAGGGGTACAGGAACATAACATAAGGGTTAGAAAGGACGTGACCCTGCCCTGGTCCCCAAAACCATAAACTAATCTTTGAAGGGAACGGTGGTTTATTTGTCTCTACACTGAAAAGCTTAACTCCAGGGTGAACAAAGGCCAAAATAACAAACGAATCAAGCTAAGTTAGGAAAGGAGGTGCTATCTAAAACCCTGTGAAACAAAAATAAAAAAAAAGACACATGCTACACCTAACTCACTAACTGAAACAAACAGGAGAAAACGGTACAAAAAAATAATAAGGCAGCTCACCCCTTCTGTTTCAGTGTCTATTTACAATGTACTATTTACAAGTGAAGACTAATTTACACACTATATACAATGCTCAGTAAATCTCAGGAACCACACACAAATAACACAAGGTTTGGAAGCCAGGGCCAGCTGCTGTGCTGCTGCTGTCACTCGCTGCCACCAACAACTGTTGGTGAGGGATCTTTTAGGGGAGTCTCTCGCAACAATCCAGCATCAAGGAGCGCTCAGCCACACTGTTAAGCTCCCTGACGAGGCATGATCAGCTCCAGGTGTGTGTGATCCTCCTCCACAGGTGCTCTGTCACACCCACACAAACCCACCTACACACAAACACATGGAAAACAAAGGACAGCAGCAACAAAAATACACATGTCCATACTTATTCAAAAACCCTGGGTCCCTCAGACCCAGGCCCGCGACAAATTAATTTTCCCGTCTGAGCCTATTTTGTCTTTACAACTTTCCATTGCGATAGCTTTTCATCATATACTTTCCACCATATTAGATGAAAGTTAGAGATAGAGTTAATGGTTTCAGAAAAAAAGGAGGCCAGCTTCATGTGGATATTCTGTCCATCTTGATTTTACCATGTGCTCTTCACATTATCATACTCATCAACCATTTTTCACTAGAGAGAATATACAAATCGTTGATGAAAGATGTGTATTATATTATGTTTTAATTTACAGACAAAATTACAATATCAAATTAGCCCTGTAGAAATCACAATCAACGAAGGGCTTAAACAACAACCCTCATAAAATTCTTAAAAAGCTTCAACTTTTGAAAATTCTCTTTAAAACTTAAGTTGAAATAAAATTTCATAGCAGTTATTATTCAATCTTTGATATGTTGTATTTGAGGCCAATGTCAAAAAACAAAAGATCTCTATGTGACATTTCAAAAGCATTTTTGTTAAGACCACTTGTAAATATATATATATATATATATATATATATATATATATATATATTTCTGCCCCGGGGCTTCCTCCGGGTGTGACATGCTTTGAAAATCTCACCCAGGGGGCATCCTTGTCAGATGCCCGAACTACCTCAACTGGCTCTTTTTGATGTGGAGGAGCAGCGGCTCTACTCTGAGTCCCTACCGAATGGCCGAACTTCTCACCCTATCCCTAAGGGAGATGCCAGCCACCCTTCGGAGGAAGCCCATTTCTGCCGCTTGTATTTGCGATCTCGTTCTTTCGGTCACTACTCACAGCTCGTGACCATAGCTGAGGGTAGGGACGTAGATCGATTGGTAAAATGAGGGCTTCGCTTTTACACTCAGCTTTCTCTTCACCACAACAGACCGGTACTGCGTCCGCATTACTGTGGCCGCTTTTTACTGAAATGGTGCACCTCAAACCAGAGAAGTAGTTACAAAGTTACAATAATGCACTGAAATGGGAAATGGAGCATATTCTCCTTGTTTCCAACACAATATATTTTATTCTTGGATTCCTAAGCAGCTTTGGATGGTTCAGAGTTCAAAATACTTTGATTTTAGCCTCAGTTTGACACTTCAGTTCATCTTCTGTCTTTTCTTGGCTTCTCTCCCTATAAGCCAACTTTCATCTGATTGGTTTCCCTCATAGAAAGAAGATTTGAATTGTAAGGGGACCTTTTGTGCTCATGGTCAGAACTGCGTGTCTCAGATGAAAATATTGAAGATATAACCGAATAAATGTGAATGTCTAGAGCATTATGAAGCGTTCGGCTTACAAAGTTTACATGATCACATTATCTGAAACTTTCCCATCTATTATAGTGAACATTCACAACTACAATTTATGTGGTTTAAGTTGGGTAAAGATTCCTTTAATACGTACTCCATGGAGGTCAAAGGGCCTTTTTCATCATTGGTTCAATAATAAATACACATTTAAAGTTGTGGAACAGTCATGGACACTACAGATGCTAGTAGCCCTCTAACAAAGTAAGAAATGTAACAACTAATTTGCACAGATGAACTCAGGGCTTGTTTGAGTTATTGCCATTCATAAATGCATGCAGAAGTCCAGACTGAGAGACTAAAGCCACACTGAAGACTGTATAAGCACAGGTGCTTTGTTCAGGGATACTGACAATGACAGTCACTGTATTCATATAAACTCTTTCTCAGAGCCTGTTTTCCTGTCATTGAAATGTGTAGCTTCTTCAGCTGCTCTCCTGCTTCCTCCAGATATTTCAGAAGCTCCACTTCCTGATCTTACTTGATCTGAAGTTCTCGCCACTCTGGATTTGTGTGTGTGTGTGTGTGTGTGTGTGTGTGTGTGTGTGTGTGTGTGTGTGTGTGTGTGTGTGTGTGTGTGTGTGTGTGTGTTGTTTTTTTATCAAAGCTGTTCCTTGTGGTGTTTACACATCTGGATTCTTGAGCATCACCTCTTTTTCAGCATGTTCAGTAATCCTAGTAAAAAAATACCATGTTACCTTGTCATTTTGTGTTCTTTGTGATTACATAAAACAATGTATACAATTCACAGAGGAGAGAATTCACTTTTGTTTCTTTAATGGTTCAGTTTATCCCACTTTTTAAAGTATTTTTCTGAAAATTTGGAATTGACTTATTTTGATTCTTCATAATTGAAAAAAAGAAGTTTAGGGACATGTTTGCGATGGTTTCACAGATATCAGTATAGACAATTTCATGTTTATCTAATGACAAAAAACACTATTTTAAAAAGAGAGACATGTTTACCTTAGTCGCTATCTGTGAATGAAAAATCCCTCTACTTCATGGCACTAAAGGATAACTTGATCTGAACTACTTTGTGATGTTTCCATGAGAACAACAAGACAGTGTCTCCATTCTAAAGACAAAAATACAATATGTGACAACAATCATGATCTGTTCAGGCAACAAAAACCAAACGATTTCTTCAAAATGTCATTTTTACTTTTTTTTCTTAGTAATAGTTTAAGCAGGGGAAACACAAAAGGTTGTTTAATAAAACATACAGCACTTAACAATTACGCACTAAAAAAATTAATATGCATCTAATGGCGACATCAAAGGAGCGTTCAGTAGAACAAAGTATACAAAATACTACACAAAGAAATGCTTGATGGGGGTTGTTGTGTGAAGTGCTTTGTGGGTTGGTTGTTTGCTTCTCTAGGAGGAAGTTACTGATCTCATAAAGCCACAACTGTTTAGCACGTAGTTAAGAGGCAGCGTGTGCAATCTGATGTGCAAAGACAACACGCTGATAAAACTATGAACTCAACTCTGGGTATCAGAGAAGGGAGACAATTATGTGCTGTAAAATCATGGTTCTGTAACCTCTAAAGGATTATGTACACCTCCACAGATGCATTTTGGAAATCTTAGAAAAAAGAAAAGACATTAAAGTCAACCTTGAAAATTAATCATGCGAATTATGCAATTTCCCTCCAAGTAAAAGGCATTTACTGTTCATTTTGTCCTCTTTTCTTCATCTTTTACTGTTTAACTTTCTCTTGTCGTGTGTAATTCTTTTTTTTTGAAATTTGCTTTTAAAACATTGAACTCAGCCTCACGGATCTTCTCATACAAACTCGTTAAAGTTTCTGCACAGGCTTCCGGTCAGGTTCAGTTTTCTTGCTGCAGCCATGAGCTTCGTTGCTTTGCTGTTGTGTTAAAGGGCATTAAATATCAAAGTTTAATCAAAATTTAGGATCACAAATAACTGTTGATTAGATATATCTACAGTTATTAAGACACTTCTTCCACCCAGCTCATCAGCTTTTCAGTTTAATGCTTTCAGGCAAGCAGTACAGGTCGATGAGAGACTGCACTATATCTAAGAAAAACTTTTTCAAAAAAGATTTTTCAATAACTGAAAAGTATGATCATGAAAAATATAGAGTTATTTATCATCAAGAGCATTTTTCTCATTTTAAGCCAAAAAATAAGTTAACTTTTTTATGGCCAAAAATGCCATCTGTTTATGGGCCTGTGTGTGTGCGAAAATGTGTTAAACCATAGCAGAGTACTTAGTTAAACTTGTGCTTACTTTTTGAAAGCTCTTTGTTTTTCTTTATCTTTTTTAGACTCTGAATTAAGCCAGCTGGGTTCTATCCCCCTTTCTCTCAATGATATTGTTAAGTTTTTTCATTCTTGCTCTCCCGATTAACAGTTAATTGTACACAATAACATTAACCATCTTATATTTTTCAAACTGTTTAGACATCTCAGAATTGGATGATTACCGTTTACAACATGCTCCCGTGGCAGGACAGAAAAATGTTTGCCTCTCAGACACGGAAACACACAAGTTGTTAACAGAGCTAGGCCTGTGGTGCAGCACTCAACGCTCCCTCTGGCAACCAGCGAGACCGGCGCCCTGTCTTGGCAATGCGACACACCCAAGCCCCGCCACGTTAACTGTATATATCCCCGCAGACACGGTGAGTTTCCTGGTGTAACCCATGTGAAATACAGGGCTGCAAAATCCCTTTTTGTTACCTAAGGCTTTAGCCTGTTATTGTCACAAGTGCTGTAATGCAGTCTTGTGTTCTGACAACCTTGCGTCCAGTGCGCAGGAAGCATTACCTGTCTCTTCCTGTGAGATCTTCCCTCTGATGGTGGTCAAGTGTGTGTCGGAGCGCATGGAAAAAATATCTTGGTATGCAATGCTGCAACCCCGTTAATGAGACCAGATTGTGTTACGTATAAATGCTAAAAAGTTACTGTTTTATTAGGCCCCGAACTCTGACCACAAAGGGAATAATGTCTGTCAAGTTATTTGTGTTGGAAAATCCCGGTGAGTCATATGCTTTTGTTAGGTACCTGTTAAGTTAGATAATGTATTTCACTAGCTGATTCAGCTCAGAAACCTTTGAACGAAAAACAATCGGGAGCTTTGAGAATCTGGTGTGTTGTTTTTCTTCTCTTGTTGTTCTTTACAGTGTGTTATAAGTGTTGAATGCTTTGAGCTAAAGATGTTTTACTGTCGATGCTCGATGCGATGCTAGCTGCTAATAGCTGTTAGCCACCCCACCCCCCGAAGCCATATTCCGATCGGGGAGGTATTCAGATAGAAGCACTAGCTCTGTTTATATTAGAATGGTTAGGTCTTGATAGAAATGGGCATATTTCAAGTTTAGTTAACCTTAGGGTTAGGGTTAGGGGGTTAGGATAGGGTAACCCAGACCTCTACATCAGAGAGACCAAACAGCCACTTCACAAGCGCATGGCACAACACAGAAGAGCCACCTCCACGGGACAAGACTCAGCAGTCCATCTGCATCTTAAGGATAAAGGACACTCTTTCGAGGATGCCAATGTTCACATTTTGGACAGAGAGGACAGATGGTTTGAAAGAGGAGTGAAAGAAGCCATCTATGTCCACTGTGAGCGACCATCTTTGAACAGAGGCGTTTGTTTACGACACCAACTCTCTGCCATCTATAATCCAGTTTTGAGATCCCTTCCCAGACGCCTTAACGCCCACTCACATCCTGGGCCATCTGACCCCAGGAAATCACATGATAGGGTGGGGCCAGGTTTCACAATGAGCTCACCCGAAACTCTGGCTGATTGTGACCCACACCTGTTTTCACACCTTGGCTCATGTGATTAGGTAGAGGATCATCAGTGGGTCCTTTGTCCCTCTTTGGGGGGAAACTCCCACTGGGTTTAAATCTAGGACTCTCCACCATTTGACCTTAGAACTGAAGAAGCTTCTCGGATGAGAGGTGAAACGTCTTCAAGCAACTTAAAGAAGTCCAGACGCTTTTCTTTGCAAGCTCCTTTGACTACGATGACCTGGATGACTGAGAACCTTCACAGACAATACATTACAAGGAAAATCACCTTAAGAATTAAATAATCATGTATGCACACACACACACACACACACACACACACACACACACACACTAAAAACCTACACTGGAGTATTTATACATACTCCTTGTTTTAAGATTTAATAATTAGGATTAATGTGCAACTTTTTACCGTGTTATGACCTGTTGTGATAAGGCAAAACAAAGGGTTAATCAAAGATGGCCCATCTACAGATAACATTTAGTGATGGGGACCTTGGTACTTGACCCTGCACCTTCTGTTTTTGGCACTTCTGCCCCGGTGCCTGTGCAGCCCCCGGTGAGCTGGCTGTGGTGTCTATAATGGCTGGGACCTGTGGAGAAAGCCCAGAATAAAAGGGGTTAGCCGCTTGAAAGACCTCCAGGAAGGCCTTGGGAAGCAGTTTCTGTTATAGAAAATGCTGGGGTCAATCCAGATCACTAAATAAATACAATACATTTGTAAAAGTCTGTCTTACTTGTTCTTCAAGAAGTAGAGGCAACCCCCCTGGATTTCAGAGACATTGGACTCCATCTCCCAAATGTCCTTTCTCCGTAGGGAAAACATGACATCTATATTTTCTCTCAAGAGTTGCATGTTTTGTTCTCTCTTTTTTTTCATTGCATTAGTCCAGATACTTATTTTGGCCATCCCATGCAACATCAACATACGGTCATACCTGTCCAATTGGATAGGGAAAGAACAAAACTAAAAACCCCTGATGTTAAAAATAAATGTGTAATTTGAAATAACAATTTTTGATGTCGCTGATAATGAGAAGCAGGAACCATTTCATTAAACTGGATGAAACTGCTTAAAAAAACAGGAAATTGCATATTTTGGTTCCTAAGTAATTCATTTGAGGGTTATCAGAGAATGACTGGTTTAGTAGTGACACAAGTCATTTTGAAAAAAGGAAGTCATGATTTAATTGGCTGAATTTTTGAGTAAGAAATAGACATTTTTTATCAATACTTTGATCTAAATTAATTTTTAAGAACAGAATTGCATGGCGTTTATAACTGCACAGTACAGTATTGTGTTGGTGGTGAGCATTGTTGCCTCACAGCAGGAAGAATCCAACATATAACTGGGGCATTTCTGTGTGGATTTGGCATGTTCTTTCTTTATCTATGCTCATTCTGGGTACCATGGCTTCTTTCCACAGTTCAAAGACATCCGTGTTAGGATAAATTTAAATTGGCCATAGGGATGGATGTGAGTGCAAATGTTTGTTTGGCTGTCCGTGTTGAACCTGTTACAAAAGGGGTACCATGATGTACTGTACAACTCAAGGCATCACTGATCTCTTTGACCCGGAGCAATCTAGTGGCGTTGGATGGACTGAAACATAATGTCCTAGACATCTTTCATTGTTTTCCAAAAATAATTTGAATTTGTCTGACTACAAAACAGTAATTTTGCAATTTTGCCTGTCATTTTAAATCAGCTTTGGCCCCATGTTTGTATGTTTTCTGTGCTCAGTTATGGATGAAATCTAGGCTTGTCAGTTTGAAACATCAATGAGTTATTTCATTTTCTTATTTATTTATTTACTCATATTTTATTCCGCATTGAAACTTCTTTGGAACTGGTGTTCTACAATTTCTGTCTAGACAATTTGTTTTGTAACTTCCGTTTTGGAAGAAAAATTAATTTCATCATCGCTTTTATGTACACAACAGTTCCCCTTTTTACTTGATAGTTTTATTAATTCATTTATAAGACAAAGACTTAAAATTGCCTGAGAAATTTATTTCTCGTATTTATGATATTATTCTAATTGAAATAACAATAAAACTGAAGTAACAAGTAACAGTTGAATCAACTTCAGATATTATGTCTAGTTCATTTGTCATGAAAGAATAAGGGAGTAGGCCTCATCTGGCCATGCTTATCAGTCAACTGTCCCATTGGAAATGGTGAACTGTGTATAAAAATGGTCCTGATTGTTAAGTAGGTCATGCAAAATTTATGGATAACCCCTTTAGTTAAAGTTGAAAGTCTGCACTTCAGTCACATATTGATTGTTTGATTTACAATGCACTGCGGTGATGTACAGTGGCTAAAAATATGTCTTTTACTTAAACATTAGCAGGGTCCTACATAAAGAAAAAATATGCTTAGTTGTAATATTTGTTAGTTTGGCAAATTTGTAAGAGTCAAAAGTCAAGCCTCCCACACAGCACAGTGACTTATTGCCAATGTAAATAACGTTTTGTGGCTATTGATAGGGAGCTTGTAATGGAAACCATTACCTTGTTGGCACTGTTAGTAATTAATTGATGGATTGAGAATTTAAAATAGTATAAAGAAAACACACATTAGTTCTTATGAATTCTTTATTAGGTTCACTTGACGTAGGATTAAATTGACAGCTTGTAAAAGTGAAGAGTAGTGATGTATCCTGTGTGTCGGGTAATCTCGGGGGAGTTTTTGTGAAGCGCGTATCGAGGCTTGCTTTGATTACGTATGCAGTGACGTTCGAGGCCTCGCGTACCGTACCACGTGACTGATTCAGGACCTGGCTCACCGGTTCACACCAGATTCGAAATAAAATGGACAGCAAAACACAGCTGATTCCCCCATCACACTGTGTTGTGGAATTGGATTATGTACGTGCTACATAGTTACTTGAGCATTTCTTCTTCGATGGAACCAGCAAGGAAGAGATTTTTTTCATTTCATCTCTCCTATTAAAGTAGCTATGCACACAGTAATAAATATCACAAATGATAAGTAACATAATATAAATAAACAACACTACAGATGCTATAATCTGATTTCTGTCTTTTAGTTTATTAAAAAGTGAAGCACCACATTGTGTCATTATCCAGATGTGCATAAGCATGATTACACACTAACACAATCATACCAAAACTCTGTCTTGATAGTTTCCACTTTCTATTTTGAATACTGAGACAATATTCGGGATAAATAACCATGCAAACAATGCATTTATTCAGTTTAGAGGTTTACACGTCACATCATTATAATCAAAGAGCATTCCTTGGAATTGTCCACTTGATGGCGCAGTAGAGCAAACGAATCATCACAATGCTCAGAACCATTAGTCGATCAGTTGGATGGAAAGCTTCAGTTCATCACGAGGCTTCATCTCACCATCACTAGTGAAGAGACAGGGGGACTGGCCATCCTCCCTGTGTCAGAAAAGAGCCCAAGTTAGAGCTGCTTACAGTTAATCATTTGTCAGTAACCTAAATATGTGTAAAATGAGAATTTGTAAAAGTACTCACCTGTCCTGGTTGCTTCTTGCAGGATTTGGAGCAAAAGAGTGAAAGCAGCTCAATCACCTGCTTAAGAGCTCCTGGAGCAGACCAGTGTGCCAAGTTAGGGAGTGTGGTTAAAGAGGGTTTTAATTTAGATAGAAATGGTTGAAGCTTATGTTATTGGTTTGTTTATAGTACGTGTTGGAAATATGTACATGTTTGTTATGTGCTTTAATGTTATTGTATGTTTGTTTCTGTGGAGGGTTATGCTTTCATTTTGATTAGTTAACCCCTATACTTGGGCTAGTCCGGATGCTCACCTGAATAGGTAGAGTATAAAAGGAATACATTTTGTTTTAAAAGTTGTTGTTAGTGTGCCTCCTTTAATAAAGTGCCAGTCCATGGATATATTTTATTCCAGTCTCGTGTCATATTATTGGAAAGAACCTATGACCGCCGGCCAAAACTGACAGAGCTATGTAGAAAGAAAAAAAATCTTTTCCTAAGGAGATCTATTTTCTTCACCATACAGTTTGCCAAGAAAAGCATATCAGAACCTATGATTTGCTCTTGATCGTTTTTTATCCCACAAAGGCAGTAGTGCAAATCACTGTGCCAAGATGCTTCTGGCAGATAACGTTATTATGATATTTTGTTAGACATGCACTTGAGGTATGATAATCAAACCCTTTGACCTTCAGTGTACTATGGGACCAGAGACGACCTCCACTCAGCAGAGCAACAATTTTGTTCCAATGTGCAGCAGAGGGCCCACTTGGTTTGCTTCCATATCCTCTGGCCATATCACAGGTGATGCTGTACAAATTACACTACAACCTCAGCTTCCTGCCCAGGTACATGCCGTGGCTGACATCCAGGGAAGTTTTGAACCCTGAAAGACTGCAGTGAAAGATTGCAGCAGAGGAAGTCAAGGTTATGTTTAGATGATGGCTCCAAAAGGTGAAGAACACCATGTAGAGCAGGGAATTAGTTGAACATGATGAACTTTCATTTGCCAATTTATATATAAAAGCAACAATATTTTCAGTCACAATGATGGCATCAAGGGGTGGCAATACATTTTTGTATGCGTTTGATTCTCCTTCAACAGAGTTTCTCTGTAACACTGTAACTTTTACAAAAAAGTTTTATAAGGTGTTCTGTCGCTGGACTCTTTGGAAACTTTCTATCGACCATAAGTTAATATGATTTTGATTTTGATTGTTTGTAAAAGGACTTTCTAAACTTTATTCAAAATAGGGGTATAAACAGATTAGGTATTACTGTAATAACTAGAATTATATGATTAATAATTATGAAAAAAATTACACTTGCATACATATAATTACACTTTATAACTGTGAAGGAGTAAAAGTGCCCTGTTTTCTTCTTTCATTGTATTTGTCATTATCTAAAATAATGTAGAATAAATATCAGCTGGAGTCACGTATAAAACTATTTTCCCCAGGAAGTAGTTACCAGGTCAACATGTCCTCTAGTTGTCCTCGTGGTTGGACTCGGTTCTATCGTCGCTGCTTTGTCTATATTCCAAGAGCCATGAGTTGGGCTCACTGTGAGGTAAGTTCCTTCTAATTGTATTGCCTTCAGTACTTGAGAAAAATATCTTAAAACACATTTGCTCTCTCTGTCTCTTGCAAGTGAAGAGAAACAGCTTGTCCATGGGGGGCCACCTTGCATCTGTGCACAGCAGCAGCGAGTACCTTCTGATTCAGAAGCCTCGTGGCTTCAAAACTACTTGGATTGGAGGAACTGGTGCATCTGGGGTACTTTTATTCAATCATTACATTTTTTTTTCTGTTTCACAAGACTTTGGTTAGGCAGAATCTTTTGGCCTGCCTGAAATAATGCTATCAACTCCTGTCTTCTAGGAAAATGTTTGGTTGTGGAATGATGGGAGCCATTTCCGCTATACACACTGGCGCCCGGGAGAGCCCAGTAATGGCTATGGCAAGCAGCATTGTCTGCAGATAAATTATAGTTGTAATTCAGAGTACAATATTTAATATGAATGCTTTATATATATGACTTTATATAAAAATGCATTTACTGATTTCTGCAATTGAACTTTCTTAGGTTAGAAGCAGCCTTGACGTTATAATTTCCATTATATATTTAGAAACCAAGTGCAAGACTTCATACCTTTAAATGTGCATTTGAGACATGACCCATTGCAAATTCCTGACGCTTACTTCTGCTTTTCTGCATACCTCATACACACAGTTTAAGTTCATTGAAAGGTCGTATGTCTATGTATGTATAGCTGGAAACACACACACAGACAGGCGCATACATTGCTCACACACACATGCTTGCCTTGAAACTGTCACATGGTTAGCTGAATTATGTGTAACCTCTGTTGTCAATAAAAGAGTGAGGTGGACGCAGAAGAGTTCGAGTTGCTTAGACAGGCGAGTGACAACACTGCTCTCCAACGCTCCCCTTGCAAGTAAAAAGTACACTGTGTGGTTGCTTTCAGTAACAGCTTGTTTACCAGCAGGGTTGACTTAAACCCAACATTTAACCTCCCTTTTGTCTGGCCGTGCCCAGGAGTGGACAACAGCCCTTTACAATGGCAGGTTTCATGCCTGCAATAATTAAGCCTTGTTTGTGGAGGAGTTAAAGAAAAGCTTTGTTCCCCCTTTTCAGGAAGTATAGGTGGAGTCAAAGTTACTTCATTTACATCAGGGTAATCAGTCCATGTGCCTGTTATGTGATCTAGCTACAAAATTGACCTGGGGAGATACGGCGCCCCGGTCATTTTTTATGGAGAGATTGGCCAATTACATCCAAGATGAGATGGCAGGACGTGAGGCGCCCAAGACTCTGGGTGAGACTGTAGATCTTGTTCTGCAGGTAGACCAACAAATTGTGTCATGGTTTCTTCATGCTTCAGCTACAGCTCCACCACATCCTCCATCCTCTGAAAGAGCAGCTGCTAATGCCAAACATATTTCCATCAAGGAGCCTGTGCTGCTGGGGAGGCTATCCAAAGAGGAGAGAAAAGAAGCTGGTGTGAAGGGCTTTGTGCTTACTTTTGGTTGGTTTGACATCTCTGCACCGAACAATCAGGTGACTGAGAGAAATGCCTGTAGTCATTCACTTTGGTAATTGTTAACATTGATGGAGATGTCCTCCACAGTCACACTTAATACTTGTATTTCCTTAACTTGCATCCAACACGACTATGTTCAGTTTAAATCCAGCTTCCCTTTATGGTTTGTGGAAAATTGTGTTAAACCATTGCTCAACGTATGTCTGCATGAGAGCAGATAATTCTGACGTACTTGTAAGAAGACTTGATGAAAAGGAAACCGACCCTGTAACTTATTGAAAGCAGGTCATTGCTGCGTTGAGGGCTAATAAAAACAAGACCATGTAGTGTCCATTGTGAATACACGTGCACTGGGATATTCCAACACTGATTGTGTAACTCAGGAGGCAAAGTTCAGTCCTTGCTGCCAGTAAAACCTGTTGGAAGCAGCAATTCTGAGAGTCGTTGGTCATTTGCTTGAGTGTTTATTTGGTTTATTACACATGGGCCAAAAGTGCAAGTCACTCTTTACTGATGTTACAATATGGCTTTATGGAGCAGACGTGACCTCGTGTTCTCAGGTTTCTGCCATAACTTTTATTATTCGCATAACACCTCCCCCCTCTGGCTTCCACATGAACTGCAACAACTATTCATGCACATCATGACATGCCCTCTTTTTTTCCCTATTGATAAATACCACTTCATTACTATTCATACTACAACTAAGTAGTTATTAAATAATATATAAAATTTTAAACAATAGAAAAAATTCCTGACCATAAAAAATAAAGCCTTTACAATGGGTTCATAAAAAAAGCAATTATTTGCCAACATTACTGTAAACAGAAATTGTATAAATAGAGGACAGTTTGGGCAATAAAGTACCAATTAAATAAATTACCATTTCTTTATTATCTGGAGAAACTGAGACAGCCACAACTTTACTTTTTTTGTTGAGCACAAAGTATTTTTTGTCAGAAGGTGGCATCAGAGATCACTAATCTGTCTCTTTGAACTTTAAACAAGATATTTAAACAACAGTTAACCTAAACTGTGATACAGTTAGTGTGGGAAATAACATCTTTGTTCCTACTAACTACTGGTGAGATAAAGCAACAGAAAGAGACATTTCAAAATTGATCATACATACAGCAAAGTACTCGGTTATGAGCTGTGATGACGAAGAAATAAAAATACACAAACATAAAATGAGAAGTTTGTTCACATTAGATTTAAGAGATGCTGGTTGTACTTTATGGTCCTTTTGGAGGTTTGTGTTGATGATTTATATTCATGGCAAGTCACTTATTACCCCCAGAAACAGAGGAGCCTGATGAAACGCACAGCAGCTCCAGGCTGTGTTCATACTCTGGGATGTTTGTTAACGGTGCTGTACAGTGCAGAGGCATCCTCCACAGCAGCTTGGTGTTTTGATCTGTGAAGTAAACAATAAAATGATACTACTATTGTATGCAAAGTATTAAAACAATAAACTTGAGGTGCAGTTATCCTGTGTGAAGAGCTGCTCACCTTCTAGCACTTCTGACATTCATGGTGGAGTATGTAACACTCTCTTCCTGGTATCTGTCACGCTGAGCTGAGCTGGAGTTGGAGTTAGCAAAGTCTGGCCGGTTTGTACTAAATTGTACAGCAGCATATTGAATTTCATCCGTCTGTCAAACACATGGATGAACATTTTTTAGGGCTTTTTGACTTTTTGCATACGGAACTAATAAACTAAAACCGTTAATATCATAACACTTTCTTCCTTCCTCCCCTCTTACAGTTAAATATCTGTTACTACCTCAAGGTGTCTTGATTTTGCTAACAAGTTAATGCAGAAAAGCATGAATGTGGAAGGACGAGATGAATAATATGGGTGAACATTGATACAATGGATGTAATCAGTCTGGGTTGAGCTAATTGGTGACTCTGAAGTCTGAACATTATGTTTTAGGATGTTTTCACTGGAATATCTGAAGTCTCATCAGTCACCTGTGCTCCGTTGTCTGGCCTCTCTGCAGCCTCTGATTGGTGTTTCAATGATCTTCTGATAAGACAATAACATACACATTTCAGCAAACAGGATGGATTCATGTTTTAATGATACAAATGTCCAGTGGAATAAATTCCCAAACTATGAACAAGATAAATTATCACAGCTAACAGAAGCAGTCTTCAGCCAACCTAACCTGCAGGAAAGTGATGTTATGAGCATAAGTTGTAATGTAAATATATCAGAAAAGTGCAGAAAAGTCTGGATAAACATTCAAAGGAAGTCAAAATTAGATATAAGGCCATATCTCTATGCAGCTCTCTTTTAAAATTGTTGCCAGTATAAAAGGTTTTGGCTCACAATTATTCTGCAATTTTCAAAACGAGTGAAATCCATGGACTGAGATGGTTAGTCATAAGTTTTAATGCTACACAAACCCTTTGCTGTATGTTTTTCCAGCACTTATTGCTTGCTTGCTTGTTTAGCGATGTTCTTATAATCTGTACTAACTGATCAGCTTCACACCATGTACCATAACTTTTAAACTTGTCAATGACATTGTCAACAAAGTCTGAGAGGACTTTAAGTTTCTGGAGTTGACTAATAAAATGATCTCTTAGTTTTTGGTCTTTTCTGTGCTCTCAGTGTGAACCTGTACATCTACAGAATGAATATCTGTCAGATGAAGTCATTTCAATGTTTTGTTCATTCCCAAAAGGTTGCAACAATTGTGATTACATTTTGCAAAACCCCGACAACGCTGAAGGATTACATCACATGTTTTTGTTAAAGATGCCATGAAATCACACAAACCTGAGAAAAACTAGGTTATGAGACTAACATATCAAAGTTGAATATTTCTGACTATTGTCTTAAGATTGACTTGAACAAAAAACACCTTTAAAATCCAAATCAGTTATTAAAACATCCCACCTAATCCAGAGCAGGAGAAAGAGGAGTATGATGACCAGAGCAGTAACAGAGACTGAGAGGATTATAGGAAGTTCCCATGAGCCTGGAAGTAAGTGAAACAAAAACATTGAACTTGATGGGTTAATCAGTGATTGATCATTAAATAATACAATTTTCTCTAAAAATGTTAGAATATCAGGACTTAATGCTGTGAACTAAAACCAAAACTGGATAATCGAGGATTCCAGGATGTTTTTTATTTTTTCAGTTAAATTTCATTTGTGAAAAATTACAACAGTCCCCTCACAGTAGTTTTTATTGTGAGGTGAAAACCAAACCATAATATTATCAGTTTCAACATCAGGTGCATCAGTAACTTACCTGTCACAACAGTGAGATGATGGGAGGTGGAGCTGCGACGTCCTCTTGTGTTCTGGGCTTCACAGTAATAACTCCCACTGTGTTCAGGTCTGAAGTCAGTGATGATGAAGTTCTGTCCAGATGCTTTTGCTGAGTTATCATCCTCCTTGTACCAGGTGTAGTTAGCTGCTGGGTTAGCATCACTGCTACAGGTCAGAGTCACTGAACTGCCCTCCACTAACTCACCAGAGGGACTGACTGACACAGAGGGAATCTTTGGAGCATCTGGAGGAAACCGAGAAAAAATATTTACATTCAGTGTGAGAAAATTTCCACCAAGAATGAAAACATTACAGGAAACTGTTATCAAGACAGATCAATCTGCTGCTGTTTACTTACACTGGACATCTATGAATAAAGACACAGAGAGCTGATCCTCAGTCTTGCAGTCGTAGATGCCTCTGTCCTCAGAGCTGATGGAGGTGAAATTATAAATACCTTCTGGTGTTAGAGGCAAGATTTGGTTGCCTTTGTACAAAGTGTTCTTAGCTGCTGGATTAGCATGTGTGCGACAGGTCAGAGTGACTGAACTGCCCTCCACTATCTCACCAGAGGGACTCACTGACACAGAGGGAAGCTTTGACGGATCTGCAGATAAAAGATTTCTTTATTAAAGTTGGCGTTTAAACTCATGTAACATTACAGCATGATAAACTGTAGCTGGCTTGGAGCTGTGATATGTTGTTGGTGACACAGTGAATTAAACTCACACACTGATGGAGAGCGGTAATCCTCGTATCCAGAGAAAGCACAGGAGATGTTGTCTCCAGGATTAAAGTAGTCTGTATAAGCAGAAGTTTGCTGTGTCGTCTTTTTCTGTCCGTTCTTGAACCAGACGTAAGAAAGACGACCAGCTGGACTGCAGCTGCTTTGACACTTCAGCTCTGCCTCAGTCTGAGTCTGCTGGACTGATATTATTCTGCTCACCTTCACCTGCAGAGCTGAATATGACAGCACGGCAGTGACATCATGTAGAGAGAGGCTTTATGTGTGGATATGTAAGTCTACCTTTGATATCTGAGATCACAAAAACAAAAACCTGCTAACAGTGTGTGTTCTTCAGTACCTGTGACACTCAGAGTTGTTCCAGGTAAACTACTCTTCCATTCAAAGCTTTGTGATTTGAATTTAAAGTGATACTCGGCTGAATCCCTCTCTGTCAGGTCTCTGATTCTCAGAGTGGAGCGTCCTCTCCCTGTTTCAATGACCTCAACACGACCTGCATAGTGGGAGTCTGTTCTGAGGTCCTCGGGGTGTGAGCGATGCTGCCACTGATGACTACGTTCAGGACTGAACCAGAATTTGGACACAGCAGGATGTGTATGACTGTAGATGCAAGAAATGTCCACTGATGAACCTTTGAGGGCACAGATGCTTCTGCTGGTGTAAGTCACTGTGTTACAGGTTTGATCACCAACACCTAAAATATATGAAACAGATTTGTTGGAGGAAGATTTGACTGCAGCACCACAGAGCAGGAGGCTGTTGGGACTTATTGTTGATTTATTGGCTTTACTGAGATATAAAATAAACATGAAGATGCAGCAACATCTTTTTTATTAGAAACAGAAATTAATGATGTTTTGTCAGTGTAAGACTGAAGTAAACTCACACACTGAAGGAGAGGGAAGCTTCTCGTATCCTTTTACAGCACAGGAAATGCTGTCTGTCTGATCAAAGTAATTTTCAATAGAAGACTCCTTTCTGTCAATATTCACTTCGTTCTGGTACCAGACATAGGAAAGAGGATCAGGTAGACGACAGCTGCTCTGACACGTCACCTTCTTCCAAGTAGGATACAATTTTGGCCAAGTTTTTATCACTTGTGCCTGGAGAACTAAAAATTATACACAGCAAAATATAAAATATACACAACATTCATAGCTTGTAGTTTCCCAAAGTTTAAGCAAAACATTTTATTTTGAAAACATGTTATACATTTAAATATAAAAATCTGACCTGTGACAGACAGAGTGACTCCAGGTGATCCAGTATATTTCCCTCCTCGTTGGTTTGTCACAAATCTGAACTTGTACTCAGCTGAGTCGCTCTCTCTCAGGTCTGTGATTCTCAGAGTGCAGTCTTTGTTATCACAGTGATACTGAACACGACCTGCAAACTCTGCCTCTGTCCTCACATCCACAAATTCATCACCTTTCATTTTAGTAAACCACACAGCTTTTTCAACTACAGTCACGTTCCCATTCAGTCTGGATGGGTACGTGTAGGTGCAGCGTATGTCCACTGTTGATCCTTTTAAGGCACAAATCTGTGTAGAGGTGTAAGTCACTGACCAACCATCCTCACCCTGAACTGCTGAAACACATCAGAAACAAAACAATGAATTCTTCTGCTTTTAAAGGTGTGTCCACGCTCTCTGCAGTTAACCTGTGTGTGAGCTGAGGCAGGAGGACACACACTCTGAAGGTGCAGCGAAGGAATTTCACCTGTGAGCCACGAGGAGGCTGAACTGAAGAGAAAGGTTTTTGTGAGAAAAGAGATGTGACAGAAATAAATGAGAAAAGCAGAAACTGATGTGTGGAACTTTCCAGCTGATGGGAAAGTTTCTTAAAACATTGGTCAACCTGCATCTGAGCAGTTATTTATGATGCACTTGCGGGAAGAATTGTCAAACAGGAAAAGTGCTCTCGAAAAAAAACTGATGCTGAAACTAACTAAAAGCAGGTTACAGCTGAGTCGGGTGATAATAAGAATAAGACCAAGCAGTCCCAGCGTGACTGCATTCACAGTTGTAAACTCAACACATTTAAAGTACTCATTGTGTAACTGAGGATACAAGCTCGCTATAAGAGAGGTCGAGACAATTTACGGTTCAAAATATTTAAAGAAATGTTTTACAGACTGCGTTTAGGTGGTTTATCAACATCATTAAAATGACACTTGGACCTTTGTGTGATTTTAGTGTAGCTTCATTGTTTAACTCAGTTTGTTTCTTTGTGTTGTGTCTGTGTGTTTTCTTGCTAATGTGACAAAATGGAGGCAGAGGAAAGTTTAACAGAAACTATCTTCTCTTCAACTTTTGCATAAACAGAGCTGGAGCTTAAAATATTTAGAAAGTACTAAACTACAAATGTTCTATATTTCTGTGTATTTTCTTATAGTTGATCAAAAGTCTGTTATCTGTAAAATATGAAAATGTAAATATAAAATACCTGACAAAGTGAGAAGACAGATGATTGCAGCTTGTGCTCCTTTCAGTCTCATGGTTGGCGTCCTCCTCTCTTTGCTGTGGCTGCAGACAAGTTCAAACACATCAGCAGGTAAATGATATATACAAGAAATGATGTCCATCATATTGATCTGATGTGTATCTGATGGTGCTGTCCACTATAGTTAGTGTGCACAGTTACTGTAAATGCCTAAAATGTGATCGGAGTGCAGAAAACCTGCTTTGCAATCTCACTGTGTTTGAGACACAAACTTCTTAGTTTAACCTGCTGTTTCCTTCCTCTTTCTGACAACTAAAAGTGCTGCAATTTCATCATTTTACTTCTGCATATCCATCCAGTGACAAGAATAAACTGCCAAAGACAAACTGAAGTGGTCCGCATAGCCGAGACAAATATACCACCTCACACACACTATTATTACACATATGTGAAAATAATAAAACCCTATAGGGTACACGTGAAGTTTAGGTTCAATACAGTGCTTTAGGTTCGGCACGCATATGTATCAAACAATACAATTTTTAAAAATATTTTTTATCAACTTTTCTTCTAATGATGCTGTTTGTGTTGAGTGCTCAGTGGATCTGCATGCGACTACTCCGCCTAGGCTGCACTGTCAAGTGCAGATCCACTGAGCGCTACCTGAAATTGAACCTCCCCCACCCTCATTGAGATCTGGTGTTTGGAACTATTTCAGTCTTCATGTGAAGTATAACCCTGAAGGTAAGCGCGTCATGGACTAAAGTAAAACAGTATGTTGGATGTGCCACGCAATGCTCAATTGGTGGGAGCTAGTGCGTTAGCGCAGTTAGCTCGTTAACGTGTTGGCCATTTCTCTGTAATAAACTCTCTTTTCCAAAGATGAGTGATTCCTCAATCAGATATACTTTTTAAAAAAATTATTTTGCTGTTTCAGCAACATTAACTTTAAAAACTGTACTTTTCAGTTAACCCTTGTATGGTGTTCGGGTCTGTGAGACCCGTTTTCAGTTTTTTTCAAAAGAAAAATGAAACAATTAATTATTTTTTCAACCTGAAATTCATTGGCTTTGGCTTATTTTCTGTGAAGAACTTAAATCCGAACTAATTTTCAATGACCTCATACTGTACCTCCCCCCACGCATTTACATTACATACAAGGTGTTCGGGTCCACTGGACCCAGGTCTAATAAAAGTGTTGAAAGTGTAGGTCCTGTGTTCCCACACTCTGTCTTCCTCCTTTCTGGTGCTGCTGATGGTGTTTTCTTCCCCTCCTGCTCCCGCACAAAGTTGCAACATTGTTGAAAATCCAACTATCGACACCATCTGCTCTTACATTCCCACACATTTTACCCTCTTTCTTGAGGGATCCAAATTTTATTTTCTCATACCGTGTCCCACCTGCAAATTAGGGGCATAATACTATAAATAAGACTTTGCCAGTGTGGTTCTTTATCACAACTGATCAAGATGGCAAAAGATTATCTGCTGCGAGGGCCGTCCAATTGATTTTGGAAGAGAGAGGGGCTTCGGATGACGATGTTGACAAAGAGGTTTCAGAATATTTCACATTTCTGAAAATTCAGAGTCTGACAGTGACTTTGAAGAAGAGGATGAGGTTGAGCACCATTTAGTAACAAAACGAAGACGAGTACCCCATCTGCAGCCAGCTCCAGGACCAGAACAAGCCCACCAGACAGCAAGTGAAGAAATATGGATGTCAATAACTGGTGAAATTGAATGGTCTTCTTGCCCAAGAAATGAGCCACCCTGCAGAGCTGTTACTGTGATAAGCCAGGGCCAACACGGCTGACAGTTACTCATGTGCAGGACATCAAGTCTTCATTTTAGCTTTTCATCCCAGATTCCATCCAGAAAATTATTCTGGATTGCAGATCTAGAAGGAAGGTGTGTTTTTGGAGAGAGGTGGAAGGAGACCAAATCCATCTAAGAACCCCAAAGGCCTACTTTGGGGTTCTTATCCTTGCAGGAGTTTTCAGGTCCAAAGGGGAATCCACAGAATCCCTGTGGGATGCAGAAACCTTTCCGTGCATCAATGTCTCTGGAAAACTTCCACAAAATTTCCAGGATTATCCGTTTTGATAACCGAGACGACACACTAGCTCGACGGCAGAGAGACAAGCTAGCTGCTTGGACAGTGTGGGATAAGTGTGGGCACCGACTCCCCCTGTTTTACAACCCTGGGCCTAATGTCACCATTGATGAGCAGCTGATCCCATTTAGTTGTGAAAAATATTGCGTCACGTGTAAATGTGTTGTGTCTTTCCACTCACTCCACTTGATTAAAACTGATTTATTTTTTATAACATTTTATAAAAAAAAAACAAAAAACGAGAAGCACATTGATTCATAAATGTGATCTAACAAAGGTAAAGGGAAAAAATTAAACATGTTTGCTGTTCATTTGCCTTGTAATTGGGATGAAGTAAACATCTGTTGAGTAATTTAACATAAAATTGTTTGATAGCGTTAATTTGGAAAGCCAAAACTCTAGCGGGTCCACCAGACCCATGAACACAATTTTAATAAATGACAAATTGCAAAAGCATGAACATTTTTTTGTATCGATAAAATATCGAACCGTGATACCAAAGTATCGAACTGAACCGAACCGTAAATTTTGTGTAATGTTGCACCCCTATATATATATATATATATATATATATATATATATATATATATATATATATATACACTCAACAAAAATATAAACGCAACACCTTTGTTACTGCTGGTGTAACCACACCAGCCCAGGACCTCCACATCCACCAGGTTCACCTCTAAGATCGTCTGAGACCAGCCACCCAGACAGCTGCTGGAACAATTGGTTTGCACAACCAAACAATTTCTGCACAAACTGTCAGAAACCGTCTCAGGGACGCTCAACTGCATGCCCGTCGTCCTCATCGGGGTCTTGACCTGACTCCAGCTCGTCGCCGTAACAGACTTGTGTGGGCAAATGCTCACATTCGATGGCGTCTGGCACGTTGGAGAGGTGTGCGCTTCACGGATGAATCATGGTTCACATTGTTCAGGGCAGATGGCAGCTGAGAATGTCCCAGTTCTTGCATGGCCAGCATACTCACCGGACATGTCACCCATTGAGCATGTTCGGGATGTGCTTGACCGGCGTATACGACAGCGTGTACCAGTTCCCACGAATATCCAACAACCTCACACAGCCATTGAAGTGGAGTGGACCAACATTCCACAGGCCACAATTGACAATCTGATAGACTCCATGCGACGATGTGTTGCACTGCATGAGGCAAATGGTGGTCACACCAGATACTGACCGGTTCTGGGTCCCCAGACCCCCAATAGCGCAAAAAACTGCACATTCCAGGGTGGCCTTTTGTTGTGGGCAGTCTGAGGTACACCTGTGCACTACTCATGATGTCAGATCAGCATCCTGATGTGGCACACCTGTGAGGTGGGATGGATTATCTCAATATGGCAGATGTGCCCACTACCACACATTTGGACTGATTTGTGACCACTGTTTGGGAGGGATGGTTGTATTGTGTATCTGGAATGAATTTTAGGTCTCTACGTCCATCCGAATGGGGAATGGGAGCAGTAACAAAGGTGTTGCGTTTATATTTTTGTTGAGTGTATGACCGGAGAATGACCGAGCTAAGATCCTGTGGGACTTCCAGATACAGACGGACAAAATGGTGGTGGCTAACCAACCGGACATAGTGGTGGTAGACAAACAGAAGAAGACGGCTGTAGTGATCGATGTAGCGGTTCCGAATGACAGCAATATCAGGAAGAAGGAACACGAGAAGCTGGAGAAATACCAAGGGCTCAGAGAAGAGCTCGAGAGGATGTGGAGGGTGAAGGTAACGGTGGTCCCCGTGGTAATCGGAGCACTAGGTGCGGTGACTCCCAAGCTAGGCGAGTGGCTCCAGCAGATCCCGGGAACAACATCGGAGATCTCTGTCCAGAAGAGCGCAGTCCTGGGAACAGCTAAGATACTGCGCAGGACCCTCAAGCTCCCAGGCCTCTGGTAGAGGACCCGAGCTTGAAGGATAAACCACCCGCAGGGGCGTGCTGGGTGTTTATATATATATATATATATATATATTTATTTATTTATTTATTTATTTATCAACACAGCCACGTCAGACAACTATTGCCTGTATTGTTTATCTAGGCCAGTGGGACACAAGACCAACAAACTGCATGACAAAACAAGATAAGACAGAGTTTTTTGTCTTTGTGGCTCACAAGGGAAGCCAGCCCAGGCCTTGACCTGTCCTTAGCCAACTTCAACTAATTCCTTCGCTACAGCACTTTTTATTGTCAGCAAGCAATCATTCATGAATATGCCATTACAAATACATATGACCAATATTCCCTCTAATTTTTTATGTGACTGAGCGAACACACAAACTCCCTGTGCGATCTCTTGGACCACTGTGAGCAACAGCAGACATGTGCGCTGTGGTCACGCCAGCATCGAATCCATCCAAGTTACAAGTTAATTTACAGTATTTACATTTATGTTAGACTACTTTTAATTAACTGCTTTGGCCCACTTACAATGAAAAAAAAATAAAATCTTGTTCATGACCTGTGTAGTATGCTAACATTTTTGGAAGTAAAAATAACTTGAACTCCAATTTTGAAAACATTTTTTTTTTTTATAAAGCTCTGACTTGTATTTTGAGCAGTGTTGGGACTAACGCGTTATTAAGTAACGCGTTACAGTAAATACGTTATTATTGTGGTAACGAGCACGGTAACTAGTTATTATGCCAAAATCAGGAACGTGTTACTCGTTACTGGGATTTAGATCGTTATTCGTTACTTCGTGTGGTGGCTATCTCGGAGCTTCCACAGATTCAGTAACATTAGCAAGTGGTGGAAGCCAGCAGGTGGATGAGGGAAAGGGGAGGCAAGAGGAGAGACCCGAAGCGGCCGCTGGTCCGTGAGTGTCAGGTGAACTGAACTTCAGGTAAGAAGTTATAACCTGCAGTCCATCTGGGTCAGATATAAACCAAGTTTAGGTGGAGTTTATTTTCGTTATGCTGACTTTTTCGTACTGCGTGCTAGCTAGCATGACGGAGTTTCCATACAGCTGGGTGGGTGCTATGTTACTGATGTTGAACTTTATTTTGTTCCTAAGGTTAATTATTAGAGTTTCCAACCATCCCCTAAAAAATGGAATCGTCTCGTATTCACAGAAAACATGCGTTTTGTATTGAGGTGAAAAGGAACAGTTTGTCCCTGACTTCAGCTACAATGAAAAAGACACAAAGCTGGAGTTATTCTGCGCCTTTAAGCTGTCAGCTGCCTCTTCTTCTCTCATTCTCTCCCCTGCCTCTCCTGTTTCTACTTCAATCATGAAAACTGATCAGTGATCAGCTGATCGGCTCTCTTGTTTGTTTATCGCCCACTTCGCGCCAGAAAGAGGAAACCAGCGGATGTTGCTAAACAACAGCAGCACGTTTAAGCTTGATCAGCTGTTGTTAGAATTTATTTAATATTACTTTCTACTATCAGCTGATGTTTGCTGGAGCCACAGCTGTAAACCTGCTGGTCATGATATGGTTTGGATATGTGGTGAGAGGGAAACATGAAGATGAAACCAGGAGATGTCCTTACTGAATCATCAGAGCTGAACAGGTGATGGAGAAACAGGGTTTTTTTTGGTTTTTTGGTTTTTTTTTGTTTTGCCTGTCCCGTTTGGCTCTTTTGCCATCAGAATCGTTGTCTAAAGACAAAGAAAGATGCCCAACGGATTTACTTTACCAAACTGACCATCCCAGCCTTGCCGTAATGGTCCATTTGATTCACCTTTTATTGTTTATTTTATTTTCACTTACTGAATACGGGACAGACTTGACTGGGGGAAAGAAGGGGAGAAAGAAAGAGGGAAAGAGAAACAGCTGAGAAGAGGGACGGGGGAGAAGGGCAAAAACCAAAAACCAACAGAATGAGCAGAAAAAGAAAAAAAATGCATATATCAATCACCTGGATCACCTGCTGAGAAAGAAAAAAGAAAACAAGCAGAAGAGAACAAGAGTAATAGAATAAACAGCATCACAATGATATATGGGAATATGACAGTAAATACTAAATATTAAACATTATTGTGCAGCACATAAGATCAACAGAACACAGTGTGCTTTGAGGTAGGAGCCAAAAAGGGTGTAGTTTGTGGGTGTGATCACCCGTGTGTACACCTGTGAGCATGGACGCGCTTGTTTTTTTAAAAGGTTCCTTCATGTAATGATCTGCTAGAGGGTGTGGGGGGGCCACAGCCCCGTCCTCCAGGGCATGAAGCAGGTATGGAGGAGATCAAAACTCCAGACATCCAGAGGCCCCCAGAACACAAGAGACCAAGGAAGACCAACAGAGGGGCAGCCGCGCCACTGTCCCAGAAAGAGCTGAGGAGAGTCCCAGATGAGGGCTCACTCAGCAGCCGCGGAGCAGAAGCCAGGGGGAGTTGCAGTGACGCGCCCGTGAGCTCCGCCGGCAGCCAGCCGTGCCTGAGTGACCGAGCCCCAGGCCGAGAGGCCGGGGGCACCCCACCTCCGAAGTGGCCCGAGCGAGCCCCAGGCTCCAGGCCCCGATAAGCGGCCGCCAAGGAGTGAGCCGGTGTGGAGAAACAGGTTTACCTTTTAGGTGACATGAATGAGTTGAAGGGAAGTTATGACTGTTTCTGAGAGACAAATAACACCAGGATCCTTTTCTATGTAGGTGACAGCTGGTAACTGTGCAGGGGCGGGTCTAGCAAAGTGTTGCCAGGGGTCCATGTCGGGCATTAACAGGGAGAGGTGGGAGAGGAAATACTTTTCTTTCTTATTCTCATTTAAAATGTCTAGCTTTTAATAAATAATTATCTGAGTCTTACAACAAACGATTGATAGATTGATACATATATACCATCCAAACAGTGTACATCACTGTCACAACAGTGTTTATTTTCATTCAAAGGCTTTATGCTTTTTCCTATATTGGTGGGCCGTTCTCTAGTCAAAAGGCCGATATTTTGTCCCAGTGATGTAGGCTAGAATCATGGCGGCGGTAAATGGCGGTCCAGGTGTGGGATTTCTCTCGTGGAAATATGCACATTATTTTTTTCCTTTCTATTGGTAGGTGGCACAGTGCACTTGTGGCAAGTAAGCAAGCTAGAAGACTGGCAGTCTGGCTGGGTATCCAGTTACAGAAGCAACACACTAACAAGAGCAGTCTGAGTAAAACCAAAGTTACTTTCCCTATTACCTAGTTACTTTGAAAGTAACGAGTAACATGAAGTAACTGAGTTACTTTTCATGGAAGTAACTAGTAACGTAACCAAGTTACTAATTTCAAGTAACTTACCCAACACTGATTATGAGTCTGTGGTCTGGGAAAGAGTCCTGTAACTCCCTGTCTGCAAAATACAGTAAATAAACTGCAAACAACAATTTATTTTGCAGCTGTTTAACTAAAAATGCAGCCAAGGCGTTTTTTAAACAAACATTTTAAACTATTTACAGAACAATCAGCTGTTCTGCATCAAATTTGATTCCACACAAATTATTTGTGCCACTCCAAAAAATAATTTCTGTCCACTATGAGATAAAGGAGAACAACAGCCTGATACCTGCAGGCCTGACAACAGGAGATGTATCACTGCTGTAACATTCAGCAGTCGCCTCATTGTTCTGACACAAACAACAAAACTATTGACTACACTACACACTAACTACACAACATTTGCGCTAAACGTTGCAAATGTCTCACATCTCAAAACACCTCCGTCACTCCTAAAACTTCCTCCTGTATCTTAACAACTAAATGCCATGTTTTGATTGGTCGACATGGTACATTTTTCCAGCAATGGGAAACGGTAGGGGGTGTATTGGTTTTGTCTTTACTCACAGGCGGAGAGTGCGTTTGAGCGTTTTCCTTAAAAAAAAACACAGTTTTCAGCGTTTCTTCCCACAGTAAATATGAACAACGGTAGTATCCAGGAAAACCAAACATTGCATATTTTTTTTATCACAACTCTGGTTTTTCGTGGCCTGTCAACACAATTTAAAAACTGGTGTAAAGTCCACAAGTTTTCCATCAATTGTTCTGTCTGTCCTGCTCACATCTCCAGTGGTTGTACACGTTGTCATTAACGTGGCTTCACTCCACATCAGCCCCTTTGCTAGCTAAAACACCAGTGTCACATATTTACTTTCATTTCAATTCAGGTTAGAATCTGTGCACAACGCACATTTTTTCTGCGCAGAGACCATGCCAACAGTGCACTATTGCGCACGCGCGCAGCTTAGAGGGAACATTGCGTGACATTCTTAAGCAACATCAGTGTCTATATTCTGTGTGTGTGTGTGTGTATATTTCCAGCTATACCATACATAGACATACAACCTTTCCATCCATCCATTTGCTTCCGCTTATCCTTTTCAGGGATGCGGGGGGCGCTGGAGCCTATCCCAGCTGTCATAGGGCGAGAGGCGGGGTACACCCTGGAAAGGTCGCCAGTCTGTCGCAGGGTCACATACGACCTTTCAATTAACTTAAACTGTATGTATGAGGTATGAAGAAAAGCAGAAGTAAGCGTCTTGCTAAAATATAAAAACATGAACTTGCAGTAGGACATTTAAAGGTGTGAAGTCTTACACTTTAAGATAACGAACAAGACAGTCTGGTTTCTACAGCTAATGGAAATTATAACGTCAAGGCTGCTTCCGCTCATCTCATGGTGCACAAGTGCACACAGACTCTTATCAGACCTAATAAGGATAGGATACGTTATCGGCATACAAATGATTATATATTTCTAAGCATAAATGACAATACAAAAAATATAAATTCCGACATTGCCCACAGTACAAGATACTGAAAAACAAAGACTCACTGAAAGAAAAGAAAAAAAAAAGAATAAATGGCTAAAAATAATGGCTGGCTATTTTACAAAGGATATGAATCTTCAAGAAACATCAACCTGCCGTTGCTGTACACGACTTGTTTGCATGGGTGCTTGGTTCAGCTGGTG
Source organism: Astatotilapia calliptera (assembly GCF_964374335.1). Lineage (NCBI taxonomy): Eukaryota > Metazoa > Chordata > Actinopteri > Cichliformes > Cichlidae > Astatotilapia > Astatotilapia calliptera. The sequence goes on from NC_137424.1 coordinate 61,129,109, forward strand.
ATTCACCATTTAGCCAATTGGGCCACTTAACAGTTTGACTAAGTTTCTGTTTCTTACAGATATCCAAAACACAACACTAAAGAAAAAGAAAAACAGATTCAACAAATGCATGACAAAGGAGAATCATCATGGTTTAATCGCTGTGAAAATGAGAAACAAACATGAATATTGCTGGTGCCCCTTTTTGCACACAGCTTAAATACATCATAATAAAGCTTTGAATCAACACTGTTCTAAGATATTTATAACATTCAACATATTTCACAATGTGAGCTTTAACTGAAGTCTAAGAGAAATGATTTTGTGTATAACTACAATATATTTTATTGTAGTGTCTTTGCTTAACAATATCTTCAGCTTTTTTCTTCTTATTGGCAGCTCCCTCTATTATGGTTGAGTATGCCTGCAATTGACTTTTCATTGTGGATTCAGTGTCAATGAAAGTTATCTAAAAGAAGGTTGTTGATAGGTTTGTAGCTTGAACCTATTCGCTGGAACGTTGAAGACAATATAATTACACAGCAAGCAAGACACGAAGTAGGCAAAGTTCTTCATGTTTGTCGTGCACGGGAGAGAACCGGACAAACGCCGTTCCTTCGCTTGACCCCAGTCGCTCTCGTCCGCTCCCCCGTAACACTGCTCTTTTATTGAGGTTACATGAATATGCATAGGTTCATTAACATATGACGTCTACATACACACAAAGAGTACCTTGCCTGTGTGTGTGTGTGTGTGTGTGTGTGTGTGTGTGTGTGTGTGTGTGTGTGTGTGTGTGGGGTCAGAGTGTGGCCCCATAAACGACTTCTCTTAACCTGCTGGTCTGGAAAATCCAACAGTTCATCTATATGTAAAAAAGCACTTAGACTAAAACTGACATAGCTACGTTAATCCTACTGTAAAACAATAAAACAAGGTACGACCTCTTCCCATGCTCCCAGGATGTAGGTGTGCACCAAGCCTTTGCAGCCTGCTAAAGATCACACGTCCTATCACTACACAATTGATTATACACCTCTAAGCATATATGGTTAAATATTTCTAAGCATAAATGACAATCAACAATACAAAACCTAACAGTTGTTCAACCACAGAAAATGACCTTCACAAATGAAATTAATCACGAGCTTGTCAACCTTCGCCTGTAGTACTTGTATGTTTGCACCCACTGGATCACATCACTGATTTTTGTTTTCTTCCTACTCAGATTTTATGTTTTTTGTCTGAATTTAGATTAATTGTGCTAATAGAGTATGTCAAAATGAAAAAACAATCCCTTTAAATTCAGACACGTGATGTATTGCTGTAACTCAAAAGCTGGGTCCAAGACCCAGAGCCCTGACACCGTGAAGGTGAATAAATGGACTCTTGTCCTGAATCACTGCTTGTGAGTGTGTCGGCTCCTTGTCACAGTGTACTACATAAAGGTAGACTCTAGCTAAATTGTTTGGTGCTGGTAAAGATCATTATGAGGTCAAGCTCATCATTATTTTTATCCTTGCATATGCATCCAATGACCGCTCTAATGTAAGTCACATATAGCATGCTGTGTCAGGTCTTGGGATTGTGCTTGTAAATCTATCCAGCTGCTGATAACTGGCAGAGTTTATAATCTTGGCATTTATTTTCACATCAAATCTAGCGATGTCTGAATTCATGAAGCAGTTATTTTTTGCTTTATGGTGTGTTCTACTTTTGTAATAATGTGTTGCAATGACAAGCATCAACCTCTGAAAGAGAAGTACGTGAAACGTCTATTCTGAAAAAATAAAGAGTTTATTTCAATTTGAAAAACTTGTTGCATAATGATGACCTCTGTAGCATTCACAGGGAACTGATCTTCAATATACAGAGCTGTTGTAGCTGCAGGTTTTTCTCTTTTGTTAACAAAAAACAAGCCGCAAGTGCTGTAAAATATTTTCTTCTAGATCAGCATCTTTTTGTTGGGAGAGCAGTTTTTACTGCATCTTTAACTTTTACAAACAAACGAATCTAAAAATACACCTCGGATAAGAACTTCTGTACTACACATAATCTGAACAGGTAACAGAAGGCCAAGAATAAGCTGTAAGTCTAGTCTAACGTTCTGCTGCTGACAAATAAACTTTACATAACTGGAGCTAAAAGTAAAAATATAATTCTGTATGCATCAGCATCACTCTCCACTGTGCTGTTTTTTACTTTCTGTTTCCATCAGCTGAGTCCTGTTTAAGGTTTGACTGCATCTGTACAAAGTAACAGAGTTTCTGATTAGATCTTCTCAAAAATTAGATGGTGAACTTTTGCTTGAAGGTTGGCCTGATGTTTCCATCCAGCAAACTCAAAACAGATTGTCATGGATACAATCAGATTTCTTTATAAAATGTGGTCAAATGTTTTTACAGAAATTAACTTTTCTACTAAAAATCCATTTGTAATAAACTACTAAAATATTTACAATAGCATGGATAATGATAGTATATTAAACAGAGTAAGAGATTAGACAAGATGTTTCAACAACATCAATTCAATTCTGACACTGTCTCTATCTCACTCTTACCTCTATTGTCTCCATAAGTTCATTTGATTCAGCTGTAGAGCTCCAAGGTGTCTTCTTGCTAATAACAAATAATCACATTTTAAATGTAAAACTATTAAATTAGAAAGTCAAGGACCACTTCTGCAACAGAGCAATGTTTTATTTTACCTCATCCACAAAATCACAAGAAGCAGAGGAATCAGCATCAGGACCACCAAAGTTAATCTGATAATATTCTGTATTATTATTGATTCCCCTAAAAAGGAGATAGAAATTTGATGTGATTGAGAGAGAGCATACACTTTGTTTTTGAAAACCTGGAGAGGAATCTTATTTTCTTTGTAACTGTTTTTTTAGTAATGCATCAATGAAAATTGTTGCAATAAACAGACTTGTGAATGTAAAAAGAGCACCTGTCACAACAGTGAGATGATGGGAGGTGGAGCTGCGACGTCCTCGTGTGTTCTGGGCTTCACAGTAATAACTCCCACTGTGTTCAGGTCTGAAGTCAGTGATGATGAAGTTCTGTCCAGATGCTTTTGCTGAGTCATCATCCTCCTTGTACCAGGTGTAGTTAGCTGCTGGGTTAGCATCACTGCTACAGGTCAGAGTCACTGAACTGCCCTCCACTAACTCACCAGAGGGACTGACTGACACAGAGGGAATCTTTGGAGCATCTGGAGGAAACCGAGAAAAATTATTGTGAAATTTTTACAGCAACATTTTAATATTCAGTGTGAGAAAATTTCCACCAAGAATAAAAACATGACAGGAAACTGTTAATTACTGATATAATGATCAAATGATGTGATATGATCATAATTCATATGAAAATAAGAATTCTTATAATACTATGATATTAACTATTATCATAATTTGTGCTATGTGTGCTGTATATATTATATTAGAAATACGTTCAATATTATTTGTGCAGATTATATCGGTAAGGAAGCTCAAATATTGATCGATAACTTAAGGTGAAAGGGGCATTAAAGAAGTGTGAACTTCTTCCAACTCATTTTTGATATTTAGCTGAATCAGAACAGGTGAAGCGATATTGAAATGTAGTTGCGTTATTTGTATAGCCTTTTCTATTCTTTGCTCAGTGAACTTCTGTGTATTGTTTATATGATGGAAATAAATTGAACACAACTCCCAGCTGATCACTGATCTGCTGCTGTTTACTTACACTGGACATCTATGAATAAAGACACAGAGAGCTGATCCTCAGTCTTGCAGTCGTAGATGCCTCTGTCCTCAGAGCTGATGGAGGTGAAATTATAAATACCTTCTGGTGTTAGAGGCAAAATTTGGTTGCCTTTGTACAAAGTGTTCTTAGCTGCTGGATTAGCATGTGTGCGACAGGTCAGAGTGACTGAACTGCCCTCCACTATCTCACCAGAGGGACTCACTGACACAGAGGGAAGCTTTAAAGGATCTGCAGATAAAAGATTTCTTTATTAAAGTTGGCGTTTAAACTCATGTAACATTACAGCATGATAAACTGTAGCTGGCTTGGAGCTGTGATATGTTGTTGGTGACACAGTGAATAAAACTCACACACTGATGGAGAGCGGTAATCCTCGTATCCAGAGAAAGCACAGGAGATGATGTCTCCAGGATTAAAGTAGTCTGTATAAGCAGAAGTTTGCTGTGTCGTCTTTTTCTGTCCGTTCTTGAACCAGACGTAAGAAAGACGACCAGCTGGACTGCAGCTGCTTTGACACTTGAGCTCTGCCTCAGTCTGAGTCTGCTGGACTGATATTATTCTGCTCACCTTCACCTGCAGAGCTGAATATGACAGCACGGCAGTGACATCATGTAGAGAGAGGCTTTATGTGTGGATATGTAAGTCTACCTTTGATATCTGAGATCACAAAAACAAAAACCTGCTAACAGTGTGTGTTCTTCAGTACCTGTGACACTCAGAGTTGTTCCAGGTAAACTACTCTTCCATTCAAAGCTTTGTGTTTTGAATTTAAAGTGATACTCGGCTGAATCCCTCTCTGTCAGGTCTCTGATTCTCAGAGTGGAGCGTCCTCTCTCTGTTTCAATGACCTCAACACGACCTGCATAGTGGGAGTCTGTTCTGAGGTCCTCGGGGTGTGAGCGATGCTGCCACTGATGACTACGTTCAGGACTGAACCAGAATTTGGACACAGCAGGATGTGTATGACTGTAGATGCAAGAAATGTCCACTGATGAACCTTTGAGGGCACAGATGCTTCTGCTGGTGTAAGTCACTGTGTTACAGGTTTGATCACCAACACCTAAAATATATGAAACAGATTTGTTAGAGGAAGATTTGACTGCAGCACCACAGAGCAGGAGGCTGTTGGGACTTATTGTTGATTTATTGGCTTTACTGAGATATAAAATAAACATGAAGATGCGGCAACATCTTTTTTATTAGAAACAGAAATTAATGATGTTTTGTCAGTGTAAGACTGAAGTAAACTCACACACTGAAGGAGAGGGAAGCTTCTCGTATCCTTTTACAGCACAGGAAATGCTGTCTGTCTGATCAAAGTATTTTTCAATAGAAGACTCCTTTCTGTCAATATTCACTTCGTTCTGGTACCAGACATAGGAAAGAGGATCAGGTAGACGACAGCTGCTCTGACACGTCACCTTCTTCCAAGTAGGATACAAGGTTGGCCAAGTTTTTATCACTTGTGCCTGGAGAACTAAACATTATACACAGCAAAATATAAAATATACACAACATTCATAGCTTGTAGTGTCCCAAAGTTTAAGCAAAACTTTTTATTTTGAAAACATTTAAATATAAAAAGCTGACCTGTGACAGACAGAGTGACTCCAGGTGATCCAGTATATTTCCCTCCTGGTTGGTTTGTCACAAATCTGAACTTGTACTCAGCTGAGTCGCTCTCTCTCAGGTCTGTGATTCTCAGAGTGCAGTCTTTGTTATCACAGTGATACTGAACACGACCTGCAAACTCTGCCTCTGTCCTCACATCCACAAATTCATCACCTTTCATTTTAGTAAACCACACAGCTTTTTCAACTACAGTCACGTTCCCATTCAGTCTGGATGGGTACGTGTAGGTGCAGCGTATGTCCACTGTTGATCCTTTTAAGGCACAAATCTGTGTAGAGGTGTAAGTCACTGACCAACCATCCTCACCCTGAACAGCTGAAACACATCAGAAACAAAACAATGAATTCTTCTGCTTTTAAAGGTGTGTCCACGCTCTCTGCAGTTAATCTGTATGTGAGCTGAGGCAGGAGGACACACACTCTGAAGGTGCAGCGAAGGAATTTCACCTGTGAGCCACGAGGAGGCTGAACTGAAGAGAAAAGTTTCTGTGAGAAAAGAGATGTGACAGAAATAAATGAGAAAAGCAGAAACTGATGTGTGGAACTTTCCAGCTGATGGGAAAGTTTCTTACATCATGTCAGGTAGCAACTGTGTGCAGGCAGGAAAAGACCCAGATGCAGACTCGGAAGTGGAGCGTAACTCAAAAAATGGCTTTATTTACAGACTGGGGAAATAAACAATACAAACCTAAACTGGGAAAAGCTAGTTAGCTGACCACTCAGGAAACACATGGAAAATTCCACAAAACCAGGGATGACATGATACGGAACTGAGTGAGACATAAATACACAGAAAGCTAACAAGGAACAGCACAGGGGACACAGCTGACACTAATAATCAGAGGTGGGACCAAGTCATTGTTTTGCAAGTCTCAAGTAAGTCTCAAGTCTTTATCCTCAAGTCTCAAGTCAAGTCTCAAGTAATGTCAGGCAAGTCAGAGTCGAGTCTCAAGTCACTGGTGTAAAAGTCCGAGTCAAGTCACAAGTCTGAAACTTTGAATTTCAAGTCCTTTCGAGTCTTTAAAAAAAAAAACAACGAAAAAATAATGTTGCAGTTATATGCTAAATGTAAATATTAGACCATGTAATTTTAAAATCTGTGTTTTTCTCAACACATGACAAAATAGTGAACTTAGAAAATATACACAAATTGTGAAATTGCACCTCTTTAAAATGCAGCTCAATTAAACCTAGCTCCAAGAGTAATTTTCACCGACAGTTCTGAGATAAGCTGCATGTTATTCTTGGATGCGGTTGTAGGACCAGCTTTAAAATCGCATGACAAAAATATCATACACATTAAAAAAAAACTGTATCACCAACGTAGCCTGGACAACATTTGCTAGTTAGATGAAGTCAGCTATCTCATCTTAGCATATTTATATGCATATTTATAATTACACGGTTCTTGGAGTGAGTGCATACACTCATGAAGTTTAGTAACTTCCGGTCACTGCAACAAGCCCAGGTACAGTTTACCGACGGATGGGTGCAGCACCTAGAAATGCACCGTGTAGAACGAAAGACCATCGTACGTATCATAAGTTTACCAGTCTCACAAATTGTCGTCATAAATACACATTCGTTAACCGTTTATTAATAGGACCTTTGAGCTCAACGGTAATTAATTAGTAGTGGAAATAATTTCTGGTAGCATCACAGAAATGTAGCAGTGACAATAATACTGTATGCTGTAATCGTACTGGGCAATTAGTGATACAAAAAACCTGTTTTATCCTGTGAATAAAAGTATGTGTTTTTGTCAGTGTACCATAATAACAGAAGCGAAACGCAATATTGTGTCAGGACAATTCACTATTTATGCACAATAAATAAAGGAGCATAGCGCGACAATTTCTGTTCAGCGCCAGACTTGCTTGTAACCTATATCACCAATTATGTTATGAAAATGATGCATTAACTACTAAAAAACACTGACCTTCGTGTAAATGCTTGGAGCAGACTAACCTGTGAGCTGGAGTGTTCTGGGACGTTATATTTGATCTTTGAATGGCTGCAATTCAGGCCATCCGTCGCGTCTTTGTTACTTCGGAAACATGGCTCGAACAATTTCTCTTAAACGTCGTAATCCGATAACAACCGATCTCTTTACCCGTCGGCTTCCCGTGGCTGTCATGCGACCGGCTATTGCAGTTAATAATACAACAGCTTCTTGACATTTTTGTGTTTCTTTTTATCGCTGTATAACTGATTTTAATTGAAAGCCTGCGTGCGCTAGTACCGCTTGCCACGAGTTCCCAGAATCCTTTGCGGTTCTACCCGTGAATGACGTCACATTTTCAATCTCTATATAATATGCATGTTAAATTTTATATTTGGGGTAAAATATCAAGTCTTTTCAAGTAAACCGGTTCAAGTCCAATTCAAGTCCCAAGTCATTGGTGTAAAAGTCCAAGTCAAGTCACAAGTCTTAGAACATTTTTTCAAGTCAAGTCTAAAGTCATAAAATTAATGACTCGAGTCTGACTCGAGTCCAAGTCATGTGACTCGAGTCCACACCTCTGCTAATAATAATGATGAGACGGGGAAAGACCAAACACAATATGATGTACACTGACGAGAGACTGTTAAAGTAAAACAGGAAGTACACAACAGACACACAGACCCAGAATAGACACTGAACAGAAGTAAACCAACACAGAACATGGGGGTACAGGGTCCAAAAGCTAAGCAGTAGAAATCTCAAACCAAGGAGAACAGAAGAGCTGAAACCTGAAACACAACCATCCTAAGAAATTAAAAGCACAACACTCAGTACACTGGTTTACTGACCACGGACCATGACACAATAGTGCTCAGCCTATGTCTGCATCTGAACAGTTATTTATGATGTACTTGAAGAAAGACTTGTCAAACAGAAAAAAATACACTTGAAAAAGAAATTGACTGTTAAAGAAGTTTAACAGAAACTATTTTCTCTTCAAGTCTTGCATAAACAGAGCTGGAGTTTAAAATGTTTAGAAAACCATCAACTACAAATGTTCTATATTTCTGTGTATTTTCTTATAGTTGATCAAGAGTCAGTTATCTGTAAAATATGAAAATGTAAATATAAAATACCTGACAAAGTGAGAAGACAGATGATTGCAGCATGTGCTCCTTTCAGTCTCATGGTTGGTGTCCTCCTCTCTTTGCTGTGGCTGCAGACAAGTTCAAACACATCAGCAGGTAAATGATATATACAAGAAATGATGTCCATCATATTGATCTGATGTGTATCTGATGGTGCTGTCCACTATAGTTAGTGTGCACAGTTACTGTAAATGCCTAAAATGTGATCGGAGTGCAGAAAACCTGCTTTGCAATCTCACTGTGTTTGAGACACAAACTTCTTAGTTTAACCTGCTGTTTCCTTCCTCTTTCTGACAACTAAAAGTGCTGCAATTTCATCATTTTATTTCTGCATGTGCAACCAATGACTGTATTAAAGTAAGTTGCTGCTACAGCAAAGCTAATTCAGTGTTGTTTTATGTTGTGGGACCAGAAATTTACTTTGTAAAGGTTATCAATCCTCAAGAAACATCGACCAACTGCTGTAACCGACTCGTTTCGAGGGGTGCTTGGTTCGCCAATCAGCCAGTTAGACCACTTAACAATATGACTAAACTTCTGTTCTTTAAAGATATCCAAACCATAATGATAAAGAAAAACATGAAACAGATTCATTAAAATGCAATAAAAGAGAATCATCATGGTTTAATCACTGTGGAAACAAACATGGGAATCACCGGTGGCCCTTTTTGCACACAGCCTAAAATTTAATTAAAGTGAAATTAAACTTTGTATCAACAACTGTTCCCAGATATTTACTGAATAGATTCCACAATCTGACCTTTAATAGAAGTTTGACTCAAAAATGAGTCAACACCTATTGTACAAAAAGGTACATGCACAAAATCTGCCATAAAACCCTGACATAGCATTTAACCCTTTAAATGGGGATGGGACATTTGTGGTGATGTGTAAAATTATCAGAGGACCTTTTTAACTTTCAAAAACACCTCAAATGTTTTAACATAAAGAGCAAACCAGTGACAGACTCCAGGGGAACCACAGACTCTAGACTGAAGGTGGACTGAAGTATGAGGTAGCTGAACTGAAGAGGATAAACATAAGAGAAGCCTTTCTGAGAGAGAAGTCACTGAAAAAATAGTACCTCTGTTTAACACATTCATCATTCTTCATTTACTGTGAGATAAGATCACAGCATGCTTGGTGAGAAAAATGCAGAGAAATGCAGAACTGACATGTGAAACACTGAACTGTGATGAAGGTATTTTGATAACAGAACGTTGCTGTAATCATGTTTTTTCAACTTGTTAAATGTCTGTATTCAACATTACATTTTTACCTGGACCATTAACACATAAGTCATACATAACACGAAGCAGAACCAAAGTTATATAAATGGCACTCTTATATTGGCTTGAAGGGATATAGAATAAAACACGAGTGTTTAAAGCCATTACATGTAAAACTTTGATTAACTTTATTGTTTCCTTTAGAATTAAGCTGATACCTGATTTCATGTTTCATGGTTGGTGTCCTCCTGTCTTTGCTGTGGCTGCAGACAAGTTCAACCACAATAGCAGGCAAATAAAATACAAGAAATAATGTCCATCACATCAATAAATGCACGGATCTCACCTCAAATGTAGCTCGTGGTACTGTATACTCCACTGTACTTGTTTTATGATTAAAAATCTGGTAAAATTAGTAAAATTGTAGAAAAAACATCTTTAATTCAGATCATTACTGAAAATTAAATGTGAGAAAAATATGATTAGAAATTCCCTCATTTTACTTTTAAGGTAAAGGGTCTTTACCTTACAATATAAAGCCCATTAAGGTAACTGTTTTTATGACTTAACAGGCCCTAGCAGGGCCTCCTGAAACTGCCCTTGTACCACCTCCTCCTCTCTTGCTCCACCCCTCTGTCTCTCTCTCAGTCTTCCCTCTCCCCAGGACACAGCTGCTGTTCACTGGCCTCGTTTACCTCCTGGGCCCAGTCAGCAATCACCTCCGTGAGGTCATATAAGCTGGGGATGAACTGGATGTGTGAGGGTGGTTTTCTCTGGTGTCCCCAAGTTGTGTGTGAAGGTGGCGAAAGAGGTCCTATTATGTGATTGTCCTGTCTGTGGTGTGGAGTTGTAGGATCAGTAGCATGTGAGTGGTGTGGGCTTGTGGGCCTCAACAGCAGCAGCAGTGAAGCTTGCTGCTGCTAGTGACAGAGCGGACTTGTGGGTCCCCAGAAGTGCCTCTTTGTAGTGTGGAGTTTGTTGTTTGGTTGTTGCGACATTTTTCTTCTTCTAGTGTTATTGGAAAAATGTTGGTGGTGTTGCCGGCTCTTTCAGTAAAGATTATTTGTAATGAAGCTGTAATATATTGTGTATTGTGTATTTTGTTGTACAGTTATTTTATTTCAACTTTAATTTATATATTTTATCTTATTCTTCCCAGTTAAATTTACCCTTCATTCTAATTTGTGTTGTACAGTTATTTCATTTTTAACCTTAATTTATATTTTATTCCTTCCTAGTTAAATTTACCCTTTTTAATTTTTCATATTTATTTCCTATCTTATTCATAGCCTTTCCTTTTTTGTTTTCTTTAGGTCACGAGCAGTTGTCCAAGCATTTCACTACATATCGTACTGTGTATGACTGTGTACGTGACAAATAAAATTTGAATTTGAATTTGAATTTTGAATTTGATATACTGAACAGTCTGTATGGTTTCCTTTCATTCAGTTCCTGACCCATTTGTTACCAGTCCCCACACACCCACCTAGACCTCTATGTGGGGTCGTAACAATACAAAGAAACAAACTCAGTCAAACAATAAAGCTACACTAAAATCACAGAGAGTTGAGGCGGAGGAAAGTTTACGTGGAGTGACACAACCCTAGTAAAGTGCACATACACCTCATTACCCAAGCCACTCCACAAGGAGCTAAAGAAGTATTTGGAGGACCTGCTGAAGAAGAGGATGAATTCAGAAATCATGGTCCCCATACTCATCAACCACAGTCTGTGTGCGACTGCAGTGCACTGCTTCTCAGTGTTGGACGTATCATTATGGTTTTCTGGAGGAGAGTAGCAGATCACTAACATCCTTTATTACACCTTTGACTCCAGCAGAGTTCCAGTGCAGTATGGAGGAGTGCCGATGAAATATCTCAGCCATATGTGGATGTCCACAGCAAATAATTTGAGTACCATCTGTGTGATATTATGTATAACTATCAAGCACGTGGTGTGGAGCTTACTCCAAACACGTGCGAGGTGTTTAAAGAAGTTCTGGACATTTAATTAACAAAGCCTGCAGAGATACAATGAGGAGTAGCTAACATATTTTAATAAAAACCAAGCTTGAGTGAAAGAGAGGCCATCACTGCACTGACAGCAGTCTCTCTCTGTCCTTCCCTGCACAGCCCTGAGTTTAAATACAGTCAAGAGAACAGAAGGTATTACACAGCTATTGTTTACACCTATGATTTCCTCCACGGAAAGAGTTTACCCTAATCACCTCTTTACAGGGTCAACCCAGCTCTTTGCCACTCTGCCACTTCCCCCATTCTCAAAGACATGGTGAACAAAAGACTTCACTACCTGTGGAATCCTGCCCCACTCTGGGGTCAGCCTGCCTGCAATAAAGTTAAAGCTCAATATTCCTCCACTTCCCAAGACACAATCACCAGGCCCCACCATCTAACTATGTCCAATAAAGTGTGAAACATACATATTAAAACCAAGTGACCAATACATCAGTAAAAGAAATTCAAAGACAATTCAAAGACAAAGACAAGGTGACATTTCTGGGAAGAATTGTGTCTAAAGGCTACTGCATGGATCACACTGAGTTAGCACCCGTTTAGGCACTGAAAACCTGCAAGTCTGAGACGGTGGGAGATTTGAGAAAAATGCTGGTTTTCCTTGTTCTACTACCGTCCATATATACCAAACTTCTCACCCACTCCCAGGCCACTTTACAGTCTGTTGTCTGCCCAAAAGACAAAGACAAAGGATCGAATGGAAGCATGCACAAGAAGAGACAGAAGAAATCAGACCAAATTCCCTCAAGCCAGCCAATCACATTGACAGACCAACATCAGGCAGTGCTCTACCATCTTATTAAGTCCACCACTCTTGGGCTATCCTGATTTTGAAAAACCATTAGTTTTGCATTGTGATGCCTCCCAAAAAGAACTGAAGCGGTACTGAACCAGAGACAACAGGGTAAACTGGTTGTCATTTGTTATGGTTCGAGAACACCCAGCTGCTCTTGAAACTAACAACCACATTGATTCACATTCACATTATTAGTATAATAGTTTATGTTAGTCAAACAGTGAGTACTAGAACCTAGACCATTTACACAGAAAGAGACACTGGGATGTATGTGAGGCATACAGTAGTAGATGTGTGTATGTGTAATAGGTTACAGGGTAGCAAAACAGATCAAAACCTTCAGTCTGACACAGAACATGCACAAACAGTGAACTGACTTTACAGACATTACCTGGCACATGACATAAAGTGGGAGATGTATGTCCTGTCAAAGACTGTTGCTGTGAAGAGTATCTTGAGTGACTGACTCCCAGAGAAGCTCCTACTTCAACCCTCTGTTGAAGATATTTATGTCCTGGGAAATTGTCTTAAAGTATAAAGTATTTGTTTATTTGTTTAAAAACATTTCATTTAAATTCACATCTGCATACCAACGAAACTTTATGTAACTGCACAGGTTAAAGAATATGGTGCTGCTGACTGTCCTTACTATGTGATTTGCTAATGTGTCATCCACAGCATCAGTAACACACTACGCCAGTGGTCCCCAACCCCCCCGGCCACGGACCGGTACCGGTAACCAAAGTTACATCATGTTGCTTACATGTCAGAAAGTTTTGTTCTCTCTTCCAGTTCAGTGTTACAGCAAATTTTTAATGTAAAATGCTAATGGATAGACAAGGAACAATACAAACATTTAATAATCAGTGGTCATAATGACATATAAACTCATAAAATGGAAAGTTTCTTCAAATTATTTAGTAGGCACACAGGATTCACTTTGTCACTTTAGAGGAAGCGGTTCTGACATAAACGGTAGTAACCAGACCATTTTTCCTAAAATGTCATACACTTCGGATTCTAGCCAATCATTTTACCTTTGCAAGCGTAGTAGGCGGGTCCAGGTACGTACGTTCTTTTAGAGCAAAGCTACAGATTAAAAATGCCCAAGGCGAAGCGGTCAAAAGTCTAGCTGTACTTCACAGCAAAATATGCAAACTCAGCAGCCTGCAACAAATGCTTTAAGGTGATACTGTGATACTGTGCAAAGGAGGTAACACCTCAAATCTGATGAAACACCTGGCGACGTATAGCATTTTGTTAAAAGCCGAGAAATTTGCCGTATTTGATAGCTTGCTGCGAGACCTCACACCGTGCACATCTACTACGGGTGTGGTGCCTGTTATCGGACCCGGAGTTAGCAACATCCCCCAAAAACCCGAAGAGGAGAGTCCTGGCCCCTAGCCCTGCTAGTGTAGCAGAAATGATCACAGATGATGATGGCAGCAGCAGCCGTTCTTCTCTGCGTGAGTAGCTTAATGTTGTCCGTGTGTAATTTACGTTGAGTAGGCTAACCACGTTATTACATTAATGCATGTAAGGTGAAATAGCAAACATCTTCATAGCTACATGCGGCTGTCTTCTTGTTTGATGGCAGATGCTCCCTTCACCCTGGCCAAAAAGGCTAAAATGACCAAAGAAAAAGTGGAAAAATGCTAAACATGAGAGGTTTTAGGACAGAGTTTGTGTTTTTTTCCATTGTTTAAGCACTGCTTCCAGCCAAGAGTGATACCATATATGCCCCATAGCTGCAGAAAAGGTTGACATTGTTATCTTTTTACAAAAAAACAGCTGAACACGAGAGGTTTTTGGACCAATTTTGTGTTCTCCATTCTTTAAGCACCGGTTCGAGCACCGTTTAAGCACCGGCACCGTTTCAAAAGTACCGGTTTGGTACTGGTATCGGATAAAACCTAAACGATACCCATCCCTACTCATGACCTAAAAACAATCCAAAATTTCCATCAAGGGGCTTTTATAATATGTATATTAAATATATTTCTGCAATTTATCTTAACAGTGGTATATGTGGCAGATACATTCACCATATTGGGCTGATTTTGTTTTTTGAAAGTAAACAATGATGTCATGATCCTGGGTCGTTGAGCCAGCAACCATGTGAACTGTTGTGCTATCAGTCCCCGAGCCGGCCCCCTGAACTATGTTTTGGACTCTGCTCCTGTGAGTGTATTATGGACGCTTTGTTTGGACTCCTGGGGGCTCTTGTTTTGTTCTGTTCCTGGCCCTCCGTCCTGAATCACCTGGATCTGGTGGTGTATTTTGAGGCTGTCGGGAGCCAGCCGGCGGGTGGTGGTGGTGGTACTGTCATGATCCTGGGTCGTTTACCCAGTGTTTTGTGTTTCATTTTGGATTCATCTTATGTTTTGTGGTAATTTTTATTTTGTATTAGTGCTTAGGGTTTGGTTCTTCTGTGTAGCGCTTTAGTGTTCTCCCTCCTTTGCTCTGTTTGTGTCCCTGAGTTTGTCTTTGTGAATTTCCTGTTTTACTTTGAAGTTCTGTGTCTGTTATCACTGTGTCAGCTTGTGTCTTCCTGTCATCTTGTGAATTAGGATCAGCTGTGCTCCTCTCCTGTGTGCCATTACCTGATTACCTTGTGTGTGTATATATAGTGGGTGTCAGTCAGTGTTCCTTGTCGGTTTGTCTGTGTCACTCTGTGTTATTTTGGTGTTTCTCTGCCCCTCGCCTCGTGTCCTCCCTTTGTGTTATGATTTCAGGTTTGGTTTTTAGTTTTCCCAGTTTAGGTTTTGCTTAGCTTGTTACTCATTTCCTGTTTGTCACTTTGCAACACTGTAAATAAAACCTCACTCGCATCTCCATCGCTGTCTGCAACTTGGGTCCTCATTCACTCCATCACACGACTGGTGCCCCAGCCGTGACAAATAAAGTTGGAATTATTTTCTTAAAAATAAAACATATAATTATTGCTTTGTTGTTTTTAAAAATTTTTTTTTTTAAATTACACACCATCACAAATTCTCCTGTGTGAAGAGCTTGTTACCTCAAAGCTCCCCTGGGTTTACTGAAGTACACAACACTCTCGTCCTGAAAACGCCGGACTTGACCGTAGCTCATGTTTAAATAGATGGAATCTTCTTGGAATGTAACGATTTAGACAGACAAGCATTCTAATGTTTAGTTTCCCCAAACCAGTCCACCAGAAATACACACCCAGCAGGCTAAAATCTGATCTTTGAGCAACTTCAACCTTATCAGATTGGAAGTTTCCAACAGGAATGGTAAAATATCTTCTTGTAAGACAACAGAAGATCAGAGAATTGTGCCCCAAGGCCTGAACAGTATTCAAGGTTATTAGGAAGCTGAAAAACAGAAGAAACAACTATAGGAAAATAACACATAAGACCAAACAATTTAATGGAACTTGGAGCCTAATTCAATAAACACTGCTTTGTTTCACTGAAATCTGACACAGCCCAAAATATCTAAACATACAAAGATATGTTTCTCAGACGTGTGTGGTCTAAAAAGTGAACTCAACCCGTTAGAAATGTTGCTAAAGTCATGAAAGTTCCTTCTCTCTTTTTCTTTTCCAAGATTGCTTGATAAATTTTCTATAGGCTCCTCTTGTTCAGGTTTTTCTTTTATCTGTTTATTTCTTCATTTCCATTCGTGTTCTTTTTGTGCTACTACATTATTTGTGGTATACAGTTTGACATGTCTGAGGCAGGACAGGCAGAAAAAAGAGAGGGGTGTAGGGGTATGTAATAAAAAGATACAACATAAATAGAAATGCACAATGTGTGTGTGTGTGTGTGTGTGTGTGTGTGTGTGTGTGTGTGTGTGTGTGTGTGTGTGTGTGTGTGTGTGTGTGTGAAAGAGAGAGAGAGAGGGCCAAGTGTGAGTTTGTATGTGTCTTTCCTAGGGTAGCATTGCATTGGTACCTTACATTGGCAATAGTAGGGTAGCACAGCTCTTGTTTATACAAGCACTCTCATGCAGTAGTAATGACTTGAACAATAGCCATTTTGTTTCCTTTTCTTTGGCACATGCACTGAAATGTTCTGCAGAGAGAAAAGAGTATGATGCAACTACAGCCCAGCCCATACAGCAGTATATTAATGACTAACCTTATATTGCAGTTGTTCTCCTCACTGAATTTTGGTCCGATTACAGCAACCTCCCATGCAGTTACATTTGTTCCTAACCCTTTGGGAACCCTCATGTTAACTTTTATCAAGTGGAAAAAAGTTAGCATTCATCCCCCAGCTTCACTGTGTTTATATTATGCTAACCATAGCTGTGTAGCTAGCCACCATATAGCACATCATTATATACCAGCTAGCCCAACTTCAGTAACCCTACAAACGCCACTTAAAAAAAGATTTCCAGATTTTCTATTATATTCCATGACTTTGTAGCTCCAGATGTTGCAAATATTAAACCACACAGTGATAGTTGCAGAACTGTACATATTCTGAAGTACATATTGCAAAGCTTTAATAAATTTAAGACAGATTAATGACACACCTTCATTCAATGCTCTTTTTTTTTATTGATTTAGAAGATGAGAGATAAGAGTTCAGTCTACATCTAAATGAAACTGGGCTAAAAGCATTCTTTCCACAACAAATTCATTTCTCTTGTATTAAGTGACAACCCAGCTCTTGTTTATGTTACTTGTCGCTTCATTCCTTGCGTAGCATTACAGCAATAAAGGAGATAAAAGATGTATAATGACACACAGATTCTTCAGGTGATATCTTGTGTGAAGTATTTGTGCTTTCATCAGATTTTCTTGGCGCAGACAGATGGAATAACAGATTCACAGCCACCGTCATCCCAGCACTTTTTGTCTGTAAGTACCAAAAACCTAGTTAGTGCTAAGTAAACACATGATTATTTTATCATGACCACACAGTGATTTACCTGACCAATTTACATATGCACAGTTCTGATTGTATTGAAAGTTATCAGGCTGTCCAGTACACCAGTTTGTGTATTTGAGAGGGGTCCCATCACTCCAAAACCAAAACTTTTCCTGGGAAACACAAAACAATAAATTATACTTTCTAAAAAAAAGGCACATTGATACATTGATAGTTTTCTTTCATCTTTTGTCTATTTAGGCACCAAAAAACCCTTTTTGTTTTGTGCATGTGGAATTCTTTTTTATTCTTGTTTTTCTTAATTTCCTGGTGAATAACTTTGTGTATGTTAGCATACCTTTATTGCATCCGAAGCGCCAATCCAAGCAGGTCCATCCTGCTGAATAGCATCAGATATCAGCCTCTGAATCATCTGGTACTCCTCAAGGCTTTGCATAGATGCAAGGTTTGCATTCATGGACTGACAGTTTATCTACAGCGAAGAAACAGCAGAATTGCCAAAAAAAAATTTTTTTCTTTACATTGGTAAACATATATATATATATATATATTATATGAAAATGGAGAAGCAGGAACAGGATGGCCTTCTGGATGGGGAATTTAAATACAAGAAGAACATAGATGGGACAATAAACAAACGCGTTGTAATTTGCACTCACTGTAGTAAAGAGTTTCAATTTCACCGTTCAAATTCGACCTTAAAATACCACCTTAATGCCAAACACGCGTTTGTCGGGGCAGCAGCTTCACCCGGCCTGCGTCAGACCACTCTTAGTGAACGCAGGCCACTCGGTAAGTCTTCTTTGGACAAACTGACCGACAATATAGCCAAATGGATAGCAAAGGACTGTAATAATAATAATAATAATAAACTTTATTTATAAAGCACACTTAAAAACCAAGGGTATGCCAAGGTGCTTAACAAGTAAAATAGAGTATAGGAGGAGGATAATAGAAATAGGACCAAAGCATTGTGGAGGACAAGGGCTTTGCGGATGTTTTAAAGGTTGCATCTCAGGACGCGTCCTACAAGCCCCCAGCGAGAAGCACAATAACAATTTGAATCCACGAACTGTATGAAACGGAGAAAAAGAAAAAAGAAGAGGCTTTAGTTCACACAGAATGCGTGGCTCTGACAGGAGACCACTGGACATCATTGAGTAATGACAATTACCTAGGAGTTACTGCGCATTTAAACCCTGAAGCCTGGGGTCTGACATTCTTTGCGCTGACTATAATGAAAACGGAAGAGCGGCACTTTGCGGAGGCTTGTGCAGAGCAGTTCCAGACTGTTGCTCGCAGGTGGAGAATTGAGGAGAAGGTGACAACAGTAGGCACGGACAGTGCGCGCAATATGATCGCCGCGGCTCGCATCATGCCATTCAATCACATGCCGTGTACCGCGCACATTCTACAGAGATGCATCACAGTGAGTCTCGCAGACAGTGGCTTTGTCACTGCGCTGGCCAAATGCCGCAAAATTGTTGGCCATTTTAAGCACAGCCCAGCAAACACAGCAGAGCTGAACGCAGAGCAGGTGCCACTGGGGCGCAAGCAGGAGCCGTTGGCCCAGGACGTGCCTACACGCTGGAGATGGTGAAGCGCTTGATCCGCAACCAAACTGCAGTAACCGCGACTCTGGATAAACAAAAGCATAAACTTGTCCTCCTGACGCCTCCAGAGTGGGACAAACTCCAGAGACTGGAGACACTTCTAGAGCCCTGCAGGTGAGCCTGTCATTGTGACCATAATTGTAGGTTTAGATTAAATTTATCAAACATACATCTTAAATCAGTTTTGTTATTATGAAAATGTCTTAATACCTAGTAATAAAAAGCTTTTTTTAATTTGCTGTCTTATCTGTGTGTGTGTGTGTGTGTGTGTGTGTGTGTGTGTGTGTGTGTGTGTGTGTGTGTGTGTGTGTGTGTGTGTGTGTGTGTGTATTCCACTGCAGATATGTGACTGAACTGCTGGGAGGAGAGGCCTACCTCTCCTGCTCTGTAGTTCTACCAGCCTTCTGCCACCTGCGCCGTGTCATGGAAGTAACTGATGAGGACCCTACATATGTGGTGAGGTTTAAAGAGAAGTTTAAGGAAGACCTTGCTTCCCGCCAGGAACATACCAACTATGCATGGCTCCAGATCGCAACTGCACTGGACCCACGTTTTAAAGACCTACGCAGTGTGCCCAAGACTGACAGAGAAGCAGTGTGGACCACACTGGCAGGCATGCTGCGTGAAGACTCTCCTAGAAGATCACACACTGCAGAAGAAGGTCCAGCCAAGAAGAGGCTGAGCCTGCTGCAGATGGACTCTGACTCTGAGTCAGAGGAGGAGGTACAGCAGGACAGAGCCATACAGCGCTACAGAGCAGAGCCCTGCACTGCCTTAGAGGACTGTCCCTTACAGTGGTGGGCAGCTCATGCAGGAGCCCACAGCCAGCTGGCCCGCCTTGCTCGCAGATACCTGGCCACTCCTGCCTCCACAGTGCCCTGTGAGAGGCTGTTCTCTGTAGCAGGGCACATTGTGAACAAGAAGAGGTCTGCTCTGCACTCAGAGAACGTGGACAAGTTGGTTTGTCTCAGCAACTGGCTGAAGGATGAGTAGACCAGAGGACCGTGTGTTTAGAGCTTGTTCTATGGTTGAATGTGATTTAAACAATACTTTTCACTGTTGTTCATATTTATTTTGCACTAATCTACCTTACCCAAAAGGATGATTGGAGATTTTTTCTATTTTGCCTGTTGAATTAGGCCTATGTTCTGTGAACTTGAAGATGTATATGGATAAAACAATGTGCTAGATTTAAATGGGTGGAAAACATTCAGTAAAAATCCCTCACAATTATTTGAAGCCCTGTTCTGCTTGTACTCACAATTAATAATAAATAAAACAAACAAGTGTGTTAAAAACCACTATCTGTCCCGATTTTTACACATATACACATATACACATATATTTCGAGTTGCGATTAATCAATTTTTAGGCTGTGATTAATTCGCTTCCAGCACAACACCCAGCCTACGTCAGAACACGCTGAGTGAACGCAGGCCACTCAGCGTGGTCTTAGCATTAAATAACACTAACAAGTGTGTAAAAATCCGCTATCTGTCCGTATGCTTGCACACATTTTGGTCCTATTTCGAGTTGCAATTAATCATGATTAATTAATTTTTAGGCTGTGATTAATCGGATTAAAAATTTTAATCATTTGACAGCCCTAATATATATATATATATATATTTTTTTTTTATTAGGGGTGCAACGATACACAAAATTCACGGTATCAGTTCGGTTCGATACTTTGGTGTCACGGTCACTAGCATCCTGGAGCACTTCTGTTGTGTTTTGTACGTGTTTTGAAGTTTGTACCTGCTTTGTCTCTAGGAGCCACCATAAATATACTTTTATTTATTCACTCCACATAAAATGTAATAAATAAATTATATAATACAAAAAACCAACTATTCACATTTAAACTTTTAACTATTTAAATTTTCAGCTTTTTCCTTTTAAACAAATGTAAAGTGAAACAACACTGCAAACCACAACACAATTAATTATAAATTATAATATGAAAACAAAAACAAGATGCATATTCTCTGTCATATGGGCCTGTATGAATAAACTTTCTGAATCCTTTATCATACACAACTGAAAATAGTTGTGGATGATTACTATACCTTTCTAATGTTGTCTCTAATATTGTTGTCCCTGGCTCTTTACGCTCTCTTTCCCTCCCACTCTGTTCCTGTGCTACTGCGAGTATAACTACCGCCCCTCCCCCCCTCTTCCCAGTGCAAAGCCCAAGCGAAAAAAAGTGCGAGAGAGAGAAAGAAAAAAACCCACGGCTTGCGATAAGGAGCTGGTTTGAGTCGTTCACGTCAAAGATCCGGCTCTAAGAGCCATTTCGTTCGCAACCGACACATCACTACTGGCTATTGACCAAAAGAGTGAGACTGCAAGCAGCCAACATTAGTTTTCTCCAAATAGCATTTGTTTTCTCCCTTAATGTCCTTAATGGTGAAGAGTTCAGACATTCAAAAAGGAACGAGAGTATAGCTGCTCCTCATCCACATCAAAAGGAGCCAGATGATGTGGATATCTCTTGGGTACCTCCTGGGTCAGTTGTTCCAGGCATCTCCTAGGAGTCTCTGGGACAAACCCAGGACTTGATGGATCATGCAGATTACATCTCTTGGCTGGCCCAGGAATGTCACTGTTTATCTGGATGAGCTTGAAGATGTGGTCGGGGAGAGGGACGTCTTAAACTTCTTAAACGTTTCTATTTAGTTTACTGCTCCCACCCACTACAGCAACAATAAGCAGCAGAAAATAAATCACTGGATGGATGGATGAATTGTTTTGTGTGCAAATGTCATCAGAATGTAAGTATTGTTGTTGTGAAACATCAATTTAAGAGCAGTTGTTGATCCTGAAGATGATACTTAATAACCTAAGTATCAGAGAAAACATTTTCAGAATAACTCATTGGTGATAATGACTGATATTACCTCAGCCTGAGCCCAGCTCATGGGCTTAGCAACATAGATGAAGCACTGGTTGTAGTACTCAGTCCAACCACAGGGACAAGATGGGGACTTCTTCACAAGATACCATTCTCCTATTGACAAACAACATGATTTTGAATTGATTCATTGTATGTGATAAACTGGTTTCATTGACACTAGTAATGCGGGTGCAACGATACACAAAATTCACAGTTCGGTTCGGTTCGATACTTTGGTGTCACGGTTCGATATTTTTTCAATACAAAAAAGTGTTCATGCCTTTTTAATTTGTCATTTATTAAAGTTATAAATATATATTTTAACTGAAAAGCACAGTTTTTAAATTTAACGTTGCTGAAACAACAAAATAATAAAAAATTTAATCTATCCGATCGAGAAATCACTCATCTTTGGAAAAGAGAGTTTATTACGGAGAAATGTCTCTTTCCAAAATAAAAGCTATACTATATGCTTCTTCTGGGCTATACTCTCAGCAGCATATTAAACATATCAGGTCCCCATAAGGAGAATCATGTGCTAAACAAACGAAGTGTAAGTTTCTCTTTAAGGGCTTTGTCTCTGTAAAGGAAAGCAGTGTTCAGGGTAAAATGTAATGTGCTTTTTACGTTTCAGTTTTTGAATTCTAAAATACACTTTGCAGACAAAAACTATTGAGCTGACTAAAGATTAACCCTACATGAGATTTTATGACATCTCGTTCTGAACTGTTTCCTGTTGCAGGTATAACAGCTTCCAGTTTTTAGTGGAGACTTTCTGTCTGACTTTAGTGTCAACCCAAATATTGTTAGGACTTTCAGTTGTCTTGAAAGAAATATAGCAACTCTATCACCACACACCTCTCCATGTGCTATCAACTCCCATAAAAAACATTGGGTTTACACCATCAGTCCTGCATGAAACTGAATCAGGATGTTTCTTCAGGGAAAGCTGGATGCTCAGTCAACATACTCAACAAATACCAGTGAAATTGAGTAGTTTTCTTAAACTTAATGTCTTTATAACTATTTTATGTTTTTGTAAATAAAAAAAAGGATGGTTATGTATCACCACATCTCTGATATGCATATTTACTAATTTGGATTAAATAGTTGTCTGCATTATTAAATAATAACGATTATTCCATAAATAATGGATGGCAGAAAATGCACTGGAAGAGTACAGGTGATGTCACTTTGTGATAGTTTTTAGTTTCAAATTTAAGGTAGGTTAACATTTTTCAAATGGTCTGTTCCCTATGGCAATATGAGGTGTTGTTAGTGCTGTCTCATCTGTGGGTAAGATGCATGGTTTCTATAACCAAACTGCAGTTACACAGGTCATAATGTGTATTGAGTGTGTTTATATTGTTTTAATTGTTCTCTTCATGAAGATGAATCTCTTCTTCCTCTTTACTGGGGCTTGATTAGACTGAGCTCCACCTTCCTACAGTGTTTCAACCAGGCTGTGCTGTCACACGGAGAGTAGCATGTGACCCTTTTGTTTTTGCTGTTTTCACTATTTCAAGGCATTTTAAAGTGTTATGGCCTGTCTAGGGGTGGTCAGACCACAACATAAAGGTGATCCATCCTCGTCAGACCTCAAGGAGCCACAGCACACAGTTAGTACAATTTTACAATGATTAACACATAGAAGGAGCTGGATGCAACTTCAGGGTGGACCAAAGGAAACTATCTGAAATATTATAACTTACCTATCCAGTTTTTAAGTATGACGTCATTAGCCATCAGTGTTGGGAAGGTTACTTTTAAAATGTATTCCATTACAGAATACAGAATACATGCCCCAAAATGTATTCTGTAACCTATTCCGTTACGTTACTCAATGACAGTAACGTATTCTGAATACTTTGGATTACTTAATATATTGTGGCGAGTTCAGACAAGAAGGAGACGGAGGTATCGTTTGGTCTTGCTTCCCGTGAGCTAGCCAGGGAGCACAGCCGTTTATTACATTTGCAGAAGAACACACTGCCACTAGCTAACTGCTCAGCGCGGCAACCACAACACACATAGGGCGCCCTCTGACCCCGGAAGGACACACCGTCGCAGCGAGAGGGCGTCACCCGTCACCATGGCAACATACACAAAACATAACTGTACAAGCAGAACCCCGAACAGCCCTGACCCGCTACAATATTATCATGCTTTTTACAACAACGTGAATGTACTATTGCTGTGTGATTTATTACTATTACTGATGGTCCGCGACTCCGAACTGTAGTAAAGGGACCTCTGACTAATGCTGGGCTCACACTGTGCGATTTTTGGCCCATTTTGAGCCGATTTTTGAGTCGTACGATCGTTTTGGCGATCGGCCCGATTTTGGCCTTCATCGTGCGTCGTGCATCGTGTAGTATACGTGGGAAGCGATTGACACCTCACGACCAGCTCCCAATCATCAATCGCTTGGTCGTGAGGGTGTCACCGCAGTTTGCCACACTGCGCACGCGCAAACACAAATGTCAGTGAAAAAGACGGCGTAGCACAGCAGTGCAGCGTGTGATCTGGACACAAGCGATGGAGGCACAACCTGTAGAACCATCCGAGCCCTTTCGATGTGGCCTCACAAAATTATCACGACCACAACAACCGTGAAAATAGTTGGATCGACACTGCTGCTCAATCACAGCTGCCTGACCAATGTTTTTCATTAGCAATTTAGCAAAGTTGATGGTGGTGGTGTGTCTGTGTGAGTGAAAGACGGAGAGGGAGAGCAAGCGACAGAATTTCTGTTATAACCTTCATTTTTATGGACGCACAGTGTGAGCACTCAGGTCGCATCAGAGCATCGGGCCGTATAGTGTGAGACCCTATGAACTTCTAACCCCTGCGAGTCAATCGTACAGTTTGAGCAGGAGCTGAATCGCGCGACTGAAAAAATTGCACATTGTAAGCCCAGCATAATACGGCGGGGTCCCTGTCGGCTGGTAGCCGAAAAATAGCTCTACTTTGTTGTGTGGGTCAACTTTTCTTGCGACAGACAGAGAGAGGCGTTGAAAGGCTGCTCCAACGGAACTTGTTGTTTTCGGAGGAAAACACGAACACAGTGTACAGTCGAGTCTTAATAGCTTACTTACAACTGGGCTCGTCAGGCACTCTTCTTGGCTGCAGTGGTTATTATTATATTTACATGCTTCCAGCTCTCGTTTTTGCTCGATGACTGCTCGTACCTTTCCACTCCCCTTTTTCTCCCTCCTAGCGCTCACAGACACATAACGTGTATGGCAGTCCATTCTCCCTGCAACACGGACTACACTGAACATGATGCTACATTCTTTAGAGCTATGCTTGTAGCATTCTGCCTGTTAGCTTAGCACAACAACAACAACAACGAAAAGGCGCTCTCTCACCCAGGAAACACACAGTCGCAGAGAGAGAGAGCGTCGCCCTGTAACCATGGCAACCGTAACGCTGCCGCCTGGAACAACAGAACGTAGCTGTCAAACAAAACCCAAACAGTCCTGACCCGCGACAAAATGAAACAGGAAAGTACCCCAGTGTATTCCATTTATTTCAACAAAGTAACTGTATTCTGAATACCACCTTTTTAAACGGTAACTGTAACGGAATACAGTTACTCATATTTTGTATTCTAAATACGTAACGGCGGTACATGTATTCCGTTACTCCCCAACACTGTTAGCCATGTCTGGGCCCAAACTCCACTGCAGGTCCAAAAGTCAAACGATCACTGCAGCATCACTGATAGTTGAAAAACTGTCTAAATTCTTTCATCTGTAATAAAATGATCAGTGTGGCTGCTCTACCAGGTGTAACAATTAAGTTTAACATCCAGGCATCCATGAAAATTGAATTTATGAAATTTAACTGAGTTAGAAGTTAGCAGGAAGTCAGCTCACTAGTTTCCACCTAAACATTATATAGAGAGATTTCTGAAACAAATTAAAAGGGACAGCTGTGCTATCACTTCCGACATAAATGAAGACAGAAAAGTAAACAGCAGTGACATTTGTAGGGTTACTGAAGTTTGGGTAGCTGGCATATAAAAATGTTCTACGTGATCACTAGCGACTCAGCTATGGTTAGCATAATATAAACAGTGAAGCTGGAGGATGAACGCAAACTTTTTTGGCACCATCAGTCTCACATGATACTGAATAAGGATGTTTAGAAAAGGGTTGAGTGCTCAGTCAACACACTGAATAAATATCAGAGAAATTAAACAATGGTTTGAAGCTTGTTATTATAGTTATTCACTTCATCAGTATTTTCAAGTCATTCTTTGATAATGATGGATCTTTGATTGAGTAATATTATTGAACATGGAAACTGCAGCTACAGGTGAAATAATGTCTGACATTATTGTGCTGCAAGCTGTAGATTCTGTAACCTCAAAAAAGTGTTTCTGTTGTAAAGATCTTTGGGATGGCATGAGGCTGAGGGTGCAAGAGTACACTGTCAGGTTTCAAAGGTTGTTCACAGAGTAAACTGTGATGAATTTAAAAATCTACATCCTTCCTTCCCTTTAGACATTAAAACTATTGTGGGAGAATTGCAGTTAGTATATTTACTGTAATATGAGAATGTTTTCAGATCCACTGTATCAGCTAAAGTATCACATGTGTTACCAACTCTTGTTAAAGAAACAAACTGTGTTTGCATCATCAGCCACACATGAAACTGAATCAGGATGTTGCTCTAAGGTTATGTGCTCAACCAACAGCCTGAATAAATAAAACTAAAAACTGATATTAAAGAATAGTTTAAAGTCTAAAGTGTTGTCTTCATCATTTATTTCATGTGACACTGATGCCTAGATCCCTGATTTCTGTGTTTATGAAGACAAAGATCAGTTTTAATACTTCTTTTGTAATTGTCTGCAGTGTTAAATAATAATTATGATCCCATAAGCAATGGATGCCATTAGTAGGTCACACTGAGTGTAGCTGACATCACTTTGTGATTTCTTTCCGTGTCTAAAATCAGGTCTAAACTTTCTGAAATGTTTGTTGTTCCCTATGGAAATATCTGTTTTTGGTATTATTGCTGTGACCAAACAGCAGCTACATGTGAAACAGTGACAAACTGTGTACAGGAAGTTCTTTCTTATTTTGTGGGACTGATGGTTTTTTTTTTTTTCTGGATTAAACATTTCAGAAGCGACTGCCAGATTGTTTATCCTGTGTAGGCTCTTTGGTCACATATTTCTCGAGGCAGAAGACTTGCTTGTACTTTATTAAAACGGTGGTATGACCTTGGTCATAATTTGCATTGTGGGAATATCATTTGTGTTCCTCCCTCCACGAGGACGATGGTGTTAATGCTACCTTGTGTTTTCCTTCTTAAATTGGATAAAAAC
This sequence comes from Astatotilapia calliptera, assembly GCF_964374335.1. Lineage (NCBI taxonomy): Eukaryota > Metazoa > Chordata > Actinopteri > Cichliformes > Cichlidae > Astatotilapia > Astatotilapia calliptera. The sequence continues at coordinate 61,156,331 of NC_137424.1, forward strand.
TGATTATGTCTCCACGGATTTAGGAGTCGACTCTGTGTTTTGGCTCCACCTTCTTTCCACCTGTCAAACAGACCGTGTGCGTACTGCCATGTTTTGATGCCCAGAAGAACTTAGTACATTTTGTAAATACCTTCACAATGCACGCCTGATAGCTAACAGGTGGGAGTCCTTTTTTCTCTTTATTTTAGTGAGGTTGGTGCCATCTGACCTCTGTATACATCACATCATTCTCCACTCTCTCATCAGACCACCTGGTGGAGTCCATCGGGCTGCTGAAGGGACTCATTACTCTTTATGTAATTAATAATGTCTTTATCTGCTAGAAAGGATGTTAGTGAACCCAGAACCTCTCTTTCTTTGTCTTTGTCACAAACACACACACGTGCACAAACCGTGTGTGTGTGTGTGTGTGTGTGTGTGTGTGTGTGTGTGTGTGTGTGTGTGTGTGTGTGTGTGTGAGAGAGAGAGAGAGAGAGAGAGAGAGAGAGAATCAAGAGTAATAAAAAAATTATCTTAAAACTACAAATATTGTTTCTTTTATTTATTTTTTTCCTGAAACAATGACTCCCATTTTTGAACACAACTGTTACTGTCCAATGTGATTTAATTGAATCAGTAACTATTTTCAGAAAACTTTAAACTTTTTAAATAGATTTTAATTTAAGGATCTTATTTAATTATTTTGCAAAAAAACTAAACACTGATTTATTTATGATACATAGTGGTAACCACAAGGAGGCAGGAGTTAGACACAATTACAGCACATACCTCCGTTGTTAAACACCACAACTCCAAAGTGCTCAGTCTTGTGGCTCATTATGTAATGTAACTGATATTTGCACAAGCCAGTGAGGCAGAGTTGAAAGGGAAGGTTTACAAGATGGTAGTGAGTCCTGCTGCGATGCATGGTTAGGATAGGGTAGCACTGGCAAAAAGACAGGAGGCTGAGCTGGAAGTAGCAGAGTTAAAGATGCCAAGATATTCAATCAAAGTGACCAAAAGGCACAGGATTAGCAATGAGTATATTGGACAGGTCTAGTAGTTTGGAGACACATGTATAATTCATACTAGGGTGAGAAATGCAGTCCATGGAAGAAATATGGACAACAGTCCTTAGCAAGAAAGTCAGAATATTTTTTTTTTTCTTGGGGCGAACGTGGCTCAAGAGTTGGGAGTTCACCTTGTAATCAGAAGGTTGCCGGTTCGAGTCCCGGCTTGGACAGTCTTGGTCGTTGTGTCCTTGGGCAAGACACTTCACCTACCGCCTACTGGTGATGGCCAGATCGGCCGATGGCGCAATATGGCAGCCTCGCATCTGTTAGTCTGCCCCAGGGCAGCTTGTAGTTTGCTTTCACTTGTGTGTGAATGTGAGAGTGAATGAAGAGTGGACTTGTACAGCGCTTTGAGGGCCCCGAAAAGCGCTATATAAAATGCAGTCCATTATTATTATTATTACCGCATTATAAACACAACAGTTAAAAGTAACTTAACCATAAACAATAAAACAAGAACATTTAAACAGCAGCACATGTCCCAAGGCATGATGGGAGAGAACTAGCTGCTCTCCAATACACCACAACATTCATTATTGATCATCTCTCACTTCTAGTCTTCTCTGTCTTAATTTCAGGTTTCCACCATGTGTTGTAGATAGTTCAGGAGGTTAACTCGACCAAGCAGTCTTTTGTTTAGAATACCAGATTTGGGAGGATGGTTTAGGTTTAGGTTTATTAGACTGATACATATATACCAACAAGACAGTGTACATCACTGTGACAACAGCGTTTGTTTTCATTCAAATGCTTTATGGCTTTTCCTTTAATACCTAAAGGGTTAGGGTTAGGGGCCGATTTTTTTGCCCCAGTCCAGCCCTGACCTGAGGGACATATTTTTCTCAAAATTATGACAATAATTGTCATAATTTTGATAAGAATTAACATAATATGACAAAAACATAATATGACAAAATAAACTGTAATACCAATATTATAGCATTTATACTACATAATCAGAATACTACTAATTCCTTATTAATTTCTGTTTTTTAATAGTATTTGTTGCACTAAAAATACAACGGCAAATTCTACCATTTTAATTTTACATTGTTTTCTTTAAGAATACTAGCAACTAGTTATTTCTGAGGTATGTTTTTTATAAGTTTGTTATATGATGGGTCATAGTCATTTCTTCTCTAAGTAATGGGATACACATTTCAATGATCTTCTCATGGCAAAGCCTGCCTAGTGGGTAGACAGAGGAAGCGCCACTCAAGAGCACAAGCAGGGGTTTTCTCCCAGCACTCGACAGGGAAGGTTTTTTTCTCCGTCTCTCTGACAATTCCTGCATCTGTTGCACTTGAAAAGACATAATCTGTAAGCGTGGCGAAATGATTGATTGATCTCACTTATTAGTTCATTGAGATGTTGAGATCTTGTACTGGTTGTTTACACATGGCAACAATATTGAATAATCAAATCAAATCAAATCACTTTTATTGTCACATCACATGTGCAGGTACATTGGTACAGCACATGTGAGTGAAATTCTTGTGTGCGAGCTTCACAAGCAAAGAGTTGTGCAAAATACAATAATGTAAACAAGCAAAATACAAATATGGCTACATCTGTAACTAATAAATATATGTACAATATATAATAGTATATGCATTTCTGGATGTGTATACTAAATATTTTTCTACGTGTGTGTGTGTACACATATTTTACAAATTAAATAGAGTAAACAATAAATAAAATATATAAAAATATACAGAGTTGAGACATGTGCAAAACAGTGGCATTACTGTATGGAGTGCATAATGTTGGAGTTCCAGTAGTGAAGGTGAGGTGTCCATGACGTGTTCAGCAGTCTGATGGCCTGGCCCTAACATTTGTGTATTTACATGGAGACTAAACACACCTTACTCTGTTTCTGTAATTACAGTTTTACTAAAGAATGAAAGTATTTACAAATGCCAATCAGTAAGGCTCTGAAGAATACGACACAGTCTCCTGAGTGTTTACTCAAGTCATTTAATATTTAGCTCTCTGCATAAGCGGGATAGAGACATTCAGCTGAGGGCAGAAGAATTTATTAGAAAATGTACCTGAAAACTTCATCCCCATGCATTGCTCATTGTCCCTGTAGTTGTTAGGCTCCTTCTGATACCAGCTCGATCCAAAACCAGTAACCCTCCTTAAAAACAGAATAATACAATAAATGGATTTTTACTCCCAGATCATAAACAGATGTATGTCCAAACTATTTTCTCAAAGTAAATATTCATGGGAAGATTCTTTTTAACTGTCAGACTTTGTACAGTAAAAACTAAAATATCTGCCAATCCAAGTTCGCTCACTTGCTTTAGTGGCCTCAAATACCACCCTCTGTGCCATCATTGCACAGAGCAAGGAAGACGCAGTCAGCAGCTTCATGATGATATTTAGTATCTCTGTAAGAAACAGATGAAATAGGTAACTGGCAGTTAGTGGCTGAAAGAATAGAAGATCTTCAGTATACAGGGAGTGCAGAATTATTAGGCAAGTTGTATTTTTGAGGAATAATTTTATTATTGAACAACAACCATGCTCTCAATGAACCCAAAAAACTCATTAATATGAAAGCTGAATGTTTTTGGAAGTAGTTTTTAGTTTGTTTTTAGTTTTAGCTATTTTAGGGGGATATCTGTGTGTGCAGGTGACTATTACTGTGCATAATTATTAGGCAACTCAACAAAAAAAACAAATATATATACCCATTTCAATTATTTATTTCCGCCAGTGAAACCAATATAACATCTCCACATTCACAAATATAGATTTTTGACATTCAAAAACAAAACAAAAACAAATCAGCGACCAATATAGCCACCTTTCTTTGCAAGGACACTCCAAAGCCTGCCATCCATGGATTCTGTCAGTGTTTTGATCTGTTCACCATCAACATTGCGTGCAGCAGCAACCACAGCCTCCCAGACACTGTTCAGAGAGGTGTACTGTTTTCCCTCCTTGTAAATCTCACATTTGATGATGGACCACAGGTTCTCAATGGGGTTCAGATCAGGTGAACAAGGTGGCCATGCCATTAGTTTTTCTTCTTTCATACCCCTTCTTGCCAGCCACGCTGTGGAGTACTTGGACGCGTGTGATGGAGCATTGTCCTGCATGAAAATCATGTTTTTCTTGAAGGATGCAGACTTCTTCCTGTACCACTGCTTGAAGAAGGTGTCTTCCAGAAACTGGCAGTAGGACTGGGAGTTGAGCTTGACTCCATCCTCAACCCGAAAAGGCCCCACAAGCTCATCTTTGATGATACCAGCCCAAACCAGTACTCCACCTCCACCTTGCTGGCGTCTGAGTCGGACTGGAGCTCTCTGCCCTTTACCAATCCAGCCACGGGCCCATCCATCTGGCCCATCAAGACTCACTCTCATTTCATCAGTCCATAAAACCTTAGAAAAATCAGTCTTGAGATATTTCTTGGCCCAGTCTTGACGTTTCAGCTTGTGTGTCTTGTTCAGTGGTGGTCGTCTTTCAGCCTTTCTTACCTTGGCCATGTCTCTGAGTATTGCACACCTTGTGGTTTTGGGCACTCCAGTGATGTTGCAGCTCTGAAATATGGCCAAACTGGTGGCAAGTGGCATCTTGGCTGCTGCACGCTTGACTTTTCTCAGTTCATGGGCAGTTATTTTGCGCCTTGGTTTTTCCACACGCTTCTTGCGACCCTGTTGACTATTTTGAATGAAACGCTTGATTGTTCGATGATCACGCTTCAGAAGCTTTGCAATTTTGAGACTGCTGCATCCCTCTGCAAGATATCTCACTATTTTTGACTTTTCTGAGCCTGTCAAGTCCTTCTTTTGACCCATTTTGCCAAAGGAAAGGACGTTGCCTAATAATTATGCACACCTGCAGGAGGGGGAGATACAGGAGAGGTGGAGGAAGATCTCAGCCTGGGTGTTTATTGTCTTATGTAGTCTGGAAGATGAGTGGATGGTGGGGTGGGTGCAGTTTTCTCTGTGGTGGGGTTGGGTGGACTGTCCCGGGCTCTGTGGGGCCGGGAGGCGCTGCTGCACTGGGCCCGGTCTGGATGGGCCTGGGCCCCCTTTCCCTGGCGGGTCGCGGAGTATGGGGGTGCCTACTGGGGTCAGCGGGGGAGCTGGCCCCAGGGAGGGGTCACTTGCCCCTCCCTTCCTTCCCTCCCCATCTCCAGCTGCCTCCCTCTTCCCGCTCCACCACAACCACCCACACATGCAGGGCCTTGGAGTAGGGGTATGTCACCAGGGTGCAGAGGAGGCTACCCCCCCCCCCCCCCTGTCCCCTTCTGGCTGCCTCTGCCTCAATTTTATCCCACAACTTAGACATTCACATTACTCACACTCTCATTACACATACATATAGGATCTTGGGGGTGGGCACGATACACGGAGTCCAAAGTACCATCAGGGTGTACACCCCACCCCTGGCATCGTTGCCCACCTCTCAATTTTAAATACACGTAGACATTGAGGGCTAGCAGGAGGGACCATGCGCTTACCTGCTGCTCTCTGGCAGGTAGCTCCAAGCCCTCCTGGGTTTTAAATGCACCTTAGAACACACATGCATCAACATTACAATGAGCGGGTGGAGGGAGGTTTGGAGTCTTCTCTCAGGGTGGGAATGGATGTTTGTGTCTGTGTGTGCCTGTATGTCTGTGTCTATATGTCAGGTTGGGTATCAGACGCCACCTCTCTGGGGACACCTCAGGCCCTCCAAGGTTTGGAGGCCTATCTCCACCCACCACCACTTCCCCTGCCGGTGGCGGACTCCCTCAGGTGTCGGTGTGTTGGTGGTTCTTTGTGTCTGGGGGTGGGCGTCCGGGTGCACACCGGCTCACTCCTTGGCGGCCGCTTGTTGGGGCCTGGGGCCTGGGGCTCGCTCGGGCCCCTTTGGAGGCGGGGTGCCCCCGGCCTCTCGGCCTAGGGCTCGGTCACTCAGGCGCAGCTGGGGGCCGGCGGAGCTCACGGGCGCGTCACTGCAACTCCCCCTGACTTCTGCTCCGCGGCTGCTGGGCGAGCCCTCATCTGGGACTCTCCTCAGCTCTTACTGGGACAGTGGCGCGGCTGCCCCTCTGTTGGTCTTCCATGGTCTCTTGTGTTCTGGGGGCCTCTGGATGTCTGGAGTTTTGATCTCCTCCATACCCGCTTCACACCCTGGAGGACGGGGCTGTGGCCCCCCCACACTCCCTAGCAGATCATTACATGGAGAAACCTTTGGAATGCAAGCATGCTGATCCACACAGGTATGCACACATGGGTATTCACAGACGCGGACTAAAGCTTTCTTGGCTGCTGCCTCAAAGCACACTGTGCGCTGTCTATCTTGCGTGCTGCACAATATCGTTTATTACTTAGTAAATACTGATATCTATGACTAGCTAGTTTATTGTGATGGTGCTTTGTTTTCTCTATTATTATGTTGCTCTTTGTTGTTTGCTGTCTCCTCTGTTTGTTTTTGTTTGTTTTTTTTTTCTTTTTTTTCTCCATACAGGTGACCCAGGAGTTTTTGTTTTTTTTCTCTCTCTTCCCCCCCCTTCTCACCGTCTCTTCTCCCCTTTGGTTTTCTTTCTTTCTCTCCCCCTCTTTCTCTCATTCATTCCCCCTGTCCTATTTATTTAAAAAAAAAAAAAAATGACAAAGGATGAACTGAAGCTCTGCCATCACGTAATGTCGCATACTGCTGTTTCTGATGTCATTTAGAAAAAAAAAAAAAAAAAAAAAAAAGGAGAATAATGCAAACTAAAACTACATAATAATTCACAATCTTTAATTAGGGGTATAACATGGCATAAGGTAATATTATAATCCCACAATTTCAAAAGATATTTACGTTGAAGAAAATACATTTCCAACCTTACAGTTGAATGTATATCAAAGTATCCCTTATTTAAAATTTATTTAGTGCAATAATAATGAAAGTAACAACATCTGCATCTCATCGCATCTGCAAAAACAGCTGGATTCAAATAAAACAGCGTCAAAGGTCTGGCAAGAATTAGGTTATTTATTAATTTGCTTACAGTATTTCACATTACACAATATTAGCATTCACTTGACTTTTATCTGTCAGTGATACACAAAATACAACAACTGCTATATACACTTTAGTTTTTGACAATATATACAATATAGTACTTAAAGAAACAGTCCACTTTTTTTGGAAATAGGCTCATTCTCCATCTCCCTCAGAGTTAAAAAGTTGAGTTTGACCATTAAGTCTTTGGTCATTTTTCAACGCAATGCTCACGGTCCCTTCAGATTCAATGATGTATGCTAAGTTATGTTAAAAGTGTTATCACCGTACAAATCGGCTGTATGGATTCCAAAATGGTCAGTGTTCCTTTAATGATGCAATATAATATTGCACTTAATGACTTAATGTAATGTATATCTGATGTTTTGCCATTTAATGTTTAATTATGTATGTTTTTTTTAATGAACTGGTTTAAAATCACTTCAGAAAAATACCACATGGCACTGAAGAAAATCATGTTTTCTCATGTTTAACCTCATTTAAGGAATTCACACTGATTAATGCTTCTAAAAATGTAATCAACTTTTAGTTTTCCAGTTTGAATGATCAGACATTTGCATTTGATCTCTGCAGCAAGAATACCTGTAAGCAGGGCTGTGCAGAGAGGTTTAAAGGGGCGGGTGCTCAAAGTTAAAAAGGGGCACATTGAACCAGGCTGAATAACAACAACACACATTCATCAAGAATCTAATATGGGCAACAAGGCAAAGCAAACGTAGCCGATGCTTTACCTGATGGGTACAATGTTGCTGTGGATAGTGCTGGAGGGCAGGGCTGTGTTGATCTGAGACTGTAGACATTAAAAAGTCCATAGGAGAGATGGTAGCTGATTAAACAAGTGTCATGAGATAATAACAAAATGAAAAGATTGGTGACAGCGCTTGGAACCATAAGGCAACAAAAAACTTTGAGAAATAATTTAGGCTCTGCCTGTGATTCACTCTTTGCTTCTCTTCTTCCTTCCATCCCATAATTTCATATATCACTCTCCACTTGCTTTCTATCTAAGAACAAGGCACAACTTGTTATTGCAATAAACTATAATCTAATTATCCACACCTAACAACTCTTGCACTTAATCTAAAATAAAATGATGACAGAAAAATGTTATAGCCCTGCCTTTAGTAGCCTCACACAGCTCCTACTGTTTCCTCCTCATGTCCTCACCAGGCATGTCTGGACAATGTTATATCATGAGTAATATTTTTTTTAAAAATCCATCTAAATAAAACACACACATGCACGCACACACAGTGACATTTTAGACCGTCTTCAGAATACTGTATATACTATGGGCATCACGGTGCTGACCCAGAATCCTTACATTATTATTTATTACTAGAGCTACAATAATAAAGCAATGAGGAGGGGGAAGTAATAAATATGAAATAATGTATTTATCATGATTCCATTTGTTTCACCATCCACTCTGTGCAGGGGCAAAGCTTATTACATTTTTAAACTGTAGATACAATGATTTTACTGCTGTAAAATCCAAATTTTGTCTTATTTAAAATATAAATCTAATATAATCTGCTTCTTAATGTATGTTCTTTAAAATACAGCTTGTGTTTTAATATATTACAATAAATCATAATTATGTGGACATGCATATTAGATCGTTTTTTAGTGAAATATAATCCCTCCAGAAAGGCAGGAAAAGCCCTGTAACTTACTTTAAGACTAAATATGTTCCCTAAAACGGTGACAGAGCTACAGACCCATGACAGCCTTACAGTGTGTTCACACGATTGCGGGTCCCGCGAAAATTCGGAAGCAGATTTGCGTCGCGAAAATGCCAAAACACGTGAAACGCGTGTCAGTGTAGCGCGTCTGGCGCGCGAATAAAACCACGCGCGTGAGTTTTTGTGTTGCATTTTGTGCATACGCGCGTTTCGCGTCTACCGCTCGAGTTGGAAAAATCTGAACTCCAGCGTCAAATCGCGCTGCGACAACCAATCAGGAGCCTGGTGACGTGGCTGTTACCTAGGTCAAAGGGGCAGGTCCAGCCAAAGCCTTTCATACTTCAATGGAGGGGAAGGCTAATCAATGCGGTAGCAAACAACTGGGAGCTGTACAACAGCTGCTTTCTGTACCGAGACAGGAATATAAAGGACCGAGCTTGGAGGAAGATATGTGAAGAGATCGGGCAACCTGGTAAGTTCATTCATTTCTCTTTTGAAAGTTTTTACTGACCCGGGGAAGCCGCGCTAAAGCTAGCAAGCCACCGCTATTTTTCCACTGACGTACAAATACCGTTCTGCTTTTATGCATGTTGTCATTTAGGAATATATTTTATTGTTTATTAATAAACAGCACACAGTGGTCCCGCTGTTCATCCGTCACTGCCTCGCTTTTTCGCTGATTTTTTATTGCACAGTACAGCATTGCATTCTGCAGCCTGATTGACAAATCTGCTCCGTGCTGTGTCTCCTGCGCTTGCCAAATTTATCACGTTTGGTTTTCATAACCATCACGTCCAATGGAAAAAACAGCACAAAAACACCCATAACTATGAGCCTCATTCGGAAATAGACACCTGCACCGCGAGGGAAAAAGGCGCACGAAAGTGGCAGGCAGATGAAGACAAACCGCGGCATAATAATACTTTTACGTTTTGCAATCTACAAAGGTTTGCACTTTGAGAATCAATTGTGAGAACTGTGACCAATGTTCATGTGTGTGGGGAAAACAGTGTATAAAGTGCGTGACCAGGGGCTAGTTATTCTGAGAACTCCTGCTGCAATAAATGAGGGACCACTGTCTACTCTATGATTATTATATTCAACCTGTTAACATTTAATATTGTATTGATAGAACCAACTGATTCTGCAGCAGAGCATCCCCAGTCCCTGAGCTCCTGCTGCTGCACCCACAGATATCTACAGCAAGCACTGATACCTTTTTAGTCGGTGGGATTGCCATGTGATCACCTTTACTAAATATCTACAACCAATCTGATTATATCCTGTTTTTGTTTTGTTTTGTTTTTTCAATGTTGAAATTAAAATCTAGTAGCAGTCTTCTCATTTCTTTGTGTTTTGTGCTGTTTTACAGGCCCACGGGGGAGGACGGCTCCGAGGCAGATGAGGGACGGGTCCCAGGACGGTCCATCGGCGGTGGAGCTGGCCATCCTGGTGTCCCTGAAGAGGCCACACCAGTCTCCAATGGAGCATTTCCTCCTCAGCCTTGTTCCTGCTCTGGAGAGCAGCTGGTCCTTTTTATTCCTGTCTCTCTGTAAATACTTATATTTTATATATTTATGTTTAATGTTTTTCTGTTTGAGAATTCTAATATTTCAAATAAATTTTTATAATGACTAATGTCTCAGTTCTACTACACAGCAAATGTTGGCACGCGACTTGACACATGTAGAATTTATTTCATGTTATACTAATGACAAAATATGCTAATACAGTGGGATGCAAAAGTTTGGGCAACCTTGTTAATAGACATTATTTTCCTGTATAAATCCTTGGTTGTTACAATAAAAAATGTCAGTTAAATATCATACAGGAGACACACACAGTGATATTTGAGAAGTGAAAAGAAGTTTACTGGATTTACAGAAAGTGTGCAATAATTGTTTAAACAAAATCAAGCAGGTGCATAAATTTGGGCACCACAAAAAAGAAATGAAATAAATATTTAGTGTATATCAATGTGTGTGTCTCCTATATGATATATAGGGTGCCTTTGTCTGGACGTGCTTCCCATCCAGAGCTGCACAGCACAGAGGAAAGTTCCAGCGCTCCTGGGAATCCCTCTGTGATGGACCGCCAGTCTCCAGGTGAAGGCGCAGCCATGAAGTCGTCCACTAGACAGTCCTAGATGGCCGTCGCTGCCTGGGGGGTGATCTGGCTCACCGTGGACACACCGACTCTGAAACTGAATGCTTGGTCGTGAAGGAGTCCCCGGTGACAAGGAACCTGGACAAAATTGTTCAAAATCAGTATTATGTGTACTGCAGTTACAAAATACATTATTCAAATTCCAAAATACTTTTGTGATGTCAGATTTAAATCACAAAACTTAAATCTTACATAAAACATTTTGTAATTATAAGGATAATTACAAAATGTATATTAGATAACATCTAAAACAGTTGTGTTTTGTTTTAACTTTAACATATCATAATTTGATTGGTAGCAACTTTTGCCACTACAGTGAGCCAATCACTCATAATTCCTAAACATGTCAATCAGGTAGGAATGAAGTAAGACATTAATAGAAATAAAGAGTTGTATGTTGACATGTAGCCCTTTCCTTGCTTAAATCATTAATATTTTTGAAAAATTAATCTTAAAATCTTAAAATAATCTGCAAAGCTCTCTCAAAGAGATTAGAGAAAATGACCCCCCTCTTAATTCATCCTGACCAAACTGGTTTCATAAAAGGTCGGCACTCCTCAACAAACACTCGTAGATTACTTAATTTAATAGACTACTCATACGATAAAAACATCGAAACCATAATATTATCTCTAGATGCAGAAAAAGCATTTGACAGAGTTAACTGGAAATTTTTATTCGCAACTTTACACAAATTTGGTTTTGGAAACTCTTTCATAAACTGGATAAGAATATTATACAATTCCCCAACAGCTCGTATCAGAACAAATGACCAGACATCCTCCAGCTTCTATCTCCTGAGGGGCACCAGACTGTCACGGGCTGCGACGGCAGACCGTGGAGTTGTAGAGAAAGTAGGGCCCAAACGCGAGACTCAAGTGAAGGACAGTGGATTTATTTATGGCGAGTGGACAGAAACGACAACTATATACAATTCAAGCACTGTGACTCCTGTGGCGATTCCTCCAAGAATCCCACACAGTGCACGTGTCCATAGCAGTGAAAAGGTGACAACTCCAAAAACCCGATTCCACTCTGTGATTTCCCCTCGTGACGACGTTCCTGACTCCCGACTCCTGGTGACACAAAAACACACACAGCTCAGCAGGCAGCCTTTAGTAGCGAAGCCGATCACAACACACTAATCTACGGAGGTACTTAACAGGTTCGACTTAGTATAATCCCGCGCCGACTGGGGCTCCGCCACCTTCTTAAATAAGGCGCCCCTCATGAAGCCATCAGCTGGTGAGGGCTAATGGGCGGCAGGTGCGGCAGTCCCCAGTGCGGGAACACTTCCGGGTCGCAGTCCCCTCAGCGACCCCAAAACATCCGGGAGCACCCAGGGAGAAAGGACAAAAAGGGAGAGAAAACCACCATAACATATGGAAAAACATATACAAGAAATACACCATGACACAGACAGGGATGCCCACTCTCCCCTTCACTTTTTGCAATTTTTATCGAACCTCTAGCAGCAGCATTTAGACAGGCTACAACAATTAAGGGCATAAAATGTAAGAACATAGAACATAAAATCAGTCTCTATGCGGATGATGTGTTGCTTTTTCTGCAAAACACAAAAACCAACCTCTCTGAGGTAATTACTTTAATAAACTGGTTTTCAAGAGTTTCAGATTATTCAATTAACTGGCCAAAATCTACAGTTCTCTCCATTAACTGCTCCTTCCATAATTTTTCCTCTGCCCCACTGCAATCCGGAAATATTAAATATTTAGGTATTAATGTCTCTCCTAAGCTTTCAGACTTAACTAAATTAAACCACATCCCACTTCTAAAGAAAGTAGAAGGCGATCTGACTAGATGGAAATCTTTACCCATATCACTCATGGGAAGGGTCGCCACTATAAAAATGATGATCTTGCCAAAAATAAATTACTTATTTTTGATGATCCCTAACAAACCATCACAAGATTGGTTCAGATCTCTGGATTCATATACAGTGGGGCAAAAAAGTATTTAGTCAGCCACCGATTGTGCAAGTTCCCCCACTTAAAATGATGACAGAGGTCAGTAATTTGCACCAGAGGTACACTTCAACTGTGAGAGACAGAATGTGAAAAAAAAATCCATGAATTCACATGGTAGGATTTGTAAAGAATTTATTCGTAAATCAGGGTGGAAAATAAGTATTTTGTCACCTCAAACAAGGAAAATCTCTGGCTCTCACAGACCTGTAACGTCTTCTGTAAGAAGCTTTTCTGTCCCCCACTCGTTACCTGTATGAATGGCACCTGTTTGAACTCATCATCTGTATAAAAGACACCTGTCCACAGCCTCAAACAGTCAGACTCCAAACTCCGCCATGGCCAAGACCAAAGAGCTTTCAAAGGACACCAGGAAAAGTATTGTAGACCTGCACCAGACTGGGAAGAGTGAATATACAATAGGCAAGCAGCTTGGTGTGAAAAAATCAACTGTGGGAGCAATCATCAGAAAATGGAAGACATACAAGACCACTGATAATCTCCCTCGATCTGGGGCTCCACGCAAGACCTCATCCCGTGGGGTCAAAATGATCATGAGAACGGTGAGCAAAGATCCCAGAACCACACGGGGGGACCTGGTGAATGACCTGCAGAGAGCTGGGACCAAAGTAACAAAGGTCACCATCAGTAACACATTACAACGGCAGGGAATCAAATCCCGCAGTGCCAGACGTGTTCCGCTGCTGAAGCCAGTGCATGTCCAGGCCCGTCTGAAGTTTGCCAGAGAGCACATGGATGATACAGCAGAGGATTGGGAGAATGTCATGTGGTCAGATGAAACCAAAGTAGAACTTTTTGGTATAAACGCAACTCGTCGTGTTTGGAGGAAGAAGAATAGTGAGTTGCATCCCAAGAACACCATACCTACTGTGAAGCATGGGGGTGGAAACATCATGCTATGGGGCTGTTTTTCTGCCAAGGGGACAGGACGACTGATCCGTGTTAAGGACAGAATGAATGGGGCCATGTATCGTGAGATTTTGAGCCAAAACCTCCTTCCATCAGTGAGAACTTTGAAGATGAAACGAGGCTGGGTCTTCCAACATGACAATGATCCAAAACACACCGCCCGGGCAACAAAGGAGTGGCTCCGTAAGAAGCATTTGAAAGTCCTGGAGTGGCCTAGCCAGTCTCCAGACCTCAACCCCATAGAAAATCTGTGGCGGGAGTTGAAAGTCCGTGTTGCTCGGCGACAGCCCCAAAACATCACTGCTCTCTAGAAGATCTGCATGGAGGAATGGGCCAAAATACCAGCTACTGTGTGTGCAAACCTGGTAAAGACCTATAGTAAACGTTTGACCTCTGTTATTGCCAACAAAGGTTATGTTACAAAGTATTGAGTTGTATTTTTGTTATTGACCAAATACTTATTTTCCACCCTGATTTACGAATAAATTCTTTACAAATCCTACCATGTGGATTCATGGATTTTTTTTTTCACATTCTGTCTCTCACAGTTGAAGTGTACCTCTGGTGCAAATTACTGACCTCTGTCATCATTTTAAGTGGGGAAACTTGCACAATCGGTGGCTGACTAAATACTTTTTTGCATCAATGTATTTCCAAATTCCTTTGGAAAGATAAACCCCCGCGTATCAGCTTAAAAACGCTACAAAGAACCAAGGATAGAGGAGGATTAGATCTGCCTAATTTTCACCAATACTTCTTAGCCAACAGGCTTCAGTTTGTCTCAGAATGGTTAAAACATACCTTCTTAGTTGAGCCCTGGCTAGATGTTGAACAGGCACTATGCAAGGATCTAGAGATTTCAGACCTACCATTTATTAGCTCAAACATCAAAAGACATGAATGCTTTAAAAGTATCAACATCAGCTTTTCTCTGACAGCATGGTGGGAGTTTCTAAAAATAACGGAGTCTTCATTAATCCCATGCAAACGTACACCTATCTGGAATAACCCTGACATATTACAAAACAATAATATGATTAATTTCCCAGAATGGAGTTGTAAAGGAATTAAATACTTAGAACATATATTAGAGGGAACAGAATTTATTCCATTTGACAGACTAGTTGCACAATATGGGATCAACAAGACAAGATTTTTAGAATATCAACAAATTAAATCCATAGTAAAAAAGAAATTTAACCTCAGTCAAGTTGAATTACAAACACCACTAAGTGCGGCACATTTTCTTACTCTTAAGTCCCCCAAATTATTATCTAAAATATACAGAACACTTTCTAAATTAGATGAATCAATATCCCTTCCTATTGCAAAGTGGGAAGCAGATTTATCAGTCAGCTTAGACCAAAACTTCTGGTCTCAGATTTGCTTAAAAACCTTTAAATTAATTAAAAATCCCAGTCTGCAATTAATACAATACAAAATACTACATAGAGTGCACTATACAGGTCATCGGATGTTCAAGATGGGCTTTACATCTTCCAACAACTGCTCACACTGTCAAGGCTATACACCAGACAATTACATCCACGCTCTTTGGTTCTGTCCACCAGTGCAAAAGTTTTGGCGCGAGATATGTGAAGACTTATCAAAGTGTCTGAAATGTAACATTCCAACTTCCCCCTTAGTGTGTTTACTGGGCAGCTTAGATAATGTCACTTCAGAAAAGAATATAGCCCATATGATTTTCACTGCCCTATGCATAGCCAAGAAAACAGTCCTCATGAACTGGAAAAATAAAAATAATCTTAATTCTAACCAATATAGAAATTATCTATTAGATTACATTGACACAGCCTCTGCCACCACATCAGATCAATTGCTCTGGACTCCTTTTATCAGCTCCATCACCTAGTGGGGGTGGGGGGGGTCATAGTTTGGTCCCGCCTTCACTGTTGTGATTGGTGTGGGGGTAGGGACAGGCTTAGGGCGTCGGGGGGTTCCCCGGAGGTATCTTCCTTGGGGGGCTCAACCCGGGGTAGCGGTCATGTCCGGTTGGGGGCTCTGTTGGCTCTCAGGTGACTGTTTCCTCGCGGCTGCGTGCAGCGGGGCTAGGGGAGGGTCTGTGCTGACGGACGTGGGTTACTGACCTGGTAGCCTGGCTGGCCCTGGGTGGGTCCGGGATGGGCGTGAGGTTCTGGGGGCGCTCCGTCTCTGGGCTGGGGCCCGGGCCGGGCCTCGTGGGCTTGGATCCTGGTTGGTGTGTTGCCGGGGTTGTGGGCGGGTGGGTGCATGGGGGCCCGGCCCTGGAGCAGGGTGCCGCCGGTGCGTCGAACCACCTGGGGGGCTCTTCAACTGGTGGGGGAGATGGTCACATCTTGCAGGAGCTTTCCTCTCTTCAGGAACTCTCTCTGCAGGAGGGGGAGATACAGGAGAGGTGGAGGAAGATCTCAGCCTGGGCGTTTACTGTCTTATGTAGTCTGGAAGATGAGTGGATGGTGGGGTGGGTGCAGTTTTCTCTGTGGTGGGGTTGGGTGGACTGTCCCGGGCTCTGTGGGGCCGGGAGGCGCTGCTGCACTGGGCCCCGGTCTGGATGGGCCTGGGCCCCCTTTCCCTGGCGGGTCGCAGAGTGTGGGAGTGCCTACTGAGGTCAGCGGGGGAGCTGGCCCCAGGGAGGGGTTACCTGCCCCTCCCTTCCGTCCCTCCCCATCTCCAGCGTCCTCCCTCTTCCCGCTCCACCACAACCACCCACACATGCAGGGCCTTGGAGTAGGGGTATGTCACCAGGGTGCAGAGGAGGCTACCCCCCCCCCCCCCCCTCTGTCTGCCTCTGCCTCAATTTTATCCCACAACTTAGACATTCACATTATTCACACTCTCATTACACATACATATAGGATCTTGGGGGTGGGCACAATCACGGAGTCCAAATTACCATCAGGGTGTACACCTCACCCCTGGCGTCGTTGCCCACCTCTCAATTTTAAATACACTTAGACATTGAGGGCTATCAGGAGGGACCATGCGCTTACCTGCTGCTCCTTGGCAGGTAGCTCCATGCCCTCCTGGGTTTTAATTGCACCTTAGAACACACATGCATCAACACTACAATGAGCGGGTGGAGGGAGGTTTGGAGTCTTCTCCCACCCCCATTCTCTGCGGCCTGCTGGAGCGGGAGGGCTAGGTGGAGTTGGCCGTCCGACTGCGGTCTGGAGTGTGGGGCCTCCCTGCTGCTACGAAGTCGGGGTGGTCTGCCTCTCCCCACCGCAGGGAAAAGGGTAACACCACCTGGGTCTGGGTGCAGTTCCCCCCTCCAGGGGCAAGGGTACCTAGACCCGGTTTGTAGAGTACGCTTGGGGAGTGTGATCGTGTGTACAGCGTCTCTTTATGTCTGTCTTCACGTTGGTTGAGTGTGGAGTGATTGCATATGAGAGCATGAGGGGGGGAATGGATGTTTGTGTCTGTGTGTGCCTGTATGTCTGTGTCTATATGTCAGGCTGGGTATCAGACGCCACCTCTCTGGGGACACCTCAGGCCCTCCAAGGTTTGGAGGCCTATCTCCACCTACCACCACTTCCCCTGCCGGTGGCGGACTCCCTCAGGTGTCGGTGCGTTTGTGGTTCTTTGTGTCTGGGGGTGGGCGTCCAGGTACACACCGGCTCACTCCTTGGCGGCCGCTTATCGGGGCCTGGAGCCTGGGGCTCGCTCGGGCCCCTTCGGGGGTGGGGTGTCCCCGGCCTCTCGGCTTGGGGCTCGGTCACTCAGGCACAGCTGGCGGCCGGCGGAGCTCATGGGCGCGTCACTGCAACTCCCCCTGGCTTCTGCTCCGCGGCTGCTGAGTGAACCCTCATCTGGGACTCTCCTCAGCTCTTACTGGAACAGTGGCGCGGCTGCCCCTCTGTTGGTCTGCCATGGTCTCTTGTGTTCTGGGGGCCTCTGGATGTCTGGAGTTTTGATCTCCTCCATACCTGCTTCACACCCTGGAGGACGGGGCTGTGGCCCCCCCACACTCCCTAGCAGATCGTTACATGGAGAAACCTTTGGAATACAAGCGCGCTGATCCACACAGGTATGCACACGGGTGTTCACTGCTCGTAGACCCAAATTACACCTTTCTTGGCTGCTACTTCGAAGCACATCTGTCCTGCGTGCTGCACAACAACATTGAATATTTAGTATTTACTGCTGTTTACACTTAGCTAGATTAATGCGATGGTGTTGTGTTTAGTATGTTGCTTTGTTTTGTTTTTTTGTCTTTTTTTGCTTGTTTTCTATTCTTCTCTCAACAGGTGATCCAGGAGATTTTTTTTTCTCCCCCCCTTTCTCACTGTCCCTCTCCCCTTCTGTTTTTCCTTTCCTTCCTCTTTCTTTCTCCCTTTCCTATCCCTCACTCATGTCTGTCCCGTCTGTAACATCTGAAAATAAAATATAATAAATAATAAAAACAAAGATCGACCAAATGAACCAATACGGCAATGCCACGATGATCCATTTGGCAAAGTAAATCCATTGGGTATCCTTGTTGGTCTTCAGACAACAATTCTGATGGCTAAAGAACCAAATGGGACAGGCGAAAAAAAAAAAATTAATCTGTGATAAGACATAACTTATCAAGATAGAACCATGTAACTAAAGATGAACCAAACTGTTCACAGTTTTATCTAACTCTGTTTTAATAAAGGCTGGTGACCCCTGCTATAGAGTCTGACAGCTGCAGGGATTATATACAAATATTCAACTATCCCAGAATTAAACCAGGTCTAAATAAAAAGGAGTGAGCATCACTACAAAGGTTAACTCAGTGGTCCTAATGCTACAGTTTGATATCAGCAAACACCAGCGCATACATTGATGTGACACCACAGCCATGCTATCATTGCAAACACTGATAACAGCATAAATCGAATTAAATCGGGACTTGATGAGACCTTCTGAGTATCACTAGAAATATTATAAACAGTCTCCATACCACAGTTTCCTTTCAGTAAACACCGACAGCATTCACTGTTAGCATAGCACATCCATGTTAGCAGTGTATAACTGGATGGTTTAGCATATATTAGCACAGGTATCAATAAAGGACTACCGTATTAAATACTTTTACTAACCTCAGGCAGACGGACAGGCGCTCTGCAGGTGGGATTGAGCGCCTGTAGTTGGTGTCTAGGCGGGCGATGCTGGGACCGACGAGGGGAAGCAGGTCCTCAAACTGGCCGACGGTGATAGCGCTGGAATCGGCCGTCATCCAGGCGCGGCTCCTGGAGCAAATGGTGAAACTCACCAAACTGCTCACGCCTCTGGAGGACCTGATGGACCCAGGTACGGCGAGGACGTCTTTTACGCCGCTGCTCTGCTCTCCACAGTACATAGAAAAGGGAGACTCTCTCTTCAAGCGCTAGCTCGACAGCTGCCATCTTGCAAAGATACCGGTCTGGCACAACTCCCTCCCACATTCCTCCCACATTTCCGGTTCACACGCGTCAAAATATGATATTTTGACGCGCGATGGATTTTTCTTGGACACGCATTGAGACGCGAATGTGCACGCGTCAAATCAGGGGCGTTTGGGGCGTTTTATTCGCGTCCATCGCGTTCGGTGTGAACACACCGTTACACAGGTAGCCAGCAGCTATGACCAGCACTACTTGTGCAGTTAATAAAAGGACAGGTAATGTTTGTCGCGCTGTTGCACACACAGCACGCTCGTTTGTTTTAGTTCGTCAGTTGCAACAAGGCAGCTTACCAACGTGTACGTAATAAGCCAATACTCCTGTGTGCTATACACTACAGTGCTGTACACCTACTTACTGGTTTTGTGGCATCAGTCTGTGTCTCTGAGTTAACTTGTGTTTCTCCTACAGCTCCGGACCGGAAAAAATGCGCGTGCTCTTTGTGAGCTCGTTCCCGGCTCATAACCAGCGCGTTTTGCGGTCAAGGGCGATCATTGGTTAAAT
Organism: Astatotilapia calliptera; assembly: GCF_964374335.1. Classification (NCBI taxonomy): domain Eukaryota; kingdom Metazoa; phylum Chordata; class Actinopteri; order Cichliformes; family Cichlidae; genus Astatotilapia; species Astatotilapia calliptera. The sequence goes on from NC_137424.1 coordinate 61,176,076, forward strand.
GTGAACATGTGACTGATGCAAGCGAGATCCTTTTATTTAGCAAAACTGTGATTAATAGTTAAATGTTATTGTTGAGGGGCACAGACAGGACTCGCACGCACACACACATTAAAAAAAAATAATAATAATTTTTTTTAAAAAGTTGCCTCAACAAAAGGGCACTTTGGGCACCCATCAGGAAAGGGGCGGGTGCTCAAGCCCCTCTAGCCCCCCCCCCCTCTGCACGTGCCTGCCTGTAAGATGTCCAAGACGTTTTGATACTGGTTCAAAATAACTTGGATTTGAGGCACAGAGACTATGCTTTGCTCATTCATAGAATCTTCCAATAGCATAACACGTCTCTCCACTTTCATTTTGATATATTACAAATCGTTTAAAGTTAAAGAAATTTTGATCATCATCATTCAACATAACAGTGAATGAATGACGTTTGAGTACACGACTGTAATCTTCGGAGTGAAACACCTCGCCATCTGTAATGATTCATTGAAAGTACTTTACTCTGCTCCTTTGTACCCCATAATGACTCAGTGCCATATAGTCATCCCTCCTAATTAATCGCACTTTAGGATGATTAAGTGCAGTGATACCGTGTGTGAGTTACATGTTTTAACTGTTTACGTCTTGTTAGAGATTCAAATATCTCCTTGCATTCATTTGAGGCATCTTTCAGTAAAGTCTGGCCATAAAATGGTAAGGCCTTCTGTAGCCAGAACATTTTACAATCTGTAGCGCAACCCCTTGAGTGCTTTTGATCATGTCTAGTAGTTTAGCATTGTAAGACTCAAACACAAAGGCGGAACGAGCCCACAATGGCCCCCAGTTAACTACACTTCTTGGTAGTGATGGGATTTCCAACTCTTTTTAGAGATCCGGTACTTTCGGTTCGGCTCACTAAAAAGAGCCGGTTCTTTTGGCTCCGAACCGGCTCTTCAGGTTGTTTTGTTGCTTTAATTAATTTATTATTAACAATACTATAAAATTATGCACAAAAGGAATTACTAACGTAAAAAAAAGAAGTGGTTTTATTTATATATGTTTATATATAAATATATGCGGTGGCCCCTAGAGACAAAACACGTACAAACTCATGATATCTTCAAGACAGTCATTGGTCAAACTGTTTTTGAGCTTGAGTGCCAGAAATAGTAGTTGGTTTTGCTCTTTAGTTTGACCTGAATCCACTGGGACCTCTACCTGAACAGGACCTGCAGTGCACTCTTCTTCATTAGTCATCAGCAGAGTTCTGTCTTCTGGAAGGATGTCTGGGATTTCCTTGAAAAGAGAAGAAGGAGAGAATTATGGGTCCTGTAAACATCACATTATAAATCTTCAGTGTAAGAGCATTAGCCTAGTGGATTACAGCAGACATTTGAAATTGGCCTTATTCACTAACTGTGCACTATTTGACATGTCCATTCAGTCTTGCCAAAATCTAAGTATGCTCTGGCAGACCAAGATTAACTCTCAAAATGAATGCTTAGTGCTTTCTTTCATGATAAATTCTGTAAGAATATATGATTGCAGTAGAAAGTAGGAATTACCGTAAAAATCATAATTAGAACAATGATTACTTGTTTTATTTTTTTCTTGTTCAATGCACTAATACATGAATATTCTTTAAAAAATTAATACGTTTAGAAATGTCATGATCTTTTTGATTTCATTTCTTAACTTGAAAATTCAACTAACTCTTGTGTACTTATTTCGACAAATCTATAGTGTTATATTCATAATAAATTGAATTTAGGTTTATGCATTAAATGTGTTTTCATTACAGTTAACCCAAAATGTTTATATTCCACCACTAACCTTAAAAAGAGACCAATAAGATGGTCATTTATTATTTGGTATAACTGAAGTAATTAAATGCTAAGGGATAAGATAAAATGGATAATAAGATAAAAGGAATAAAACTTTATTTTGGTAATCATCACCCTCAAGTTGTTCTGAACCTGTTTCTTTGTTCTGTTGAACACAAAATAAGATATTTTCAAGAATGTTGGTAACCAGTTTCTTGTCCCTACTGACTTCCATAGTATTGTTATTTTATACTATGTCCATACTATGTCAATGGGGACCAGCAACTGTTTGGTTATCAACATTATTTTATGTTAACCTTTCCAAAATTGACTTTTCTGTTGCAACATTTTTTGACAATGATTTTTAGTCTTTTCCCAAAAATCGTTGGTTTTCTTCAAACTACGTGACATCCATTATTTCCTAACATTACGTAGTCCATATATATCCAATATGATTTTACACCCTCAATAAATACAAAGTATGACCTAGTAACAGAAAAAAAAATCTGATATTTCAATAAGGAACAGTCAGCATTTCACAAACATTACACTTGTTTTGAGAGAGTGAAAGCTATCACAAAAGGACAGAAGCTGTAGCTACCTAGTGAAACTTTTTTCTGCTCTCCATTATTTATGGAAGCATCACTTCATTCATTATTGCAGACAAAACAAAAAAGAGACAAATCAAATAAAAACTTCAAAATGCTACAAACAAAAATAAGCATAAGAAAACTGTAAAAAAAAAAAAAAAACCTGTTGAATTTTAGTGGTATTTGATGAGGGTGTTGACTGAGCATCCATCCATCTCTAAAGAAACAACAGTTTCATGTGTGACTGATGGTGCCAACAGTGTTTTTTTAATGGGAGTTGGTACAGTAGCATATGAGGAAGTGAGGCTGATACAGTGACTTTGTAAACACTCTCACATTACAGCAAATATTATAATGATACTTCTCTCATGACAACTTGCCATCTACAACTAACTATTTTCCCATAAAGGTGAAGATGGTCTGCAGGGCTGGCACATTCATGAGCTTTCTCTTTAAGGTGTAAACTGTAGTAGGATAAATGATACATTTTCTCACAATCAGCTTCTTGTATGGACTTACAAATATTTACAAATACAAACACATTTTCAGTTTTTGCAGTTGATGTTAAAATCATTCAATCCAAGCTGTAACTTGCTTGGTGCATCACAATGACCAAGCCATGTTATGCTATGTGTAAATGATGCTTTTCTTTGAGTTGCTGCAATGAAACTTTGTCAAATCAAATCATATCAAATCTGATTTGCTTTCAAAGTGTTTGTTTCCTTTTTTTTAAACTGTCTATTTTATGGCTGTCCAAAGTTCTTTATTGATCTGTTACTCATTTTAGGTATTTTGTTTTTTATAGAAATACTCCGAAATCATCATGAAGCACTTGGGTGTGACACTGAGACCATTGGAGAAACATACATGGGAACAAGACTGACGGGGAGAAAGAAAGAGAACACCGAATGCAGAGACAAGACTAAATGGAAAGGATAAGGCTGACTAAACATGGGGCATGGAAACTCCCCTGTTCCGTGCTCCATGATAACAGAAACCTACAGACTAGAAAACAAAACTAAGAAGACCTAAGAAAACAAATATAAACAGAGGGATCACAACTGTACACCAAAACGAGGAACAGAACCTTAACCATAGAACATTAAACAACCCAGAATCAAAAGTCCAAACACATTTACACTGAGCCAAAGGCCCAGGAGCGTGACATCTTTGTTGACCAGCAGTCAATAAATTAAATTAAACATCCATGAAATTCAAGATGGGTGGAGAGAATTGCATAAGGTTGGTAAAGACAGGGGTAGTGAAGCATGGAATCAAAACATACTTAAGTATTTTTAGTGCATCTCTTCCTGGTATTGAAATGTAAATATAAGAAAGTGTATATAAGTGCTCATCTCTACTTGAGGGGTGAAGCTACAGGCTGACACTTGAAAGAGGAGAAGACATTCTACAGACAGGTATGTTACAAATATGCTGAGGATCTTCTATCCTTTCTTTATCAAACTGCTAATCACTTTTGTTAATGTGTTTCTTACAGAGACACTAAATATCATCATGAAGCTGCTGACTGCATCTGCACTTCTCTGTGCAATGATGGCTCTGATCGCTGCTCAGGGTAAGTATAAAAGTATGTAACTAGTATCATACTGAATGTTGTGCATGTCAATGGGCTATATACAGCTGTCCAAATAATAAGATCTATTTTTAAATACATGTTTTTAAAAATAGAAATCTAAAGGAAGAAAATGATACATTTTCCAGTTGAAATTTGTTGAAAAGTAAAACTATTGTCAATAAAACACAAGTTAATGACCATAATTATAATTATTCCAGTAAAGGGGGAATTGAGTCAGCATTTTGTCACACAATATGTTTGCTTTGTCTTTAGATGAGTGCTATGTTCTCAAGAAGTCCTCATCATGTCCCACTGGTTGGACTGAGTCCAACAACAAATGTTACTTCTATGTTTCTACACCCTTACCCTGGGGTGATGCTCAGGTAATAACATCAGGACTCACCAGTTACTGTGACTGTGTTTCTTTGATTCTTTAATATTTGGATAAGAGCTTATAATAATATTTTTTTAATATTATATTAAACATTTTTATATTGACAATTATTAAAATGTTATCAAAGCCAATGTACTGTTAAAATTTGTTTAAAATTATAATAGTATGTATTGATCATTGTTAATGTTATCATTTATTGAATTTTAATAATGCTATCATTTATTCTAATATGTATGTATGTCATATATGGCTTTACTTTTTAACAAGTAAACAGTAACAATATATTAGTAAACAAGAAATACAAACAAAGAAGCAAACAAACTAAAGTCTCCAGTTTCACGTTCCTACAATTTATGCCATGGATAAATCACCTGTCAATTTTTGCTTCGATTAAAACCAGTTCTTATATGTACTGTGAAATATGCATCCAAGCTTATAATAGCAAATATTATTTTTTTAATTTATAAAAATAATGCTAATTATTGCAGTAAATGGTTTAAGCCACCAACATTAACTGCATGAAATAATTCTGAATGATAAATGATTGTAAATGTATTAATCATTAGTCCTTTCAATATAATAATTTTTTAAAAACGTTACTTTTTATTACTTGTTGAATTGTAAGCTATTAATAAAAGGTCAGATAATTAAAATCAATAATTTTGTCACTCAATGTAAATATTTCTTGGTATGTTTTATTATTATTTGTATGTTTGTGGTGGTGTAATCATGAAGGTTGTTTTATAAATCTTCTGTAACTCTTCTGTCTTTTTGTTTACTGTAGAGAAACTGTCAGACCATGAGTGCAAACCTTGCATCTGTACAGAGCCTTGGGGAATACCAGCTGATTCAGAGGGTGATATCTGATGGGAGTAGAGCTAATGGACGAACATGGATTGGTGGTTCTGATGGTCAACAGGTATGCCAGTCTGCCAGTTAAAACATAAATCTATCCATTGGATATTTTACTTATTTCTCATTCTTATCTTTTTTTTCATTGCCATATAATTCCATATATCTTGTTTCATATATTTGATATCTTCAGTTTCTATCTACAACGTCGGTAGTAGTGAAAGTAAAGACAAACCAATAAATGAGAAGGTGTGTCCAAACTTGGTAGTCGATGTATAATGTTAAAGTGCAGTTTCGTTAAAAAACGATTTCTTATTTTTAACTTTTTTCTGTTCTGTAGGAGGGTTATTGGTTTTGGATCGATGGAACACGTTTCCAATACACAAACTGGTGTCGGGGGGAGCCTAACAACTTGGGCAGTGAGCAATGCATGGAAATGAATTTTTCAGGTATAAAATTGTAAATAATATATACAAGTGCTATTGTCATTATACATAAAACCAAAAAAACCAAAATATTTTTCTCATATATTCTATATTTTTGTGTCCATGCAACAAAAATTTCAGTTAAAGTTGATTTTTGGTGCTTACAGGAGACCTGTGTATGAATGATATCTCTTGCCAGTCCCGATTCCCTTCTGTCTGCATTAAGAGTAAGTGATGATTCCTGGGCTGACATGAAGGCACGTCATCTGAAAAAGAAAGAAATCTTCTCATATATCACTCAAAATATCTGTTTTCACATCTTTACCTTTTTCTTTTGCTGTAACGATGCATAAGGAACGAAGCGACAAGTGACATAAAATAGTGTGATTGTGTCTTTTAAAAGGAGCAATTGAAATGTGTAATGGAAAGAATGCTTTTAGCAAAAACTTAAAAACAAAACTTTTTTTCTCTTCTGCATCATTAAACTATTAAGCATTGAATCAAACTGGTCTGTGAGTATCTGTGTTTTTGTGTAACATTATGTAAGCTTTCAGTTCAGTTTTTAAACACTCACTGATTAGATTAACTCACTGATAGATTAACCCACGTATAAATCTGCTTGAAACTACACCAATTTCTCTTGAAGTTACTTTAATCTTTTTAATCCGATGCTATTTGCTTCTGCGTCCTGTTTCTGCTTTTGATGGCATGAGCACACATGAGCATACAATTAGACACACACACACACACAAAACACACACATGATGAGGTCTCTCTTTAAATAAGTCTCCCCTCCTTTGCTTCCCTCTTCCCAAAATTTTAATTTCACCTAATAGTGCTAAATTTCAGAAATAACTAAATATTTTGCTAAAGCTTTTGTACATTGTCATACTTGTTAAGATACAACCTTGCACCCTTTTCACAAACCTCTAAACACAAACTGAACTTTTTTTCACAAAACCTCTGCAAATACATAATAAAACCATGTTAGGTTACTTTTATAACAACTTCTGGGTAAAAGCCGTAGGTTATTAGTTTAAATGTTGGTTTAAAAGTCGTGACTCAAGAGTTGGGTTGGCGATGTGCTGGGTTCTTTAATTAACTCCCTGGCTTGAATAATTCTATTGGGTCATAGGTTCGCTAGCTTTGATCAAATATTGGGCCAAAATTTTACCCAATTGTTTGTGTAGAAGATACGCTTCAGAAGAAGCCACATTATTCTTCTGAAACGCATTTTCAACTAGACTGTGACCTGATCAGATATCACTGATTTCTCCTCTACTATGAAATAAAACATGGTAAGCAAAAAGTGAATTCCAACACTCTAAAAATCACTGGGTTATTTTTGATAATTACACTTTACTGGTTTATTCTAGAACTTTGATTAAAGGCCTTTTTACAGACAACAGCTAGCTTGTGATGAAGAAAGATAAAGTTATTTCTACTTAAAAATGCTCGATAATGTCTTTTAAACTTATTATTTGAAATGAGGCTGAGGTTGCTCTGTTTGACAAATTATTTAGAGATTACTACATCTAGAAAATATTTTGGTTTTGCATCTTTTGTTGAATAGATGAATCTCAGGACATGAATCAAATATGACCAAATTAACGAGGGCTCATTTAGCTATGATGGAAGCATAAAATGTTGCTCATTAAGGTGTATGAAATGATCTGAGAGGGAGAGTCCCTCTTGCCACTTGTAATGTTGGGTTGTGTTCAGTGGTTGAGAATAGTCGGTAGAAACCTTAGCAGGATAGTAGGAAGGATACACGATCATACTGGTACTGGGAATTCCACAGCGTATCCTTTAGTGCACATTCTCTTCATCAACCACACAAGGCCTTGCAGGAGGTCTCCTCTCTTCAGGAACTTACTCTGCAGGAGGGGGAGCTACAAGAGAGGTGGAGGAAGATCTCAGCCTGGGCGTCTATAGAGATTGAAAATGTGACGTCACTCAGGGGTAAAACCGCAAAGAATTCTGGGAACTCGTGGCAAGAGGTACTAGCGCACGCAGGCTTTCAATTGAAATCAGTTATACAGCGATAAAAAGAAACACAAAAAATGGCAAGAAGCTGTTGTGTTATTAACTGCAATAGCCGGTCGCATGACAGCCACGGGAAGCCGACGGGTAAAGAGATCGGTTGTTATCGGATTACGTCGTTGAAGAGAAATTGTTCGAGCCATGTTTCCGAAGTAACAAAGAGGCGACTGGATTGCAGCCATTCAAAGACCAAATATAACGTCCCAGAACACTCCAGCTCACAGGTTAGTCTGCTCCAAGCATTTCCACAAAGGTCAGTCTGCTGTTGTAGTTAATACATCATTTTCATAACATAATTGGTGATATAGGTTACAAGCAAGTCTGGCGCTGAACAGAAATTGTCGCGCTATGCTCCTTTATTTATTGTGCATAAATAGTAAATTGTCCTGACAGAATATTGTGTTTCGCTTCTGTTATTATGGTACACTGACAAAAACATATACTTTTATTCACAGGATAAAACAAGTTTTTTGTATCACTAATTGCCCAGTACGGTTACAGCATACAATATTATTGTCACTGCTACATTTCTGTGATGCTACCAGAAATTATTTCCACTACTAATTAATTACCGTTGAGCTCAAAGTTCCCATTATTAAACGGTTAACGAATGTGTATTTATGAAGACGATTTGTGAGACTGGTAAACTTATGATACGTACGATGGTCTTTCGTTCTACACGGTGCATTTCAAGGTCCTGTACCCATCTGTCGGTAAACTGTACCTGGGCTTGTTGCGGTGACCTGAAGTTACTAAACTTCACGAGTGTATGCACTCACTCCAAGAACCGTATAATTATAAATATGAGCATGGTGAAGTTGGGCAGCACGCTAACGTATTTTGTCCCTCTGTGTGCTCGTAAGGATTTAACACTTTCACTGGTTTGATTTTTTTCCTCGTATCTTTTCTTTGACTTTTCATCATGTCTGTCTTTGTACGGACCGGCATTGTTCTCCTTCGTTTTGTACATACCTTTTTGGGGGGCAAAGAAAAAGCAAGAATTTATTGGAACCGAAGAATGAATGCTTTGCAGTGCTGCAAATGCTTGCATTTGATGCGGTACTTGGATTGTTTTGCCACGAGTTACCGGCATGCACGTGGTCTGTCAATCTCTATTGTCTTGTGTAGTCTGGAAGATGAGTGGATGACGGGGTGGGTGCAGTTTTCTCTGTGGTGGGGTCGGGTGGGCTGTCCTGGGCTCTGCAAGGCCAGGCGGCGCTGCTGAACTAGGGCCCCCCTTTCCCTGGCGGGTTGCCAGGGAGGTAAGGAAGGGAGGAGTCACTTGCCCCTCCCTTCCTTACCTCCCCATCTCCAGCTGCCTCCCTCTTCCCGCTCCACCACAATCACCCACACATGCAGGGCCTTGGGGTAAAGTTGTGTCACCAGGGTGCAGGGGAGGCATCCCCCCTTCTGGCTGCCTGTGCCTCAATTTTATCCCACAACTTAGACATTCACCTTACTCACACTCGCATTACACATATGTAACCACGGTAACTTCTGACCCCACTTCCGCCAGTCCCTTTATTGTGGCGGGAATGAACCCTGCATAAGTTCCGGGTCAATCAGCTGCATGTTCCCTGCTCCTCTGGCTGTTGTTGTCCCTGTGGTTGGCGTACTTGTCAGATATCGACAAACACTACAGACCAGTTGACAGTGTGCAATAACCTGGCCGATTCATTCACCTTTACACTACCTCAAAATCGAGTCAACGGTGAGTTAGTCGTTTGTTTTGTTTTGTCACAATTAATGAAAATGCGGAGCCGGTAATACGCCGGCAAGCTAATGCTAGGCTAGCGACAGTAAGTGCAATTACTAGTTTTATTTATTCAATATTGTTGTTTTTGTTTATTCCATTATGGCCGAATGTTGACTTAACGTATCTACAGTTGAAGGAGTGATTTGAATTTTCTAGTTTTGTCCGTTTTGGATGTTTTTTGTTACTTTTCTGATGAAATGCCAAAACGGCCTATGAGATTTTGCATAGAGTTAAATTCCATTGAGATTATTGAATCTGTTGCGCAACACCTGTGATTAAATGAGTTTTGTAAATATATTTGATTAACTTTGGATAATGTTTATTAGCTTTATTGCTGATATACTTTGACCCATGAGAATGGTTTTCTATAATAGTATTTTGAATGAAATTCATTATAAGAGATGATGGTTTATTGATTGTTGTATGAAACATGGCATTAATTAGTTGTCTTTGTTATTTATGGTTTTTTATGTATTTATTTTGTCACAGCAGTAGAATGCTGTTTCATTTTCTTCAGTGAATGATAATTTATGTTTTTGACCTTGTTTAGGTCAGGTTTTTTTTTCTTCCGCGATCAGCGCGTGATGGCGAGCCACCCGACCACCGCTACGTTGCGGTAGGAATCGTAAACCTATGGACTGAATTAAACTGTTGACACATGACCTATCACAGGTCTATGGAACTAAACTAAATCTCATACTGGACTACACCTCATCCCACCTCCTTTTGGAACCTAATAAGCTGTTTTGTATTGTCAACATTATTTTTGTTTGTGATATATATGCATATTTTTTTAATTTTTTTGTACATCTGTCTATACATTTCTCATAACAAACATAATATATATATTTTGAGCTCTAATTTGCTTTCCTGTGTTTTATTCACACACTCAGGCTCCATAGTCGAAACGAATTCTGATAGCTCATTGTCTATGAAGCTGCAGTACGGCGCCCTGGTCCTTTAACCGCGTTACACATACATATAGGATCTTGGGGGTGGGCACACTACACGGTACCCAAAAGACCATCAGGGTGTACAACCTCACTCCTGGCGTCGTTGCCCACCTCTCAATTTTAAATACATGTAGACATTGAGGGCTATCAGGAGGGGCTATGCGCTTACCTGCTGCTCTCTGGCAGGTAGCTTCATGCCCTCCTGGGTTTTAAATGCACCTTAGAACACACATGCATCAACACTACATATGAGCGGGCGGAGGGAGGTTTGGAGTCTTCACACACCCCCGTTCTCGACGGCCTGTTGGAGCAGGGGGACTAGGAGTTGGAGATGGCCGCCCGATTGGGGTCTGGAAAGTGGGGCCTCACTGCTGCTGCCGAGCTGGGGCGGTCTGCTTCTCTCCACCCCAGGGAAAAAGGGTAACACTACCTGGGTCTGGGTAGCAAGGGTACCTAGACCCGGGGCTTAGAGTACGCTTGGGGAGTGTGATTGTGTGTACAGTGTCTCTTTATGTCTGTCTCCACGTTGGGCCTCACTGCTGCTGCCGAGCTGGGGCGGTCTGCTTCTCTCCACCCCCGTTGTGGGGAACAAAGACCAAACGGCTTAATTTATTAAAACAAGGAGAAAACGATCACCTCTTCACTGGGGTGAAGAATTGGGCCGCTACGGCGTGGAGGTACAAGAATCAATCAATTTACACATCATATTCATATGAGTACGGTCCTATTAACCTTCATGCTGTACAGCAGCGGTCCCCAACCTTGTTGCGCCACAGACCGGTTTGTTAGACACGGACCGGCCTTTAAGATAAATACAACCACATAAAATGATCCGACCAAGACAAAAACTGTGGTATTTTGTAAATATAATAATAAACGTGAATGTAACGTTATTAGCAGCGTTCTCCTGAAAATGTGCCAACATTGAGAGCAACATCCTCCTCTCTGCCGCTTAATGCTCTCTGGTCGCTATGGTAACGTAAATATTTCTTTCAAAATAAGACACACAACTACAACACGGGAAAGACCCAGGGAAACAGAGTTAACGATAAAAACCCCGAAAACCATAAATTTCACAGCGGCGCCTCAACTTTCATGGCCCGGTACCAAACGACTCACGAACCGCTGCTGTACAGAACCTGTGATGTCCAGACGGTGTTCCTCTGGTTTTCTGCTGTGAAAACTTTTGGGTTTAGGGATTAACATAGTTGCCATGGTTTCCTTTCTTCTCTTATTTGTTGTGTATGATCAGGACAATTCTGGAGAAGATGGGCCTGCAGGTGAAAGTCACCCCCTTGCAGGCCAGAAGACATGAGATAACTTCAAAGAATACAAAGTACATATGTGTGTTATCAAGAAGATATTTCTTAAGAACACAAGTTAATAAATGTGCAATTACTAAGAGTTGTTGTGGTGTTTTTATTTGCCTGCTGTCATTTTTGATTTCCTCTGCCTTTAGGATTGCAAGTATCCAGGCTCAGGAGAGGGGGCCAGTGGGAAGCCCACTGCTGCTACTTGGCCCTGGTTTGCCCTCATGGATGAGGTGATAGGACAGATGCTTTCCATTAAGCCTCCTGTCCTAATGTCCTCTCTCCTTGAGGACACTGCAGGGCCAAGCACAGCAGTGGGTGACCAAAACGACAGCAATGACGAAGCAAGTCAGCCACCTATGACAGGGAGAAGGAGGAAAAGAGACCGGGATGATGAGCTGCTAGACCTCATCAGAGAGGACATGAGGCAGCAAAGAGAGGCTGAGGAGAGGAGAGCAGGGAGAGGATGGACACACTGTGTTCACTTCTAGAAAGATTAGTTCCCAAATGAGTTGATTCAAGCAAACAGTAATTGTCACTGAACTCAATTTGATTTACAGGCATTTTTAACATGTATGAACATAACGCTAACTTTGAACAATATTACATGGATATTTATTTGATAGCAATAAAGTAAACAACAGTAACAATTAACCAGACAAGGGAAACAACAATCCTCATACCAGGTATGCAGGAACTTCACTGTGACATGTGTACATCCTAACACCTAAAAGAAATGGGATGAGGGCAGGCAAAAGGTGACTTGGAGAAATTCCGCTGTGGCTGCTCCTGCTGTGGTATGAAAATGACGACTGCTCCAGTCTGTACCACAGGAGAGAATGGAAGTGTGGTTGGATGATGATGGCGAGGGTTGCATTTCTTCTTTAAAGGTGGATCGAACGACTTGGAAATGAACCTTGGCAAAACATACTGCTGACGTCGAGAGCACCAAGTGGCGAGGGCCTCCAGGAGAGCAGCTGAATCCTCCTTCCCTGGGCCGCCCATGCCAAACAGTTCAAAACAAAAAGTGGCTCTCAGAGCTGTTACTATTGTTCTTAATCCGTTAATGTCCAGAAAGGTTATGGTGAAGGTAGGGGATGACAAGAAGTTGTCTAGAAACACTACCTCTGGAAGCCTCTTGTACAGGGAGTGCAAAATTATTAGGCAAGTTGTATTTTTGAGGAATAATTTTATTATTGAACAACAACCATGTTCCCAATGAACCCAAAAAACTCATTAATATCAAAGCTGAATGTTTTTGGAAGTAGTTTTTAGTTTGTTTTTAGTTTTAGCTATTTTAGGGGGATATCTGTGTGTGCAGGTGACTATTACTGTGCATAATTATTAGGCAACTTAACAAAAAACAAATATATACCCATTTCAATTATTTATTTTTACCAGTGAAACCAATATAACATCTCCACATTCACAAATATACATTTCTGACATTCAAAAACAAATCAGCGACCAATATAGCCACCTTTCTTTGCAAGGACACTCAAAAGCCTGCCATCCATGGATTCTGTCAGTGTTTTGATCTGTTCACCATCAACATTGCGTGCAGCAGCAACCACAGCCTCCCAGACACTGTTCAGAGAGGTGTACTGTTTTCCCTCCTTGTAAATCTCACATTTGATGATGGACCACAGGTTCTCAATGGGGTTCAGATCAGGTGAACAAGGTGGCCATGTCATTAGTTTTTCTTCTTTCATACCCTTTCTTGCCAGCCACGCTGTGGAGTACTTGGACGCGTGTGATGGAGCATTGTCCTGCATGAAAATCATGTTTTTCTTGAAGGATGCAGACTTCTTCCTGTACCACTGCTTGAAGAAGGTGTCTTCCAGAAACTGGCAGTAGGACTGGGAGTTGAGCTTGACTCCATCCTCAACCCGAAAAGGCCCCACAAGCTCATCTTTGATGATACCAGCCCAAACCAGTACTCCACCTCCACCTTGCTGGCGTCTGAGTCGGACTGGAGCTCTCTGCCCTTTACCAATCCAGCCACAGGCCCATCCATCTGGCCCATCAAGACTCACTCTCATTTCATCAGTCCATAAAACCTTAGAAAAATCCGTCTTAAGATATTTCTTGGCCCAGTCTTGACGTTTCAGCTTGTGTGTCTTGTTCAGTGGTGGTCGTCTTTCAGCCTTTCTTACCTTGGCCATGTCTCTGAGTATTGCACACCTTGTGCTTTTGGGCACTCCAGTGATGTTGCAGCTCTGAAATATGGCCAAACTGGTGGCAAGTGGCATCTTGGCAGCTGCACGCTTGACTTTTCTCAGTTCATGGGCAGTTATTTTGCGCCTTGGTTTTTCCACACGCTTCTGGCGACCCTGTTGACTATTTTGAATGAAACGCTTGATTGTTCGATGATCACGCTTCAGAAGCTTTGCAATTTTGAGACTGCTGCATCCCTCTGCAAGATATCTCACTATTTTTGACTTTTCTGAGCCTGTCAAGTCCTTCTTTTGACCCATTTTCCCAAAGGAAAGGAAGTTGCCTAATAATTATGCACACCTGATATAGGGTGTTGATGTCATTAGACCACACCCCTTCTCATTGCAGAGTTGCACATCACCTAATATGCTTAATTGGTAGTAGGCTTTCGAGCCTATACAGCTTGGAGTAAGACAACATGCATGAAGAGGATGATGTGGACAAAATACTCATTTGCCTAATAATTCTGCACTCCCTGTAGTTATCCACAGCGTGAATTATGCGCCAGCAATAATTCCACAGCTGTGCGAGGTACTTTCCCTCTGAGGCAAAAGGTGAGTCCGCTGGATCCATCTTGTGGTCGCGTCGTTCTGTCAGGGCTCTGTGTGCGGGCAGGCGGAGAGGAGGATCCAAACGCAGGACTCTGACACTAACTTGAAACTCAAAAACCTCAGCTTTATTGCTGGTACGAAAACAAAACATGAAGTGAACACGGAATATGGAGAACAGAAACACACAGGCATAATCTGATGGTACGACACAACACCAAGCATGGGAAAACACAGGGCTTAAATACACAGGGTAGTAATGAGGGAATGGGCAACAGAAGGGAGACACAGCTGGGGGAGATCAGGGCTAACGAGACGGGGGAGCTAAGCTGCACACTCTAACATAAGACAAAGACTTTCACAATAAGACAGGAAGTCAAAGGAGCTTGCAAAGAAAAGCGTCTGGACTTCTTTAAGTTACTTGAAGACGTTTCACCTCTCATCCGAGAAGTTTCTTCAGTTCTAAGGTCAAATGGTGGAGAGTCCCAGATATAAACCTAGTGGGAGTAACCCCCCACAGAGGGACAAAAGGACACCCTGATGATCCTCTAATCGCCTGAGCCAAGGTGTGAAACTGGGTGTGAGTCACAATCAGCCAGAGTTTCGGGTGAGCTCATTGTGAAACCTGGCCCCACCTTATCATGCGAATTCCTGAGATCAGATGGCCCAGGCTGTGAGTGGGCGTTAAGGCGTCTGGGAAGGGATCTCAAAACTGGATTATAGATGGCAGAGAGTTGGTGTCGTAAACCCCCGCCTCTGTTCAAAGATGGTCGCTCACAGTGGACATAGATGGCTTCTTTCACTCCTCTTTCAAACCATCTGTCCTCCCTGTCCAAAATGTGAACATTGGCATCCTCGAAAGAGTGTCCTTTATCCTTAAGATGCAGATGGACAGCTGAGTCATGTCCTGTGGAGGTGGCTCTTCTGTGTTGTGCCATGCGCTTGTGAAGTGGCTGTTTGGTCTCTCCAATGTAGAGGTCTGAGCATTCTGCACTGCACAGTACAGCAAACACCACATTGTTAAGTCTGTGTTTTGGCGTTTTGTCTTTCGGGTGAACCAGTTTTTGTCTGAGCGTGTTGCTGGGTCTGAAATGCACCGGGATGTCATGCTTGGAGAAAACTCTCCTGAGTTTCTCTGATACACCGGCTACATAGGGGATGACAATGTTGTTGCGTCTGTCCTTCTTATCCTCCCTGGCTTGTGTCTGGTCTTCTTTTCTGTGCCTCTTTGCTGACTTTAATAAGAACGCCCATTTAGGATAGCTGCACGTTTTGAGTGCTTCTTTTACATGTGTGTGTTCCTTCTTTTTTCCTTCAGGCTTAGAGGGAACATGTTCTGCCCGGTGGTGTAGGGTCCTAATTACTCCAAGTTTGTGTTCCAGAGGATGATGGGAGTCAAAGAGGAGGTACTGGTCCGTGTGTGTGGGCTTCCGGTAAACTTTTCTTTGCAAGCTCCTTTGACTACGATGACCTGGATGACTGAGAACCTTCATAGACAATAAGACAGGAAACAAGAATTACTAAACTAGATGCAGACATGACACTGAGAGACAGACTAGACACTGAACAGAAACTGCAACACACATGAGAACCCAAAACCTAAGAACTGATCCCTAACCAAGAATAACAGAAACAGATCTATAATGATAATAATAAACAAAGCACCAGAACATCAGAAAACAATCCATAATGAAAAAAAGAAACCAAAACATAAACTCAAAATACTGGGTCCAACGGACCCAGAAACGTGACAAGTTGGTTTTGCTCTTTAGTTTGATGTTGATGAATTATGGGTCCTGTAAACATCACATTATAAATCGTCAGTGTAAGAGCATTAGCCTAGTAGATTACAGCAGACATTTGAAATTGGCCTTATTCACTAACTGTGCACTATTTGACATGTCCATTCAGTCTTGCCAAAATCTAAGTGTGCTCTGGCTGTCCAAGATTAACTCTCAAAATGAATGCTTAGTGCTTTCTTTCATGATAAGTTCTGTAAGAATATATGATTGCAGTAGAAAGTAGGAATTACCGTAAAAATCATAATTAGAACAATGATTACTTGTTTTATTTTTTTCTTGTTCAATGCACTAATACATGAATATTCTTTAAAAAATAATACGTTTAGAAATGTCATGATCTTTTTTATTTCATTTCTTGACTTAAAAATTCAACTAACTCTTGTGTACTTATTTCGACAAATCTATAGTCCTATATTCATAATAAATTGAATTTAGGTTTATGCATTAAATGTGTTTTCATTACAGTTAACCCAAAATGTTTGTATTCCAACACTAACCTTAAAAAGAGACCAATAAGATGGTCATTTATTATTTGGTATAACTGAAGTAATTAAATGCTAAGGGATAAGATAAAATGGATAATAAGATAAAAGGAATAAAACTTTATTTTGGTAATCATCACCCTCACGTTGTTCTGAACCTGTTTCTTTGTTCTGTTGAACACAAAAGAAGATATTTTCAAGAATGTTGGTAACCAGTTTCTCTTCCCTACTGACTTCCATAGTATTGTTATTTTATACTATGTCCATACTATGTCAATGGGGACCAGCAACTGTTTGGTTATCAACATTATTTTATGTTAACCTTTCCAAAATGGACTTTCCTGTTGCATCATTTTTTGACAATGATTTTTAGGCTTTTCCCAAAAATCGTTGGTTTTCTTCAAACTACGTGACATCCATAATTTCCTAACATTACGTAGTCCATATATATCCAATATGATTTTACACCCTCAATAAATACAAAGTATGACCTAGTAACAGAAAAAAAAATCTGATATTTCAATAAGGAACAGTCAGCATTTCACAAACATTACACTTGTTTTGAGAGAGTGAAAGCTATCACAAAAGGACAGAAGCTGTAGCTACCTAGTGAAACTTTTTTCTGCTCTCCATTATTTATGGAAGCATCACTTCATTCATTATTGCAGACAAAACAAAAAAAAGAGACAAATCAAATAAAACTTGAAAATGCTACAAACAAAAATAAGCATAAGAAAACTGTAAAAAAAAAAAGACCCTGTTGAATTTTAGTGGTATTTGATGAGGGTGTTGACTGAGCATCCACCCATCTCTAAAGAAACAACAGTTTCATGTGTGACTGATGGTGCCAACAGTGTTTTTTTAATGGGAGTTGGTACAGTAGCACATGAGGAAGTGAGGCTGATACAGTGACTTTGTAAACACTCTCACATTACAGCAAATATTATAATGATACTTCTCTCATGACAACTTGCCATCTACAACTAACTATTTTCCCATAAAGGTGAAGATGGTCTCCAGAGCTGAAAACATTCATGAGCTTTCTCTTTAAGGTGTAAACTGTAGTAGGATAAATGATACATTTTCTCACAATCAGCTTCTTGTATGGACTTACAAATATTTACAAATACAAACACGTTTTCAGTTTTTGCAGTTGATGTCAAAATCATTCAATCCAAGCTGTAACTTGCTTGGTGCATCACAATGACCAAGCCATGTTATGCTATGTGTAAATGATGCTTTTCTTTGAGTTGCTGCAATGAAACTTTGTCAAATCAAATCGTATCAAATCTGATTTGCTTCCAAAGTGTTCATTTCCTTTTTTTTAAACTGTCTATTTTATGGCTGTTCTTTATTGATCTGTTACCCATTTTAGGTATTTTGTTTTTCATAGAAATACTCCGATATCACCATGAAGCACTTGGGTGTGACACTGAGACCAGTGGAGAAACATACATGGGAACAAGACTGACTGGGAGATAGAAAGAGAACACCGAATGCAGAGACAAGACTAAATGGAAAGGATAAGGCTGACTAAACATGGGGCATGGAAATTCCCCTGTTCCGTGCTCCATGATAACAGAAACCTACAGACTAGAAAACAAAACTAAGAAGACCTAAGAAAACAAATATAAACAGAGGGATCACAACTGTACACCAAAACGAGGAACAGAACCTTAACCATAGAACATTAAACAACCCAGAATCAAAAGTCCAAACACATTTACACTGAGCCAAAGACCCAGGAGCGTGACATCTTTGTTGACAAGCAGTCAATAAATGAAATTAAACATCCATGAAATTCAAGCTGGGTGGAGAGAATTGCATAAGGTTGGTAAAGACAGGGGTAATTGGGCATGGAATCAAAACATACTTAACCCTATAAGACCTACCATAGAACCAAGTCCGCTAGAGCTTCTATTATATTTTTACATGTTGTAGTGCCATTTTTGGGAGCATTTCAAGTTGCTATACATCAATACAACCATTACAGCCTAAATTTTAAAAACATGCATGCATTAAGTGTATAGTAATTAGATAAATTGCAAAAAAAAAGGTGCAATAAACTAAAAATAAAAATTCAAAATGGTTTTTGTTTTTTTAACACATATTTCTAGTTAGAGAAATTTAAGAGGCTTATCCCTCAAAACTTTAAATACAAAAAAGTTGCACAAATAGTTTCCCACCACAGGAAATTTATTTTGAGTGTCTTCATAGTTTTATTTTTGAAATACACCAATTTCTATACACTGCAGGAAAAACGAAAATAAATATTATACTGCAAATTTGCAAAAAAGCAGCATATGCATCAAAATACACTATTTCCAGCAGTGCAATATGAGTCCTAAGGATCCCAGAAATGACACAGAAAGTCAAACATAACTTTTAAAAACACTAGTATAAGCTCATGAGGCCCTGATGGTAAAAAACTACATTTCCGCGAAAATGACATCACTTCTGGTTTCGGGCAAGTCATTGCGGACATGCAACAGTTCGTGCTGATGGACGTAGGAAGTGTTATGAACAGCTGATCGGATCGGTAAAGCGTCTTTCTGGAATATTATGTTTTTGTTGCTCCAAGTGCTTTTTACGCAGTTTTTGCAAAGCTATATGTGGAAGGAAACTGTGACCTAGGACAAGCTGATAGCATAAGATGTAAGTGCAACTCCTCGGGTTTCATATGCAAAAAAAACTTATTGCGCTAGCTTACGTGGTTGCAGTGCTACCAGGATTTAAAAATAGTTACGCAAAACAGAGCATGCGCGCTCCCACCGGCTTTAAAGGGTTAATTATTTCTAGTTCATTTCTTCCTGGTATTGAAATGTAAATATAAGAAAGTGTATATAAGTGCTCATCTCTACATGAGGGGTGAAGCTACAGGCTGGCACTTGAAAGAGGAGAAGACATTCTACAGACTAGTGATGGGTCGTTCGCGAACGAAATGGCTCTTAGAGCCGGCTCTTTGACATGAACGACGCGAGCCGGCTCCTTATCGCGAGCTGTCACGTGGTTTTTTTTTTTTTTTCTCTCAGCCTCTCTCTCGCACTTTTTTTCCGCTTCACTCTGCACGCGAGCCTTGTGCTTTACGCTGGGCAGAGGGGGGAGGGGCGGTAGTTACACTCAGTAGCACAGGAACAGAGCCAGAGAGAGAGAAAGCGAGGCAGGGACAACAACATTAGAAAGGTATAGTAATCATCCACAACTATTTTCGGTTGCAGATGATAAAGGATTGAGAAAGTTTATTCATGCAGGTCCATATGACAGAGAATGTGCATGTTCTTTTAGTTTTCATATTATAATTTATATTTAATTGTGTTGTGGTTTGCAGTGTTTTGTGTTCTTTTCACTTTAAATTTGTGAAAGGAAAAAGCTGAAAATTTAAATAGTTAAAACTTGAAATGTGAATAGTTGATTTTTATATTATATGATTTATTTATTACATTTTATGTGGAGTGAATAAATAAAAGTATATTTACGGTGGCCCCTAGAGACAAAGCACATACAAACTTCAAATCACGTACGAACTCTGAAGCATGTACAAACTCCAAAACATGTAAAAACACGTACAAACTCCAAAACACGTAAAAACACGTACAAACTCCGAAGCACGTAAAAACTCAGAAGCATATAAAAACTCAGAAGCACATAAAAACTCAAAACACGTACAAAAGACAACAGAAGTGCTCCAGGATGCTGGGCGCAGTGTTGAGCCTTTGTTATCTTGTGGCTACACAAGCCAGCAAGTACCAACGACCGGATTTGGTGTGTCATAGTAACAGGTAAATGAACTTTTTTTTAAATTATTTGAATATATATATGAGTGCCTGTGTATAAATACACAAACAATACACACATGCTTTCAATTGTGTAATTTAAGTGATCTAGTAGCTCTGCTTTGGAAGTTCAGTTCATGCTAGAAATGTGTTTTGGAGTTTGTACGTGTTTTGTCTCTAGGGGCCACCGCATATATTTATATATAAACATATATAAATAAAACCACTTGTTTTTATGTTAGGAATTCCTTTTGTGCATAATTTTATATTATTGTTAATAATAAATTAATTAAATCAACAAAACAACCTGAAGAGCCGGTTCGGAGCCGAAAGAGCCGGCTCTTTTTAGTGAGCCGAAAGGAAAGAGCCGGATCTCTAAAAAGAGCCGGAAATCCCATCACTACTACAGACAGGTATGTTACAAATATGCTGAGTATCTTCTATCCTTTCTTTATCAAACTGCTAATCACTTTTGTTAATGTGTTTCTTACAGAGACACTAAATATCATCATGAAGCTGCTGACTGCATCTGCACTTCTCTGTGCAATGATGGCTCTGACCGCTGCTCAGGGTAAGTATAAAATAGGTTACTAGTATCATACTGAATGTTGTGCATGTCAATGGGCTATATACAGCTGTCCAAATAATAAGATCTATTTTTAAATACATGTTTTTAAAAATAGAAATCTAAAGGAAAAAAATGACACATTTTCCAATTGAAATTTGTTGAAAAATAAAACTAATATCAATAAAACACAAGTTAATGACCATAATTATAATTATTCCAGTAAAGGGGGAATTGAGTCAGCATTTTGTCACACAATATGTTTGCTTTCTCTTGTCAGATGAGTGCTATGTTCTCAAGAAGTCCTCATCATGCCCTGCTGGTTGGACTGAGTACAACAACAAATGTTACTTCTATGTTTCTACACCCTTACCCTGGGGTGATGCTCAGGTAATAACATCAGGACTCACCAGTTACTGTTACTGGTTTCTTTGATTCTTTAATATTTGGATAAGAGCTTATAATAATATTTTTTTAATATTATACTAAACATTTTTATATTGACAATTATTAAAATGTTATCAAAGCCAAAGTACTGTTAAAATTTGTCTAAAATTATAATAGTATGTATTGATCATTGTTAATGTTATCATTTTTTGAATTTTAATAATGCTATCATTTGTTCTAATATGTATGTATGTCATATATAATAATGAATTGGATTTCTATAGCGCTTTTCCAGGCACCCAAAGTGCTTTACAATGCCACTATTCATTCACTCTCACATTCACACACTGGTGGTGGCAGCTACGGTTGTAGCCACAGCTGCCCTGGGGCAGACTGAGAGAAGCGAGGCTGCCATATCGTGCCATCGGCCCCTCTGGCCAATACCAGTAGGCGGTAGGGTAAAGTGTCTTGCCCAAGGACACAACGACCAGGGCAGAGAGGCCAGCGAACAAACCGGTGACCTTCCGGTTACAAATGCGCTTCCTAACCTCATGAGCCACCGTCACCTCATATGTCAGGTCAGGTATCAGATGCCACCCCTCTAGGGACAGGCCCTCCAAAGTATGGAGGGTTATCCCCCCCCTACCCCATACGGTAGGGATCATTGTAAAGGGGGGCCAACTTTGCAGAAAAGTTGGATGATGCATCCGATTTCGGGTGAGACCTCAACCATACAAGGCCTGGTTGAACGGCTGCTGCTTATCAAACATGACAGACAGTGTTCATACAACCCGTAACGTTGCAAAGGGTTTCTGGAGGAGTAAAACATATAAAGCCGTCTCTCTCCATGTATTTGCGTGCAAGCATGTTGCTCCCATAAGTCACAGGCTGTGTCCGAATTCAGGGGAAGGATGCTTAAAATGCCATATTTGGATGCAATGACGTCCCAGCGACGTGACAAGGGCTGTCCGAATTCAAAGAGCACTCAAAATGTGGCGACAAATGCGTCCTACTTTGCCCCAAATTTTAAGGATGGGTCCGATGTATCCTTCGCGTCCTACTATATCCCAGGCTTCATTGCGGGTCATAGAGGAGATTTGTTTCTGATAACGATGGTGGTCGAAGCAGGAGAGGAAAACACTTTCAAATGTAAGTATATGAAAATCTGGTTGTACAAAAGTTAAATTGTTATAGCAGTCGTTTTGTTAAGCTTTGGGCATCTGCATAGACATGTTTCTTTTATTAAAATAACCATAAACCAGCTTGTCCCATGGTTTTTCATGTATTGCCGCTTACATACAGCTAATTTTGATTTTTTTCGAATTGGTGATATGTTGTGGGGAACAAAGACCAAACGGCTTAATTTATTAAAACAAGGAGAAAACGATCACCTCTTCACTGGGGTGAAGATTTGGGCCGCTACGGCGTGGAGGTACAAGAATCAATCAATTTACACATCATATTCATATGAGTACGGTCCTATTAACCTTCATGCTGTACAGCAGCGGTCCCCAACCTTTTTGCGCCACAGACTGGTTTATGTAAGACACGGACCGGCCTTTAAGATACAAAAAACCAGTAGATGTTTCTGTTTGCCTTCCTATTAATTCATCTGTAATTCCTGGCATTCTCAAGACATTTGGGATTTGATCTTCCAAGGAGAGGTATATGTTAGGGTCCCTGGGTCGTTGACCCAGTGTTTTGTGTTTTTGGTTCTTTGATTTTGTTATTTCATTATATTCTAGTTTTGCTTTATGGTTTTTAGGATCATTCTTAGTTTAGGTTCTCTGGGTGGGGTTTGGTTAGAGTTTTAGTGTTCTGGGTTTCTGTCTGTGTGCCATGTTGCTGTCACCCCTGTCTGCTGTATCCCCACATCCAGTCAGTGTCTGTCTGCCCTGGTCCCATGTCTCTGTTCCCTTTGTTATAGTGCCTGCCTGTGAGTCTGTGTTATGTTTCCTGTTTTACTTTGGAAGTCCATGTTTGATGTTAATGTGTCTGGTTTTGCTTCCCCTTGTCTTGTTAAGCCTGATTTGCCCCAGCTGTGTTTCCCTCCTGTTACTCATTCCCTGATTGCTCCCTCTGTGTATTTAAGCCCTGTGTTTCTCTGTGTCCATGTGGTGATCTACTGTTTATTTTGCTGTGTGTTTTGTCTGCTTGCCTGAGTTTATGCTTAAAGTCTCAGTTCTGGTATTTTTTCAGTTCAGCATTAAAGCTGTTTTTTTTGGAAGTTTACTTTGTGCCTCCAGAGTCTGCACTTTGGGTCCTTCTCCTGCCTCCACACAGCCGTCACATAACAGTATATGAAAAAGTTATTGCTAAAACCTACTTGCTTTGTCATAGCAGTGTTGCCAACTTAGCAACTTTGTCGCTATATTTAGCAAGTTTTCAGACCCCTTAGCGACTTTTTCTCTAAAAAAAGTCACTAAAAAAAGACACGTAAGTGCGTATCGCTTTTGCTCTCAACAAGCAGCGGGTGCTGTAACGCAGTCAGTTCTTCTTTTACTCTTTTACTCTTATGCTGTTTTGTGGATCACAAGGTTTAAAACTACTTATAAACACACACGCACAAAGTAACTCCACCAGAGTGCCTATTTCGGGTCACTTCTGCCGGTCCAAGCCCGGGTAAAGGAGCAGGGTTGGAAATGTGACATTAAAAAAAACAATAATTGCTAAAAGAAATTTAATTTGTAGTTCTAAATGAACTCTAAATGCATTTAGACATTTTTTACTCACTTTATGTCTCTTCCACGATGTTATTTCTCTCTCCAACAACATAGGTTACAGTTACATTAGCATGACCAATTATGCAAATTAGGCGATGACGTCATTTAGCGACTTCTAGCGACTTTTAGGACAACCAATAGCGATTTTCCTTACTGGGGAGTTGGCAACACTGTGTCATAGGCAGTGTTGGGTAAGTTACTTTAAAATAGTAACTTAGTTACTTCTCTCAAAAGTAACTCAGTTACTTCAAGTTACTCGTTACTTTCAAAGTAACTAGTTACTAGGGAAAGTAACTTTGGTTTTACTCAGAATTCTCTTGTTAATGTGTTTCTTCCATAACTTTGCCAGTCTTCTAGCTTGCTTACTTGTCACAAGTGCACTGTGCCACCTACCAATAGAAAGGAAAAGATAATGTGCATATTTCTGTTGTGATATTTTGATACCATGGTAGCATTTACAGGATATTGTTTTATAGTGATATTATACAGGAAAACTGTTACTCAATAAGGCCCATTTACTAGTTGTTTTTCTCTTTCTCTGTGACCCAAGAATTAATGTGTAAGACTCACAGGCTGGTACCCCAAGGTCGAAAATACCACAGAGATGAGACCACTTCCTTACTCCCATCCTCCCTTCCTTATCCTTTAGAAAAGAGCTTGTTAAAGGCCAGGTGGTTTGTTTCAGAATTCACTAATGAAAGAACTCTGTATTCTATGTCTAGGAGTGTATTTTGCTGGGATGATCATAAATTGTAGCTGAACTGATAAACTACACAAAGGATACCTCTTTGCTCAGGAAGACGTTTCCTTATTTGGTCTGTACCGGTTTGAACTGAGAACCTGCTGACACATGAACCTTTTTTTCCTTTATATAAACTGTTGTATACTGAATAAACCTTTGAGTTGATTGTGGGAGAGCAACCTGAACAGTCTCTGTATCATTTTGTTCTCCTAACTGCTCCCGACGTCGTAACTAACCCAGCTGAACGGCATACCTGAGCGTTACTTTGAATAATTAGGAATCTTATAAGGAAAGGACAAAACTCTGCTTATCGGTGCTCACGCCTTGGAGGAAACCCGATCCACGGAGAAACCCGGGACGGAGATTTCTTTCAATTTCCATGAGAGAAATCCCACGCCTGGACCGTCATTGACTGCTGCCATGATTCTAGCCTACGTCACAGCGTCATGTGCGCCTTTTACATCCAACACAAAAACTGCAGTCGTGGTGCTTTCGTTTGTCCTCAGAACTCGGAAATTCTGCCTTCTGAATAGGAAGATGTAGGCAACACCAGACTGCAGATGAGCTGCATACAGGGCTGGACTGGGACAGAAAATTGGCCCGGGCATTTTGACTAGAGACCGGCCCAGCATTATAGGAAAAATCATAAAGCCTTTGAATGAAAACAAACGCTGTTGTGACAGTGATGTACACTGTTTTGATGGAATATATGCATCAATCTATCAATCGTTTGTTGTAAGATTCAGATAATTATTTTTTAAAAGCTAGACATTTTAAATGAGAATAAGAAAGAAAAGTATTTCTTTGTGCCCCCCTTTCCCTTTTAATGCCCTACATGCCCCCCTGGCAACACATTGCTAGATCCGCCCCTGCACAGTTACCAGCTGTCAGCTACCTAAAAAAGGATCCTGGTGTTATTTGTTTCTCAGAAACAGTTCATAACTTCCCTTCAACTCATTCATGTCACCTAAAAGGTAAACCTGTTTCACCATCACCTGTTCAGCTCTGATGATTCAGTAAGGACATCTCCTGGTTTCATCTTCATGTTTCCCTCTCACCAGATAACCAAACCATATCATG
Organism: Astatotilapia calliptera; assembly: GCF_964374335.1. Taxonomy (NCBI): domain Eukaryota; kingdom Metazoa; phylum Chordata; class Actinopteri; order Cichliformes; family Cichlidae; genus Astatotilapia; species Astatotilapia calliptera. The sequence continues at coordinate 61,202,096 of NC_137424.1, forward strand.
ACCAGCAGCTTTTTTGCAGCTGTGGCTCCAGCAAACATCAGCTGATACTAGAAATTAATATTAAATAAATTCTAACAATAGCTGATCAAGCTTAAACGTGCTGCTGTTGTTTAGCGCGACATCCGCTGGTTTCCTCTTTCGGCGCAAAGTGGGCGATAAATAAACAAGAGAGAAAACCTATCAGCTGATCATTGATCAGTTTTCATGATTGAAGTGGAAACGGGAGAGGGAGGGGGAGAATGAAAGAAGAAGAGGCAGCTGTGCAGCAAAGACACAGAATAACTGCAGCTTTGTGCCTTTTTCATTGTAGCTGAATTACGGGACAAACTGTTCCTTTTCACCTTAATAAGAAACGCATAATATTTTCTCTGAATACCAGACGGGACGGTTGGCAACTCTAATAACTTATGAACAAAATAAAGTTCAACATCAGTAACATAGCACCCACCCAGCTGTATAGAAACTCCGTCATGCTAGCTAGTCAGAATAAGGAAAAAAAATTACACCTAAACTTGGTTCATATCTGACCTAGAGAGACTGCAGGTCATAACTTCTTACCTGAAGTTCAGTTCACACTTGGACCGGCGGCCGCCTCGGGTCTCTGCTCCTCCTGCCTCCCTTTTCCTTCATCCACCTGCTGGCCTCCACCACTTGCTAATATTACTGAATCTGTGGAAGCTCCGCGATAGCCACCACACGAAGTAACGAGTAACGCGTTCCTGATTTTGGCATAATAACTAGTTACCGTGCTCGTTAACACAATAATAACGTAGTTACTGTAATGCGTTACTTAATAACGCGTTAGTCCCAACACTGGTCATAGGTGATGTTGCATTGAACACAATGAACTTGGTCCAGCTCAGCTGACATTATATTACTACCCTGTTCACACACATAACAGATTTTAATGTCTTTTGTATCATCAAAAGCTTTGTAAAATGAATATTTTGTCCTGCATGCTGAATCACTGCCACCAACAACATTAAGGATTTTCATGATATCTTCAAGACAGTCGTTGGTCAAAATGTGTTTGAGCTTGAGTGCCAGAAATAGTAGTTGGTTTTGCTCTTTAGTTTGACCTGAATCCACTGGGACCTCTACCTGAACAGGACCTGCAGTGCACTCTTCTTCATTAGTCATCAGCAGAGTTCTGTCTTCTGGAAGGGTGTCTAGGATTTCCTTGAAAAGAGAAGAAGGAGAGAATTATGGGTCCTGTAAACATCACATTATAAATCTTCAGTGTAAGAGCATTAGCCTAGTAGATTACAGCAGACATTTGAAATTGGCCTTATTCACTAACTGTGCACTATTTGACATGTCCATTCAGTCTTGCCAAAATCTAAGTGTGCTCTGGCTGTCCAAGATTAACTCTCAAAATGAATGCTTAGTGCTTTCTTTCATGATAAATTCTGTAAGAATATATGATTGCAGTAGAAAGTAGGAATTACTGTAAAAATCATAATTAGAACAATGATTACTTGTTTTATTTTTTTCTTGTTCAATGCACTAATACATGAATATTCTTTAAAAAATTAATACGTTTAGAAATGTCATGATCTTTTTGATTTCATTTCTTGACTTAAATTCAACTAACTCTTGTGTACTTATTTCGACAAATCTATAGTCCTATATTCATAATAAATTCAATTTAGGTTTATGCATTAAATGTGTTTTCATTACAGTTAACCCAAAATGTTTATATTCCACCACTAACCTTAAAAAGAGACCAATAAGATGGTCATTTATTATTTGGTATAACTGAAGTAATTAAATGCTAAGGGATAAGATAAAATGGATAATAAGATAAAAGGAATAAAACTTTATTTTGGTAATCATCACCCTCAAGTTGTTCTGAACCTGTTTCTTTGTTCTGTTGAACACAAAAGAAGATATTTCAAAGAATGTTGGTAACCAGTTTCTTGTCCCTACTGACTTCCATAGTATTGTTATTTTACACTATGTCCATACTATGTCAATGGGGACCAGCAACTGTTTGGTTATCAACATTATTTTATGTTAACCTTTCCAAAATGGACTTTCCTGTTGCATCATTTTTTGACAATGATTTTTAGGCTTTTCCCAAAAATCGTTGGTTTTCTTCTAACTATGTGACATCCATAATTTCCTAACATTACGTAGTCCATATATATCCAATATGATTTTACACCCTCAATAAATACAAAGTATGACCTAGTAACAGAAAAAAATCTGATATTTCAATAAGGAACAGTCAGCATTTCACAAACATTACACTTGTTTTGAGAGAGTGAAAGCTATCACAAAAGGACAGAAGCTGTAGCTGCCTAGTGAAACTTTTTTCTGCTCTCCATTATTTATGGAAGCATCACTTCATTCATTATTGCAGACAAAACAAAAAAAAGAGACAAATCAAATAAAACTTGAAAATGCTACAAACAAAAATAAGCATAAGAAAACTGTAAAAAAAAAAGACCCTGTTGAATTTTAGTGGTATTTGATGAGGGTGTTGACTGAGCATCCACCCATCTCTAAAGAAACAACAGTTTCATGTGTGACTGATGGTGCCAACAGTGTTTTTTTAATGGGAGTTGGTACAGTAGCACATGAGGAAGTGAGGCTGATACAGTGACTTTGTAAACACTCTCACATTACAGCAAATATTATAATGATACTTCTCTCATGACAACTTGCCATCTAAAACTAACTATTTTCCCATAAGGGGGAAGATGGTCTCCAGAGCTGAGAACATTCATGAGCTTTCTCTTTAAGGTGTAAACTGTAGTAGGATAAATGATATCCTACTACAGTTGTCAAATCAAATCGTATCAAATCTGATTTGCTTTCAAAGTGTTCATTTCCTTTTTTTTAAACTGTCTATTTTATGGCTGTTCTTTATTGATCTGTTACCCATTTTAGGTATTTTGTTTTTTATAGAAATACTCAGATATCACCATTATCAGATTATTCTGTTATTATATGTTACCTTATATATGTAATCAAAGTAGTTGAATTAGAATACTGCTGTAGATCATATTATACCCTTTTATATAGATTGTGTGATCTGTATGTAGTTTAGTTCTCATTATACTTTTGAGTTAAAAGAACATATTCACTTATTAGTTTATTAGATAAGTGTGCATCACTCTGTATCCTTGATCTGCTGTGAATGTATTACACTGTTTTCGTGACATGCTTTACTGTTGAATCATAAAAAGAAAGATTGTTCAGGAGACTCTGTGTCTAAGACAGGGGAGATAGACCACATTCCATACCCCCACTTTACAGAGAGCAGAGAAAGACAGGGAGCCGAGGTCATAACTTAGGCGCCGTAACAGAGAAAGAATGTGAATGTTTGGGCTTTTACGACTAGGTGGGGGCCACTAGCGGCTATAAGAAGCTGAGTAACACGTCACCATTTCGAGACTGCTGTGACCCTCTTCAGGCATGTCTCCCCATCATGATGGTTCTAAATGCTCTTTGTGTTGAATTGTATGGAAATAAATGATTGTTGATTGAGCATTTATACACCGAGTATTGTCCTTCCTTCAGCCCAAAGATTCAAAGAATTGGGAGATTTCAACACCATGAAGCACTTGGGTGTGACACTGAGACCAGTGGAGAAACATACATGGGAACAAGACTGACGGGGAGATAGAAAGAGAACACCGAATGCAGAGACAAGACTAAATGGAAGGGATAAGGCTGACTAAACATGGGACATGAAAACTCCCCTGTTCCGTTCTCCATGATAACAGAAACCTACAGACTAAAAAACAAAACTAAGAAGACCTAAGAAAACAAATATAAACAGAGGGATCACAACTGTAAACCAAAGCGAGGAACAGAACTGAGCGTGACATCTTTGTTGACAAGCAGTCAATAAATGAAATTAAACATCCATGAAATTCAAGATGGGTGGAGAGAATTGCATAAGGTTGGTAAAGACAGGGGTAGTGAAGCATGGAATCAAAACATACTTAAGTATTTTTAGTGCATCTCTTCCTGGTATAGAAATGTAAATATAAGAAAGTGTATATAAGTGTTCATCACCAGATGAGGGGTGAAGCTACAGGCTGACACTTGAAAGAGGAGAAGACATTCTACAGACAGGTATGTTACAAATATGCTGAGGATCTTCTATCCTTTCTTTATCAAACTGCTAATCACTTTTGTTAATGTGTTTCTTACAGAGACACTAAATATCATCATGAAGCTGCTGACTGCATCTGCACTTCTCTGTGCAATGATGGCTCTGACCGCTGCTCAGGGTAAGTATAAAAGTATATAACTAGTATCATACTGAATGTTGTGCATGTCAATGGGCTATATACAGCTGTCCAAATAATAAGATCTATTTTTAAATACATGTTTTTAAAAATAGAAATCTAAAGGAAGAAAATGATACATTTTCCAGTTGAAATTTGTTGAAAAGTAAAACTATTGCCAATAAAACACAAGTTAATGACCATAATTATAATTATTCCAGTAAAGGGGGAATTGGGTCAGCATTTTGTCACACAATATGTTTGCTTTCTCTTGTCAGATGAGTGCTATGTTCTCAAGAAGTCCTCATCATGTCCCACTGGTTGGACTGAGTCCAACAACAAATGTTACTTCTATGTTTCTACACCCTTACCCTGGGGTGATGCTCAGGTAATAACATCAGGACTCACCAGTTACTGTGACTGTGTTTCTTTGATTCTTTAATATTTGGATAAGAGCTTATAATAATATTTTTTAATATTATATTAAACATTTTTATATTGACAATTATTAAAATGTTATCAAAGCCAATGTACTGTTAAAATTTGTCTAAAATGATAATAGTATGTATTGATCATTGTTAATGTTATCATTTATTGAATTTTAATAATGCTATCATTTGTTCAAATATGTATATATGTCATATATGGCTTTACTTTTTAACAAGTAAACAGTAACAATATATTAGTAAACAAGAAATACAAACAAAGAAGCAAACAAACTAAAGTCTCCAGTTTCACGTTCCTACAATTTATGCCATGGATAAATCACCTGTCAATTTTTGCTTCGATTAAAACCAGTTCTTATATGTACTGTGAAATATGCACCCAAGCTTATAATAGCAAATATTATTTTTTAATTTATAAAAATAATGCTAATTATTGCAGTAAATGGTTTAAGCCACCAACATTAACTGCATGAAATAATTCTGAATGATAAATGATTGTAAATGTATTAATCATTAGTCCTTTCAATATAATAATTTTTTAAAAACTTTATTTTTTATTACTTGTTGAATGGTAAGCTATTAATAAAAGGTCAGATAATTAAAATCAATAATTCTGTCAGTCAATGTAAATATTTCTTAGTATGTTTTATTATTATTTGTATGTTTGTGGTGGTGTAATCATGAAGGTTGTTTTATAAATCTTCTGTAACTCTTCTGTCTTTTTGTTTACTGTAGAGAAACTGTCAGTCCATGAGTGCAAACCTTGCATCTGTACAGAGCCTTGGGGAATACCAGCTGATTCAGAGGGTGATATCTGATGGGAGTAGAGCTAATGGACGAACATGGATTGGTGGTTCTGATGGTCAACAGGTATGCCAGTCTGCCAGTTAAAACATAAATCTATCCACTGGATATTTTACTTATTTCTCATTCTTATCTTTTTTTTCATTGCCATATAATTCCATATATCTTGTTTCATATATTTGATATCTTCAGTTTCTATCTACAACGTCGGTAGTAGTGAAAGTAAAGACAAACCAATAAATGAGAAGGTGTGTCCAAACTTGGTAGTCGATGTATAATGTTAAAGTGTAGTTTCGTTAAAAAACGATTTCTTATTTTTAACTTTTTTCTGTTCTGTAGGAGGGTTATTGGTTTTGGATCGATGGAACACGTTTCCAATACACAAACTGGTGTCGGGGGGAGCCTAACAACTTGGGCAGCGAGCAATGCATGGAAATGAATTTTTCAGGTATAAAATTGTAAATAATATATACAAGTGCTATTGTCATTATACATAAAACCAAAAAAACCAAAATATTTTTCTCATATATTCTATATTTTTGTGTCCATGCAACAAAAATTTCAGTTAAAGTTGATTTTTGGTGCTTACAGGAGATCTGTGTATGAATGATATCTCTTGCCAGTCCCGATTCCCTTCTGTCTGCATTAAGAGTAAGTGATGATTCCTGGGCTGACATGAAGGCACGTCATCTGAAAAAGAAAGAAATCTTCTCATATATCACTCAAAATATCTGTTTTCACATCTTTACCTTTTTCTTTTGCTGTAACGATGCATAAGGAACGAAGCGACAAGTGACATAAAATAGTGTGATTGTGTCTTTTAAAAGGAGCAATTGAAATGTGTAATGGAAAGAATGCTTTTAGCAAAAACTTAAAAACAAAACTTTTTTTCTCTTCTGCATCATTAAACTATTAAGCATTGAATCAAACTGGTCTGTGAGTATCTGTGTTTTTGTGTAACATTATGTAAGCTTGGAGTTCAGTTTTTAAACACTCACTGATTAGATTAACTCACTGATAGATTAACCCACGTATAAATCTTCTTGAAACTACACCAATTTCTCTTGAAGTTACTTTAATCTTTTTAATCTGATGCTATTTGCTTCTGTGTCCTGTTTCTGCTTTTGATGGCATCACCACACACGAGCATGCAATTAGACACTCACACACACACACGATGAGGTCTCCTTTAAATAAGTCTGCCCTCTTTTGCTTCCCTCGTCCCAAACTTTTAGTTTCACCTAATAGTGCTAAATTTCAGAAATAACTAAATATTTTGCTAAAGCTTTTGTACATTGTCATACTTGTTAAGATACAAGCTTGCACCCTTTTCACAAACCTCTAAACACAAACTGAACTTTTTTTCACAAAACCTCTGCAAATACATAATAAAACCATGTTAGGTTACTTTTATAACAACTTCTGGGTAAAAGCCGTAGGTTATTAGTTTAAATGTTGGTTTAAAAGTCGTGACTCAAGAGTTGGGTTGGCGATGTGCTGGGTTAATTAACTCCCTGGCTTGAATAATTCTATTGGGTCATAGGTTCGCTAGCTTTGATCAAATATTGGGCCAAGATTTTACCCAATTGTTTGTGTAGAAGATACGCTTCAGAAGAAGCCACATTATTCTTCTGAAACTGCCATTTTCAACTAGACTGTGACCTGATCAGATATCACTGATTTCTCCTCTACTATGAAATAAAACATGGCAAGCAAAAAGTGAATTCCAACACTCTAAAAATCACTGGGTTATTTTTGATAATTACACTTTACTGGTTTATTCTAGAACTTTGATTAAAGGCCTTTTTACAGACAACAACAGCTAGCTTGAGATGAAGAAAGATAAAGTTATTTCTACTTAAAAATGCTCGATAATGTCTTTTAAACTTATTATTTGAAATGAGGCTGAGGTTGCTCTGTTTGACAAATTATTTAGAGATTACTACATCTAGAAAATATTTTGGTTTTGCATCTTTTGTTGAATAGATGAATCTCAGGACATGAATCAAATATGACCAAATTAACGAGGGCTCATTTAGCTATGATGGAAGCATAAAATGTTGCTCATTAAGGTGTATGAAATGATCTGAGAGGGAGAGTCCCTCTTGCCACTTGTAATGTTGGGTTGTGTTCAGTGGTTGAGAATAGTCGGTAGAAACCTTAGCAGGATAGTAGGAAGGATACACGATCATACTGGTACTGGGAATTCCACAGCGTATCCTTTAGTGCACATTCTCTTCATCAACCACACAAGGCCTTGCAGGAGGTCTCCTCTCTTCAGGAACTCACTCTGCAGGAAGGGGAGCTACAAGAGAGGTGGAGGAAGATCTCAGCCTGGGCGTCTGTCTTGTGTAGTCTGGAAGATGAGTGGATGACGGGGTGGGTGCAGTTTTCTCTGTGGTGGGGTCGGGTGGGCTGTCCTGGGCTCTGCAAGGCCAGGCAGCGCTGCTGAACTAGGGCCCCCCTTTCCCTGGTGGGTTGCAGAGTATGGGGGTGCCTACTGGGGTCAGCGGGGGAGCTGGGGCCAGCTCTCCCAGGGAGGGGTCACTTGCCCCGCTCCCTTCCTTCCCTCCCCATCTCCAGCTGCCTCCCTCTTCCCGCTCCACCACAATCACCCACACAGGCAGGGCCTTCGGGTAAAGGTGTGTCACAGGGTGCAGGGGAGGCACCCCCCCTTCTGGCTGCCTGTGCCTCAATTTTATCCCACAACTTAGACATTCACATTACTCACACTCGCATTACACATATGTAACCACGGTAACTTCTGACCCCACTTCCGCCAGTCCCTTTATTGTGGCGGGAATGAACCCTGCATAAGTTCCGGGTCAATCAGCTGCATGTTCCCTGCTCCTCTGGCTGTTGTTGTCCCTGTGGTTGGCGTACTTGTCAGATATCGACAAACACTACAGACCAGTTGACAGCGTGCAATAACCTGGCCGATTCATTCATCTTTACACTACCTCACAATCGAGTCAACGGTGAGTTAGTTGTTTGTTTGTTTGTTTTTTCACAATTAATGAAAATGCGGAGCCGGTAAAATGCCGGTAAGCTAATTCTAGGCTAGCGACAGTAAGTGCAATTACTAGTTTTATTTATTGAATATTGTTGTTTTTGTTTGTTCCATTATGGCCGAATGTTGACTTAACGTATCTAGAGTTGAAGGAGTGATTTGAATTTTCTAGTTTTGTCCGTTTTGGATGTTTTTTGTTACTTTTCTGATGAAATGCCAAAACGGCCTATGAGATTTTGCATAGAGTTAAATTCCATTGAGATTATTGAATCTGTTGCGCAACACCTGTGATTAAATGAGTTTTGTAAATATATTTGAATAACTTTGGATAATTTTTATTAGCTTTATTGCTGATATACTTTGACCCATGAGAATGGTTTTCTATAATAGTATTTTGAATGAAATTCATTATAAGAGATGATGGTTTATTGATTGTTGTATGAAACATGGCATTAATTAGTTGTCTTTGTTATTTATGGATTTATGTATTTATTTTGTCACAGCAGTAGAATGCTGTTTCATTTTCTTCGGTGAATGATAATTTATGTTTTTGACCTTGTTTAGGTCAGGTTTTTTTTTCTCCCGCGATCAGCGCGGGATGGCGAGCCACCCGACCACCGCTACGTTGCGGTAGGAATCGTAAACCTATGGACTGAATTAAACTGTTGACACATGACCTATCACAGGTCTATGGAACTAAACTAAATCTCATACTGGACTACACCTCATCCCACCTCCTTTTGGAACCTAATAAGCTGTTTTGCATTGTCAACATTATTTTTGTTTGTGATATATATGCATATTTTTTAATTTTTTCGTACATCTGTCTATACATTTCTCATACCAAACATAATATATATATTTTGAGCTCTAATTTGCTTTCCTGTGCTTTATTCACACACTCAGGCTCCATAGTCGAAACGAATTCTGATAGCTCATTGTCTATGAAGCTGCAGTACGGCGCCCTGGTCCTTTAACCGCGTTACACATACATATAGGATCTTGGGGGTGGGCACGCTACACGGTACCCAAAAGACCATCAGGGTGTATAACCTCACCCCTGGCGTTGTTGCCCACCTCTCAATTTTAAATACATTTAGACATTGAGGGCTATCAGGAGGGGCTATGCGCTTACCTGCTGCTCTCTGGCAGGTAGCTTCATGCCCTCCTGGGTTTTAAATGCACCTTAGAACACACATGCATCAACACTACATATGAGCGGGCGGAGGGAGGTTTGGAGTCTTCACACACCCCCGTTCTCGACGGCCTGTTGGAGCAGGGGGACTAGGAGTTGGAGATGGCCGCCCGATTGGGGTCTGGAAAGTGGGGCCTCACTGCTGCTGCCGAGCTGGGGCGGTCTGCTTCTCTCCACCCCAGGGAAAAAGGGTAACACTACCTGGGTCTGGGTAGCAAGGGTACCTAGACCCGGGGCTTAGAGTACGCTTGGGGAGTGTGATTGTGTGTACAGTGTCTCTTTATGTCTGTCTCCACGTTGGGTGAGTGTTGAGTAATTGCATATGAGAGCATGAGGGTGGGAATGGATGTTTGTATCTGTGTGTGCCGATATGTCAGGTCGGGTATCAGACGCCACCCCTCTAGGGGCATCTCAGGCCCTCCAAGGTATGGAGGGCTATCTCCCCCCCGCCCTCAGACATCGGTGCGTTGGTGGTTCTTTGTGTCCAGGGATGGGCGTCCGGGTAGCCACCGGCTCACTCCTTGGTGGCTGCTTGTCGGGGCCTGGAGCCTGGGGCTCGCTCGGGAGACTTTGGGGGTGGGGTGCCCTCGGCCTCTCGGCCTGGGGCTCGGTCACTCTGGCACAGCTGGCTGCCAGCGGAGCTCACGGGCACGTCACTGCAACTCCCCCTGGCTTCTGCTCCGCAGCTGCTGAGTGAGCCCTCATCTGGGACTCTCGTCAGCTCTTTCTGGGACAGTGGCGCAGCTGCCCCTCTGTTGGTCTTCCTTGGTCTCTTGTGCTCAGAGGGTCTCTGGATGTCTGGAGTTTTGATCTCCTCCATACCTGCTTCATGCCCTGGAGGGTGGCTGTGGCTCCCCACACCCTCTAGCAGATCATTACATGAAGGAACCTTTTAATACAAGCACGCTCATGCTCACAGGTGTACACATGGGTGCTCACACACACAAACTACACCCTTTTTGGCTCCTACCTCAAAGCACACTGTGCGCTGTCGATATTACGTGCTGCACAATAATGTTTAATATTTAGTATTTACTGTTATATTCCCATATATCATCGTGACGTTGTTTATTATGTTGATCTTTTTTTTTCTTCTGCTTGTTCTCTCGTTTTTCCTTTCTCAACAGGTGATCCAGGTGATTGATATATGTATTTTTTTTGTCTGCTTATTTTGTTGTTTTTTGTTTTTTGCCCTTTATCCCCGTCCCTCTTCCCCGCTGTTTTTCTTTCCCTTTCTTTCTCCCCTTTCTTTTCCCCAGTCAAGTCCATCCCGTATTTAACAAGTGAAAATAAAATAAAATAAACAATAAAAGGTGAATCAAATAGGCCATTACGGCAAGGCTGCGATGGTCAATTTGGTAAAGTAAATCCGTTGGGCATCTTTCTTCGCCTTTAGACAATAATTCTGATGGCAAAAGAGCCAAACGGGACAGGGGGGAAAAAAACAAAACATACAAGGCCTGGTTGAACGGCTGCTGCTTATCAAACATGACAGACAGTGTTCATACAACCTGTAACGTTGCAAAGGGTTTCTGGAGGAGTAAAACATATAAAGCCGTCTCTCTCAATGTATTTGCATGCAAGTGTTGCTCCCATAAGTCACAGAGAGGGCAGTGGCACACACTAATGACATCATTAACCCTCGACTTGTGTTACATTAAAGAGATACCACACCATTGTGACTGTTGCATATTTCCCCCGGGTTAAACAAAGGCTGTCTCCAGCCGAACACAGCAAAGGTACAATCCAGACTTCACCGGCCTCCATACATGGTTAGCAGGATAAGATGTTGAAACCAAAACAGGGAAATGCACAGTGCAATATTGACAAACTGGCATACATGACAGTATCCCACATGGTGTATGTCCATTTGAACAAATGTTATAGAAAGAAAATAAACTTAGGATAGCCAGGACAATTACAGAATGAAATTCCCTCTTTGTCGTTATTTATTTCTTTTCCCCAAAAACTGCAACAGTCAGCATGAACATATTGCCACAACATGAAAACATTGCCAACATGACCACACAAAACACATCAAAAAGCAAATACAGTCACTTCAGGTCAAATCTGTCAGTAGGAAAAAGGTTGGTCCACCTATTGACTGACCAGTCAGTGGTGACCAGGGCCGGCCCGTGGCATAGGCTGTATAGGCAAATGCTAAGGGCGCCGTCCATCAGGGGGCGCCACGCCAGTGCCACAAATGTTGAAAAAAAAATGAAAAAAAGTTTGTACTATTATTTCTAAATACAAAAAAATAATCCCACGTTAATTAAAATGCAAAGTAAAGCTTATTTAATAGAAATATTATTTGTTACAACATTACACTACACTGCTGATGTAGGGAGGCGCCACGTAAAATCTTGCCTAGGGCGCCAGATTGGTTAGGGCCATTTCTGGTGGTGACTCTAGGAACAGGTCTCGGTCTGAGGTTATAAGAACCTCCAACAGCACACCCATTGTCAGCAGGAGGTGAACTGTTAACCTCTGTCTCCAGAGCAATGTCAGCAGTCTCTTGTAAAGATTTCTGGTCCATGAAAAGCGGGACAGTGTCAGTACGGTCAAAGTCAGTCTTAGCAGTGGTGTCGCTAGAGACAATGGGGGTTGTGTCAATAGCGTCACAGTTATTGTGGCCTGGGTCTGGAAGAGCAGGAGACAAGCTGCTGTCTGGGGGATTGAGATCCAAAGCTGCTGCAGCCTTTAGCTTTCATGTTTGCCAGATAAAGCTGTGGCCCAGGTGTAGAATGGTTGCAGGTTTGCAACATGAAAAACTCCAACTTTCTCTCCAGTGTCCACTGTGGTGAGAGAGATTCACATCAGACATCCTCTTAGAGATACAGTAGGGATCATTGTAAAGGGGGGCCAACTTTGCAGAAAAGTTGGATGATGCATCCGATTTCGGGTGAGACTTCAACCATACAAGGCCTGGTTGAACGGCTGCTGCTTTTCAAACATGACAGACAGTGTTCATACAACCCGTAACGTTGCAAAGGGTTTCTGGAGGAGTAAAACATATAAAGCCGTCTCTCTCCATGAATTTGCGTGCAAGCATGTTGCTCCCATAAGTCACAGGCTGTGTCCGAATTCAGGGGAAGGATGCTTAAAATGCTATATTTGGATGAAATGACGTGACAAGGGCTGTCCGAATTCAAAGAGCACTGTATCCTTCGTGTCCTACTATATCCCAGGATTCATTGTGGGTCACAGAGGAGATTTGTTTCTGATAACGATGGTGGTCGAAGCAAGAGAGGTAAACACTTTCAAATGTAAGTATATGAAAATCTGGTTCTACAAAAGTTAAATTGTTATAGCAGTCGTTTTGTTAAGCTTTGGGCATCTGCATAGACATGTTTCTTTTATTAAAATAACCGTAAACCAGCTTGTCCCGTGGTTTTTCATGAATTGCCGCTTACATACAGCTAATTTTGATTTTTTTCGAATTGGTGATATGTTGTGGGGAACAAAGACCAAACGGCTTAATTTATTAAAACAAGGAGAAAACGGTCACCTCTTCACTAGGGTGAAGAATTGGGCCGCTACGGCGTGGAGGTACAAGAATCAATCAATTTACACATCATATTCATATGAGTACGGTCCTATTAACCTTCATGCTGTACAGCACACTCTCAGAAATAGGGGTACCAAAGTGTACCAAAAAGGGTACAAATGCTTGTCGCTGGGGGTGTTCCTTTTTGAAGGACATTTCTGTACCCTTTAGGCTTGGTACATTTTTGTACCTTATGAAGTTGTACCATCTGAAGTACAATCATGTACTTTCCTAAGACATAAATGTACCTTGAAACTATAGTACAGAAATGTTCCCTTGAAAAGGGTACAATAGGGTACCTATGAGGGTACCCCCCCAGCGACAACCTATTTCGTACCTAAAGAGACAAAAATGTACCCCCAATAGTTCAAAATATTTGGTTATTTAACCATTTATTTTCGATAATAGAATCACATCAAAGCACTTAAACAACCACAGGAATACATCCTTGATTACATTCGTATATTGCCATAGGACATAGGTGTCAAACTCTGGCCCGCGGGCCAAATTTGGCCCGCAGCCTAATTACATTTGGCCCGCGAAGCCATACCAAATTACTATTAGAGCTGGCCTACTGGTATTATACAGCTAATATATACATTGTTTAGTATTAAGCTTTGCTTGTTCCACATTCAGTTTTTCACCAAAACTTGTTTGAGTCCATAAGAAGAGATTCATTCTTATATCTGGAGGAAGATATTTTTCAATAAATATTAATGTTAGCCCGCGACCTTGTTCTAGATTTGAATTTTGGCCCACTGTGTATTTGAGTTTGACACCCCTGCCATAGGACATGTCAAGAAAAATACATTCATTTAAAAAAAAAAAAAAAAAAAAAAAGAAGAAAAAAAGTAAACAATCACAAAAAGACATTAAACACCTGAACACAATGTTTTGACGGATCACAGAGATGGCATGTATTTAAAAAACTGTCCACACAAATGTTTTGCTCTACTTCAACAAGCACGCACATACATACGCACGCACACGCACACATATATACATACATAAAAATATTCTTGCAATCACGTCACACAGAATACCTCAAGGACACAAACAGTCTATCATCAACTAAATACGTGTCTAGAGCTTGAAAGTCTAATTCATTTCCTGGATTGAACAGGATCCAGTCATTGTCAACTGCCACTTGGTAAGCATGGAAATGACATTCACAAGTGCAAGGAAGTAACAGTTTCCCACACAATACCCAACAAGTATCAACATTCAAAATATACTTGATTTTAAAGAATTGAGGTATGGCTTCAGTGTGTACATGGCCAACTACAAAAACATCCTCAAGTTCATATTTGACACTGCTGACAGATATAGCAGACACACACTGAAGCACTTTATCCTGAAAATGCACATCTGTAAAACTTTTGTTCATTTCCAGAGCATTCTGTAAGTCACCTGGCAGAGATGAAAATGGCACACTGACACTTGTGCTGAGTGAATGTTCAAAGTCAACAAGCAACCTACCTGAAGAAAACTCCCAGCACTGTTTCATTTGATGACGATTGCTAAGAGTTGCAGTGATGTTTACAAAGTTTTTGCATTTACTCGCTAGATTTTTGAAATATTGATGCTTGCTTTCATATCTCATACACCACAAAGGGCGAAGAGGACCATACATCAAAATCAGCATTGGGTAGTCAATAAGGTAGTGACACTTGGGTGGGGGCGTATTTAATAGAGTTGGTTAAGTACCCTGGCGACACTTACTGGCAGGGGTTTGTCTCCCTGGTCTCCTATGTTGACAATGCAGTTCTGAAGAAAGACAAGTGTTTTCTTGAAGTATGCAGGGTAGGTCATGTTGAACACGAAGAAGGTGGAGAATGCTGAGATGTAGGCCTCATCCAGCGAGCGGCACGAGCAAACATCCACTCCTTCAACTGTCACAACACGGCGACACTGTCTTAAGAGGGCAGTTGTCCAACTCTTATCCTTCATTCGAATGGTTGGGTATGGACTCGTGGGAGTATTCTGCAGAAGAGGAAGAAAAACATTAGTATACAGTATGTTTAAGCAATATGTGCCAAGTGGATTTTCAACAGATTCCTCAAATTACCTTCTTTATTTTCTAGAAAACAAAACTGTCTATTCTGATAACCTGTAAACATGGCCCATACTCCAAACAAAAAGCTTCTTGACCAATGACTGTTGTGGTAGTGTTTGATAAGCTGCTAAAGTTTGACATAATATTCAAGGGCAAAAGCAATCACCCCTGACAGTGACAGTACCTGTGAAGAAGAATTTCCCTAAGGGGACAATAAAGGTCTATCTATCTATATAAACACCAGACAAAACCCAAGAGCACAGCAGCACTGTGGATTAACAGCAGTGTTTCCCCTACATTAGCTTAGCTGTGATGCTGAACCGCAGCTGAATTCAGCTCCATGCCAACAAAACACCAAGAATGAAACTTGTGGCCAAAGGCTATGCATTGCATCATGCATTTACCTCTCCAAGGATGATGAAATCTTCTATCTTCTCCTTGAAGATGGATGGCAAGAGAAGTGCCCCCTTGAAGTCAATTCCTAGGTCATACAGATGCAAATGCACTTCATTAGATTTTGATAGCATGCAAATTCCCATTAACATGCTCTTCACATGACACTATGGTACATCAATTATCTTTGGAAGAGAGAGCAAATGAATTGTCACAAAATTTACTATTTGTATGAGGTCAAATTAGCACCTGTAATGTCTTCAGCCAGTGCATTCTCTCTTGCCTCCATGTAGACCTTCTTCAGTGGCAAATCCTTGGTCATTTGAAGAACAGCAGTGAAGTTTTTGCTAAAGCGGCGACAGATGTTGTCTTGGCAGGGATGCATTAAATCAACCTCATCACACAACTGGAAATGAAAAGAGCAGAATAGACAAAAGAATGACATTTTACATTGAGGATTTAAACTTTTGACATGTTTAAAGACACAGACTGGAGATAAATGTAAAGTGCTTTAACCCTTGAACAAAAATTCTAAAGCTAATAAACAGCTTGATTAATCAGTTAGTACAGAAAATAATAATAATCAGATTTAGAGACAAAAAAAAAATCATTAGCTGTTTCCCCAATCATCTTAACAATTTTTGGGTTGCAGACAGTGTCCCTGCGCAGAGCTTACAGTTCTCATATTCGAAAATCCCAAATCCCACTAAGTAGGTGGAATGGTACAAATGTGTACCTTCCATTGTTTAAAATCCCTTTGAGCGGGAAACACGTTAGATGGGATGAATTTTGCTTAGAGAACGATTTTGTTAATACCTATATTTAAATACTAGCATGTTTTGAGAAATTATTGATTTTTTTACATTGTTGTACACGGTTAGTGACTATTTATTGATAAAACACTGGAATACGGCGGGCAGACAGACGTTGAACATTCCACCAACAGTCTAAATAGTCCACATTTGTACCTTTCTTTGTTTAAAACTTAGCTAACTGCTAGCATTCACCCATGTTAAAGCTAGCTCTTCGGACTTTTGCTAACTCTACCGTAAAATTACACGTTGTAATTTTTATAAAAACACAAAATCACACCCGACTTACCTCTAAACCTTTGCGCCTCGTCGTCTGACATCAATGCCTTCTTCCATCAACTTTTTAAGGAGCTCCTCCATCGGTAACCCCCTGAGAGTCATTTTCTGCCTCAACGCTAGTCAGCGCGGAGGCGGAGCACTCATCGCTGCTGGCTTTTCAGCCTTTGGGATTAATGCGCGTTGCGAACTTGATACATGGACATTGTGGTATTAATGCGTTTGGAAACCGTTATGCTGTCTTGGCGAACTATATTTGTAACTTACAAAATGTAGTCACCGTAACATAAAAATCTGCTTGACATTTTAACTTCCAAAGAACCTCGGTTTAACTTGATGTTGCAAATTCCATAAAAACCTCCCAATTAATGAACAATTCTAGGATGTAGTAAAAGCGAAAAAGTAAATGGCCAAACATAACAGTAATATGATTTCACGTTTTTGAAGGCTACAACCAAGATTTAAAACATTAAAAATTATAACTGAAACTTAATAAAATGGAAATGGACCAGTTTTTTTTAACATCATTTGGTTGTGCCTGCATGTCATTGTGTGTGTTTTTAAAATATAATTTAACATAACTTACACAAAGGTAGGTTACAGATATTCTTTGCATCATAGGATAATTTATGTACAGAGGAGAGGACCAACAGATTTGATTATAACATGTAGCTTTTATGAGCACACTCACATCTCATATGAATTTTACAATTAACCAGGCCCATCCAGATTTTCCCATGCTGACCCATTACCACATTCTGTCACCTTCACTGCAGTACAAGTCAAAATGGTACAGATTTGTACTTTATTTCAAATTGTACCTTTAAAGGGGCATTTCTGGACTTTTAAAGACCAGTATTGTACTTTTAAGGGAACATTTTTAAAAAATGTACCTATAGGTACAAAAATGTTCTTCTCTCATACCTCTATTTCTGAGAGTGCAGCGGCCCCCAACCTTGTTGCGCCACAGACCGGTTTATGTCAGACACGGACCGGCCTTTAAGATAAATACAACCACATAAAATGATCCGACCAAGACAAAAACTGTGGTATTTTGTAAATATAATAACAAAGGTGATTAGCAGCGTCCTCCTGAAAATGTGCCAACACTTAGAGCAACATCCTCCTCTCTGCCGCTTAATGCTCTCTGGTCGCTATGGTAACGTAAATATTTCTTTCAAAATAAGACACACAACTACAACACGGGAAAGACCCAGGGAAACCGAGTTAACGATAAAAACCCCGAAAACCATAAATTTCACAGCGGCGCCTCAACTTTCGTGGCCAAACGACTCACGAACCGCTGCTGTACAGAACCTGTGATGTCCAGACGGTGTTCCTCTGGTGTTCTGCTGTGAAAACTTTTGGGTTTAGGGATTAACATAGTTGTCATGGTTTCCTTTCTTCTCTTATTTGTTGAGTATGATCAGGACAATTCTGGAGAAGATGGGCCTGCAGGGGAAAGTCACCCTCTTGCAGGCCAGAAGACATGAGATAACTTTAAAGAATACAAAGTACATATGTGTGTTATCAAGAAGAAATTTCTTAAGAACACAAGTTAATAAATGTGCAATTACCAAGAGTTGTTGTGGTGTTTTTATTTGCCTACTGTCATTTTTGATTTCCTCTGCCTTTAGGATTGCAAGTATCCAGGCTCAGGAGAGGGGGCCAGTGGGAAGCCCACTGCTGCTACTTGGCCCTGGTTTGCCCTCATGGATGAGGTGACAGGACAGATGTCTTCCATTAAGCCTCCTGTCCTAATGTCCTCTCTCCCTGAGGACACTCCAGGGCCAAGCGCAGCAGTGGGTGACCAAAACAACAGCAATGACGAAGCAAGTCAGCCACCTATGACAGGGAGAAAGAGGAAAAGAGACCGGGATGATGAGCTGCTAGACCTCATCAGAGAGGACATGAGGCAGCAAAGAGAGGCTGAGGAGAGGAGAGCAGGGAGAGGATGGACATACTGTGTTCACTTCTAGAAAGATTAGTTCCCAAATGAGTTACGTATTGAGAAATTTATTTATTTGAATATATTTGTTACACTGTTAATATGTGTTGCATTAGTTTAAAGGTTTTATGTTATTAATAAATTGATTCAAACAAACAGTAATTGTCACTGAACTCAATTTGATTTACAGGCATTTTTAACATGTATGAACATAACGCTAACTTTGAACAATATTACATGGATATTTATTTGATAGCAATAAAGTAAATAACAATAACAATTAACCAGACAAGGGAAACAACAATCCTCATACCAGGTATGCAGGAACTTCACTGTGACATGTGTACATCCTAACACCTAAAATCATGTTTTATTTGCATTTTTCATCTATGTGAGGTTTATGTTTTAGAGTACTTTACATTTTCAAAATATTCCAAGTTATTTATAAAACCGCACAGTGTTATGTCATTTTAGCTGGCTGTATGAAATCTGATCTTCAAATGGTTGTCATCACCATTTGAGGAACAGCTGGGTTTCTCTTAGCTGCAGCTGGACTGATTGCTCTTTTGTTTAAGCCATGTGGCAAATTTGGTAAGTAACAGTTCTCAACTAAAAGACGAAAACAAAAACAGTGCTACAGCAAGGCAAGCCACGGAGCCATATACTTTTATATATACTGAGCAGCTTAGACATATTTTATAGTGAGGTATGTCCAGTGATCAGTAATCAGTGTTGGGAAGTGCACACACTGATTCTTAAACAAGAATATTTCAAATACACAGTATGTAAAGATGAAAAAACAGTATTTACAGTTGTTCATACAGGAATAATCTGAGTGACCTGTTCCTGGACCGTTTCTTAGTGGATGCTATATTATTAGTATAATACTTGTAACTCTGTAGCAGACAACAGTTTGACAAAGTGCTATGTAAAAAAAACAAACAAAAGATTAGATTCTATACGTTTCAAAGATATTTAGTTTATATATTTTATATGATACAGTACATGTGTAAGAATGACCGATGTTGTCATATGTCAAATGTTTCCCTCATTAACGATATCAAGTCACCTTGAGCCACCAGCAACATTCCTGTAACAAGGTAGAAGCTGCAATCAGTTTTTGGCAGTGACTTTTCTATATCCTTTATTTATCCAGTTCACAAACAATCTTGTTGACATTACAAATTTATTTTTAAGAGTAATCTGGTCAAGAGGACAGCAGACAGTGCAACAAATATATCAATTGAACCTACATTATAACCAGAGTTATAAGGTTACTTGAACAACAGGTAATTATTGTATGTATAAAACCCCTTTGTAAACCATGTTCACCGAAGTCTATTTACCAACATACATAAAGATATTACACATATTACACACGGAAACATTGGAAATCAGTTTTGGCAGGCGAACACTTTTTGGCACAACGCTGGCAATAATTCAATTATCTGTGTAATTAGCTAAGTAATTCCTAAATGCGTGTAGATTAAAGGAAATTATTTTACCTGGATATGATTGTCTCTGATGAGCCTAACGGTGTGTTCACACCGAACGCGATGGACGCAAACAAAACGCCCCAAACGCCCCTAACACTAGCATCCCCAGGCTTCTACCTTTCTACCTATAAAACCCGAGAGCAGTCAAATGGTGGAAGTGGCTTCTACCTTTCTACCTATAAAACCCGAGAGCAGTCAAATGCTGGAGTCATTCATATGTATATTAGGTCGTTACCTAGGAATTCTGGAGGGAGGGGAGTGGGGGTGAGTGATTGGGGGGGGGGGGGGGGGGAGCTGCTAAAAGCTGTGAACTTCCTTTTGTGTTTCATCTTGATGCATTCTCAATCATCCAGGGAAATAAATCTCCAAAAGTCACCAACTTGGAGTGTTTCAGTTTGCCATCTTGGGGAGAAATCAACACACATGGGTGTATGTCCTTTGTTGCTGACATTTATTGATAAAAACAGTACAAAAAACCAACCATTTGTACACATATTTACAAATAATTCAACATTGTCAGCAATCACTCACAATCCTGGCACTGCCACGGTATCTGTCGTCTGCATTTACCACATGTGTACCTGTAGCAGTGAACACATCGCACAGTGGCCTGATTTTTTTTGCATCTGTGTTTGACCTGACACGTGGCCCTTTTTCCAGGGCTCGGTGTGGAGGGTTCTGCCCGAAGCAACTGATCTTTTCTTGCCTTCTTCGCAGCTACATGAGAGTGAGCCAACTCTGTTGCAAGCGCCACCAGGAAGTCCACCCGTCTTTCCTTCGTCCCGGTGCATGCTTGATACAGCACATGTGCATTCAGTGCTGCCATGTCAATCATGTTATAAAACATCGCCCTGAAGAATCGTCTCCTCTCCAAGGAAAGAAAAGACCAGACCCCAATCGGGCGGCCATCTCCAACTCCTAGTCCCCCTGCTCCAACAGGCCGTCGAGAACGGGGGTGTGTGAAGACTCCAAACCTCCCTCCGCCCGCTCATATGTAGTGTTGATGCATGTGTGTTCTAAGGTGCATTTAAAACCCAGGAGGGCATGAAGCTACCTGCCAGAGAGCAGCAGGTAAGCGCATAGCCCCTCCTGATAGCCCTCAATGTCTACATGTATTTAAAATTGAGAGGTGGGCAACGACGCCAGGAGTGAGGTTGTACACCCTGATGGTCTTTTGGGTACCGTGTAGTGTGCCCACCCCCAAGATCCTATATGTATGTGTAACGCGGTTAAAGGACCAGGGCGCCGTACTGCAGCTTCATAGACAATGAGCTATCAGAATTAGTTTCGACTATGGAGCCTGAGTGTGTGAATAAAACACAGGAAAGCAAATTAGAGCTCAAAATATATATATTATGTTTGTTATGAGAAATGTATAGACAGATGTACAAAAAAATTAAAAAAATATGCATATATATCACAAACAAAAATAATGTTGACAATACAAAACAGCTTATTAGGTTCCAAAAGGAGGTGGGATGAGGTGTAGTCCAGTATGAGATTTAGTTTAGTTCCATAGACCTGTGATAGGTCATGTGTCAACAGTTTAATTCAGTCCATAGGTTTACGATTCCTACCGCAACGTAGCGGTGGTCGGGTGGCTCGCCATCCCGCGCTGATCGCGGGAGAAAAAAAAACCTGACCTAAACAAGGTCAAAAACATAAATTATCATTCACCGAAGAAAATGAAACAGCATTCTACTGCTGTGACAAAATAAATACATAAATCCATAAATAACAAAGACAACTAATTAATGCCATGTTTCATACAACAATCAATAAACCATCATCTCTTATAATGAATTTCATTCAAAATACTATTATAGAAAACCATTCTCATGGGTCAAAGTATATCAGCAATAAAGCTAATAAACATTATCCAAAGTTAATCAAATATATTTACAAAACTCATTTAATCACAGGTGTTGCGCAACAGATTCAATAATCTCAATGGAATTTAACTCTATGCAAAATCTCATAGGCCGTTTTGGCATTTCATCAGAAAAGTAACAAAAAACATCCAAAACGGACAAAACTAGAAAATTCAAATCACTCCTTCAACTGTAGATACGTTAAGTCAACATTCGGCCATAATAGAATAAACAAAAACAACAATATTGAATAAATAAAACTAGTAATTGCACTTACTGTCGCTAGCCTAGCATTAGCTTGCCGGCGTATTACCGGCTCCGCATTTTCATTAATTGTGACAAAACAAAACAAACGACTAACTCACCGTTGACTCGATTTTGAGGTAGTGTAAAGGTGAATGAATCGGCCAGGTTATTGCACACTGTCAACTGGTCTGTAGTGTTTGTCGATATCTGACAAGTACGCCAACCACAGGGACAACAACAGCCAGAGGAGCAGGGAACATGCAGCTGATTGACCCGGAACTTATGCAGGGTTCATTCCCGCCACAATAAAGGGACTGGCGGAAGTGGGGTCAGAAGTTACCGTGGTTACATATGTGTAATGCGAGTGTGAGTAAGGTGAATGTCTAAGTTGTGGGATAAAATTGAGGCACAGGCAGCCAGAAGGGGGGATGCCTCCCCTGCACCCTGGTGACACAACTTTACCCCAAGGCCCTGCATGTGTGGGTGATTGTGGTGGAGCGGGAAGAGGGAGGCAGCTGGAGATGGGGAGGTAAGGAAGGGAGGGGCAAGTGACTCCTCCCTTCCTTACCTCCCTGGCAACCCGCCAGGGAAAGGGGGGCCCTAGTTCAGCAGCGCCGCCTGGCCTTGCAGAGCCCAGGACAGCCCACCCGACCCCACCACAGAGAAAACTGCACCCACCCCGTCATCCACTCATCTTCCAGACTACACAAGACAATAGAGATTGACAGACCACGTGCATGCCGGTAACTCGTGGCAAAACAATCCAAGTACCGCATCAAATGCAAGCATTTGCAGCACTGCAAAGCATTCATTCTTCGGTTCCAATAAATTCTTGCTTTTTCTTTGCCCCCCAAAAAGGTATGTACAAAACGAAGGAGAACAATGCCGGTCCGTACAAAGACAGACATGATGAAAAGTCAAAGAAAAGATACGAGGAAAAA
This sequence comes from Astatotilapia calliptera, assembly GCF_964374335.1. Classification (NCBI taxonomy): domain Eukaryota; kingdom Metazoa; phylum Chordata; class Actinopteri; order Cichliformes; family Cichlidae; genus Astatotilapia; species Astatotilapia calliptera. The sequence goes on from NC_137424.1 coordinate 61,225,381, forward strand.
AATCAAACCAGTGAAAGTGTTAAATCCTTACGAGCACACAGAGGGACAAAATACGTTAGCGTGCTGCCCAACTTCACCATGCTCATATTTATAATTATACGGTTCTTGGAGTGAGTGCATACACTCATGAAGTTTAGTAACTTCAGGTCACCGCAACAAGCCCAGGTACAGTTTACCGACAGATGGGTACAGGACCTTGAAATGCACCGTGTAGAACGAAAGACCATCGTACGTATCATAAGTTTACCAGTCTCACAAATCGTCTTCATAAATACACATTCGTTAACCGTTTAATAATGGGAACTTTGAGCTCAACGGTAATTAATTAGTAGTGGAAATAATTTCTGGTAGCATCACAGAAATGTAGCAGTGACAATAATATTGTATGCTGTAACCGTACTGGGCAATTAGTGATACAAAAAACTTGTTTTATCCTGTGAATAAAAGTATATGTTTTTGTCAGTGTACCATAATAACAGAAGCGAAACACAATATTCTGTCAGGACAATTTACTATTTATGCACAATAAATAAAGGAGCATAGCGCGACAATTTCTGTTCAGCGCCAGACTTGCTTGTAACCTATATCACCAATTATGTTATGAAAATGATGTATTAACTACAACAGCAGACTGACCTTTGTGGAAATGCTTGGAGCAGACTAACCTGTGAGCTGGAGTGTTCTGGGACGTTATATTTGATCTTTGAATGGCTGCAATCCAGTCGCCTCTTTGTTACTTCGGAAACATGGCTCGAACAATTTCTCTTCAACGACGTAATCCGATAACAACCGATCTCTTTACCCGTCGGCTTCCCGTGGCTGTCATGCGACCGGCTATTGCAGTTAATAGCACAACAGCTTCTTGCCATTTTTTGTGTTTCTTTTTATCGCTGTATAACTGATTTCAATTGAAAGCCTGCGTGCGCTAGTACCTCTTGCCACGAGTTCCCAGAATTCTTTGCGGTTTTACCCCTGAGTGACGTCACATTTTCAATCTCTATAGACGCCCAGGCTGAGATCTTCCTCCACCTCTCTTGTAGCTCCCCCTCCTGCAGAGTAAGTTCCTGAAGAGAGGAGACCTCCTGCAAGGCCTTGTGTGGTTGATGAAGAGAATGTGCACTAAAGGATACGCTGTGGAATTCCCAGTACCAGTATGATCGTGTATCCTTCCTACTATCCTGCTAAGGTTTCTACCGACTATTCTCAACCACTGAACACAACCAGTATGATATCCACATCCACACATGTGCAATAACACTAAGTGCAATAATCTTTTCTGGCATCGTTGTATTTTTACTCAGTTGTATATAGCATTCATATTCTATTTTTATCTTATTGTATATTTTTATTCTTATCTTTGCAGATAAGCACTGGGCTTATCCACACACACACACACACACACACACACACACACACACACACACACACTACCCGGGTAGATTGACAAAGTTTTTTCTCAGAGCTCTGAATTTATTTTATTATTATTTTTTACTTCAACACCATATTTTACTTTTTTTCCTTTCCTCACCAACCAGAGTGGTTGGTGGAGGTAGAGCTGTGACAAGAGACATAAATGGACTGCTACTACTATGGAAACTGAACTGACTGATTGAAGGGGGGATTGTATTGGGGTTTTGTCTCATAAGTGTTGTTAACATTCTGCATATTATTGAAGTTGCTGATGAGACTGTTATGTGTTGTGTTGTAATAAATGCCATAGAGTGTTCTCTATAAGACAGCATAAGGAGGTGTTCTAGTTTTCTTGTTCCTCTTCTCCTCATTGAAAGTACCTAGAATATCCATGTCCCTAAGTTAATCAATTAAGGGATCGATTACAATTGGAAATCAGTTTTGGCAGGCGAACACTTTTTGGCACAACGCTGGCAATAATTCAATTATCTGTGTAATTAGCTCCTCGAGAATTAAAATTGTCCAAACAACTGAGCAACATTTCTGGGTCCATTTTAAAATATTCGCGCTGTGGCACTAGCGACGGAAAAACACGGAAGTAAGGGCGGGGTTGAAGGATAGAAGGCTGTCCACAGCCCATCTGTTATGTTGGATACTCATTGTTTGTTCAATAAAGTTTCTATGGAGAAAAAAAATGGGGCTGTCCACAGCCGCTCACTTCTTGACTACCCGTCCGTCTACGGACACTACCTTGTGACGTAGGTAGGTAGTGTCCTTATGAGCATCCTTCCCCTGAATTCGGACACAGCAACAGAGAGGGCAGTGGCGCACACTAATGACATCATAAACCCTCGACTTATGTTACATTAAAGAGACACCACACCATTGTGACTGTTACACACTTTTCCTAAGTGTTGAAGTATGTTAAGTACTTAAAAATTATGCAGTCATCTGTTTTTAATGTTAAGAGTTTTTACATGTAGACATGAAAACTAAGAAACACAATGAAACAACTATGAGAAACTGTGAATAAACTGTGACAATTGTGACCACTATGAAACACTATGACATACTACGGTGAGGTTAACAGATGACCTGACAATGAAAGGCAGAAATAGAGAACTTAAATATAAACAGGAGGTGATCACGGGAAGTGGGAACACATGGGGAAGCAGCTGACTGACATGAACATAATGGCACAAGGGCCGCGTACTCAAAGACCGCTAAGGCCAGAAGTGTGATGCTTGTTGGCTTGTGAAATGGGACGGTCTAGCCTCCGTCACGCTGCCCAGGTTGCCTAGCAACCATGATACTAAAAGCTGGAAACGTTTCATACAGCTTTGTTTGACAGAAATGAAGGAGAACCTATTTTGTACATTTGTTTCTCCATGAGCTTTGTGTGATATAATAAGTATCTGAGGCTGAGACCACAGGACTGTAAAACATGATTGTTGGGCTTCATTTCTGTGCTGAACAGTCATTTAAGATTAGCTAGTAAATAACAATTAGCTAATGTTGTTCATGAGTTTAAAATCATCTCACTTTGGCAATGTAAATATAATATGGCCAATATTAAAGTTATTATATTAATCATTATTAGTCATTACAGCAGTGAACTTGAACTCTGTGTCAAATACTGAGCTTCAGTACAGATCCAAGTTACAGTTATTTATATTTCCTATCACCTTAAATCTTCACTCAAAGACACTCAAGTATCTTTGACAGTGTATCTATAGATGTATTATATATAAGAGACAAATATTGTTCTTTCAGTATGTTGGCATCACTAAATTTGGCTCGATGCTTATATATATGTATAAAAAGCAAATGTACGAGCTGTGATAACTTTCTGATAGAATGAAGAGTAGACTGATATATGAAATATTCCTTTATTGGGTGAGAAAATCAGACCATGTCATAACTGCTTTAAGTCATACAGAATAGATATCAGAGCCTTAAACAGGCTGACTTCTGCTAAATGGGTCAAACTGGGCAGAAAGTCTACAAACACATAACATCCTTATAGAATATGATGTAACACTATAGATCAACTTACCTCAGAATATATAAAGCATATAAACAATTACAGCAATATGATGCAACAAACACAGCAGTGCTACTAATCCAAAATACTCAAAGCTTCGCAGAACTGAAACAAATATTTATTTTTAGGTCCATTCTGCTGCTGATACATACTTTAGGTTTCTGAATATTAAACTTGTCTCTGCCTTTCATAGTGTGTAACTTGAAGGCCCTGAGTACTTTCTCCCACACTGAAAACACTGGAATGATAAAATGATTTGAACATTACCTAATAAGACTGATTCAGGACAGACAATTAATTATGTTAAACTTTTCTAGCAGTCCTTCACAAACAGGGAACAGTCTGTCTATTCTCTCCATCTGTCAGCTGCTGCTGGCTCTTCCTCCTCTTCCTCACACACTGCTGAGTTTGTCCTGGTGGATCATCAGGGGTGCAAAGCCTCACAGCTGATGTGCAGCAGTGGGTCCTTCAGTCTGTCCTCACTCTTGACACTTGCAGTCGTCACACATGGAAATCAAATGTGTGATAAGCTGCAGGATTCAAACACAAGTTATAAACACATGTTCATACTTTTATTCCACAATCAGACAAAGAAACAGAGAGAGAGTATACAGTATACACTGCTACAAAACAGCACAAGAGAAGGAGGATTTAGTGTTTGTGTTATTACGAAACAAGAAGAGTTCCCAGATGGTACAGTGGATTGAATGTCCTTCTGAAAAGGATATACACGAGTGGAACCTCTGCCTTTTTCAACTTCCTTTCCTTCATGAAGGCAGTAGGCGCATCCATGTTCACCATTAAACTGTTTAAAATTCTGGACCAGAGGTCTGGCAACTGAGTCACTCATTAGAATTAGAGGGATTACTTTTGTATTGACAGAAACTCCTTTGTCATTTTCCCATGTGAAACCACTGTCCTGTAGGTCCACAAACTCATCAATGGAAGCAATTAATTCATCTGTAATTCCTGGCATTCTCAAGACACTTCTGATTTGATCTTCCAAGGAGAGGTATATGAAAAAGTTATTGGTAAACCTACTTGCTTTGTCATAGGTGATGTTGCATTGAACACAATGAACTTGGTCCAGCTCAGCTGACATTATATTACTACCCTGTTCACACACATAACAGATTTTCATGATGTCTTTTGTATCATCAAAAGCTTTGTAAAATGAATATTTTGTCCTGCATGCTGAATCACTGCCACCAACAACATTAAGGATTTTCATATCTTCAAGACAGTCATTGGTCAAACTGTGTTTGAGCTTGAGTGCCAGAAATAGTAGTTGTGTCAGGGCTCTGTGTGCAGGCAGGCGGAGAGGAGGATCCAAACGCAGGACTCTGTCACTAACTTGAAACTCAAAAACCTCAGCTTTATTGCTGGTACGAAAACAAAACATGAAGTGAACACGGAATATGGAGAACAGAAACACACAGGCATAATCTGATGGTACGACGCGACACCGAGCATGGGAAAACACAGGGCTTAAATACACAGGGTAGTAATGAGGGAATGGGCAACAGAAGGGAGACACAGCTGGGGGAGATCAGGGCTAACGAGACGGGGGAGCTAAGCTGCACACTCTAACATAAGACAAAGACTTTCACAATAAGACAGGAAGTCAAAGGAGCTTGCAAAGAAAAGCGTCTGGACTTCTTTAAGTTACTTGAAGACGTTTCACCTCTCATCCGAGAAGCTTCTTCAGTTCTAAGGTCAAATGGTGGAGAGTCCCAGATATAAACCTAGTGGGAGTGACCCCCCACAGAGGGACAAAAGGACACCCTGATGATCCTCTAATCACCTGAGCCAAGGTGTGAAACTGGGTGTGGGTCCCAATCAGCCAGAGTTTCGGGTGAGTTCATTGTGAAACCTGGCCCCACCTTATCATGCGAATTCCTGAGATCAGATGGCCCAGGATGTGAGTGGGCGTTAAGGCGTCTGGGAAGGGATCTCAAAACTGGATTATAGATGGCAGAGAGTTGGTGTCGTAAACCCTCGCCTCTGTTCAAAGATGGTCGCTCACAGTGGACATAGATGGCTTCTTTCACTCCTCTTTTAAACCATCTGTCCTCTCTGTCCAAAATGTGAACATTGGTATCCTCGAAAGAGTGTCCTTTATCCTTAAGATGCAGATGGACTGCTGAGTCATGTCCTGTGGAGGTGGCTCTTCTGTGTTGTGCCATGCGCTTGTGAAGTGGCTGTTTGGTCTCTCCAATGTAGAGGTCTGGGCATTCCTCGCTGCACTGTACAGCATACACCACATTGTTAAGTCTGTGTTTTGGAGTTTTGTCTTTTGGGTGAATCAGTTTTTGTCTGAGCGTGTTGCTGGGTCTGAAATGCACTGGGATGTCATGCTTGGAGAAAACTCTCCTGAGTTTCTCTGATACACCGGCTACATAGGGGATGACAATGTTGTTGCGTCTGTCTTTCTTATCCTCCCTCGCTGGTGTCTGGTCTTCTTTTCTGTGCCTCTTTGCTGACTTTAAGAACGCCCATTTAGGATAGCCGCACGTTTTGAGTGCTTCCTTTACATGTGTGTGTTCCTTTTTTCCTTCAGGCTTAGAGGGAACATGTTCTGCCCGGTGGTGTAAGGTCCTAATTACTCCAAGTTTGTGTTCCAGAGGGTGATGGGAGTCAAAGAGGAGGTACTGGTCCGTGTGTGTGGGCTTCCGGTAAACTTTTCTTTGCAAGCTCCTTTGACTACGATGACCTGGATGACTGAGAACCTTCACAGACAATGAGACAGGAAACAAGAATTACTAAACCAGATGCAGACATGACACTGAGAGACAGACTAGACACTGAACAGAAACTGCAACACACACGAGAACCCAAAACCTAAGAACTGATCCCTCACCAAGAATAACAGAAACAGATCTATAATGATAATAATAAACAAAGCACTAGAACATCAGAAAACAATCCATAATGCAAAAATAAACCAAAACATAAACTCAAAATACTGGGTCCAACGGACCCAGAACCGTGACAAGTTGGTTTTGCTCTTTAGTTTGACCTGAATCCACTGGGACCTCTATCTGAACAGGACCTGCAGTGCACTCTCCTTCATTAGTCATCAGCAGAGTTCTGTCTTCTGGAAGGGTGTCTGGGATTTCCTTGAAAAGAGAAGAAGGAGAGAATTATGGGTCCTGTAAACATCACATTATAAATTTTCAGTGTAAGAGCATTAGCCTAGTGGATTACAGCAGACATTTGAAATTGGCCTTATTCACTAACTGTGCACTATTTGACATATCCATTCAGTCTTGCCAAAATCTAAGTATGCTCTGGCTGTCCAAGATTAACTCTCAAAATGAATGCTTAGTGCTTTCTTTCATGATAAATTCTGTAAGAATATATGATTGCAGTAGAAAGTAGGAATTACCGTAAAAATCATAATTAGAACAATGATTACTTGTTTTATTTTTTTCTTGTTCAATGCACTAATACATGAATATTCTTTAAAAAATGATTTTTAGGCTTTTCCCAAAAATCGTTGGTTTTCTTCAAACTACGTGACATCCATTATTTCCTAACATTACGTAGTCCATATATATCCAATATGATTTTACACCCTCAATAAATACAAAGTATGACCTAGTAACAGAAAAAAAATCTGATATTTCAATAAGGAACAGTCAGCATTTCACAAACATTACACTTGTTTTGAGAGAGTGAAAGCTATCACAAAAGGACAGAAGCTGTAGCTACCTAGTGAAACTTTTTTCTGCTCTCCATTATTTATGGAAGCATCACTTCATTCATTATTGCAGACAAAACAAAAAAGAGACAAATCAAATAAAAACTTGAAAATGCTACAAACAAAAATAAGCATAAGAAAACTGTAAAAAAAAAAAAAAAACCTGTTGAATTTTAGTGGTATTTGATGAGGGTGTTGACTGAACATCCACCCATCTCTAAAGAAACAACTGTTTCATGTGTGACTGATGGTGCCAACAGTGTTTTTTTAATGGGAGTTGGTACAGTAGCACATGAGGAAGTGAGGCTGATACAGTGACTTTGTAAACACTCTCACATTACAGCAAATATTATAATGATACTTCTCTCATGACAACTTGCCATCTAGAACTAACTATTTTCCCATAAGGGGGAAGATGGTCTCCAGAGCTGGCACATTCATGACCTTTCTCTTTATGGTGTAAACTGTAGTAGGATAAATGATACATTTTCTCACAATCAGCTTCTTGTATGGACTTACAAATATTTACAAATACAAACACGTTTTCAGTTTTTGCAGTTGATGTTAAAATCATTCAATCCAAGCTGTAACTTGCTTGGTGCATCACAATGACCAAGCCATGTTATGCTATGTGTAAATGATGCTTTTCTTTGAGTTGCTGCAATGAAACTTTGTCAAATCAAATCGTATCAAATCTGATTTGCTTTCAAAGTGTTCGATTCCTTTTTTTAAACTGTCTATTTTATGGCTATTCTTTATTGATCTGTTACTCATTTTAGGTATTTTGTTTTTTATAGAAATACTCCGAAATCATCATGAAGCACTTGGGTGTGACACTGAGACCAGTGGAGAAACATACATGGGAACAAGACTGACGGGGAGATAGAAAGAGAACACCGAATGCAGAGACAAGACTAAATGGAAAGGATAAGGCTGACTAAACATGGGGCATGGAAACTCCCCTGTTCCGTGCTCCATGATAACAGAAACCTACAGACTAGAAAACAAAACTAAGAAGACATAAGAAAACAAATATAAACAGAGGGATCACAACTGTAAACCAAAACGAGGAACAGAACCTTAACCATAGAACAATAACAACCCAGAATCAAAAGTCCAGACACATTTACACTGGGCCAAAGACCCAGGAGCGTGACATCTTTGTTGACCAGCAGTCAATAAATGAAATTAAACATCCATGAAATTCAAGCTGGGTGGAGAGAATTGCGTAAGGTGGGTAAAGACAGGGGTAGTGAAGCATGGAATCAAAACATACTTAAGTATTTTTAGTGCATCTCTTCCTGGTATTGAAATGTAAATATAAGAAAGTGTATATAAGTGCTCATCTCTACTTGAGGGGTGAAGCTACAGGCTGACACTTGAAAGAGGAGAAGACATTCTACAGACAGGTATGTTACAAATATGCTGAGGATCTTCTATCCTTTCTTTATCAAACTGCTAATCACTTTTGTTAATGTGTTTCTTACAGAGACACTAAATATCATCATGAAGCTGCTGACTGCATCTGCACTTCTCTGTGCAATGATGGCTCTGATCGCTGCTCAGGGTAAGTATAAAAGTATGTAACTAGTATCATACTGAATGTTGTGCATGTCAATGGGCTATATACAGCTGTCCAAATAATAAGATCCATTTTTAAATACATGTTTTTAAAAATAGAAATCTAAAGGAAGAAAATGATACATTTTCCAGTTGAAATTTGTTGAAAAGTAAAACTATTGTCAATAAAACACAAGTTAATGACCATGATTATAATTATTCCAGCAAAGGGGGAATTGAGTCAGCATTTTGTCACACAATATGTTTGCTTTGTCTTTAGATGAGTGCTATGTTCCCAAGAAGCCCTCATGTCCCGCTGGTTGGACTGAGTACAACAACAAATGTTACTTCTATGTTTCTACACCCTTACCCTGGGGTGATGCTCAGGTAATAGCATCAGTACTCACCAGTTACTGTGACTGTGTTTCTTTGATTCTTTAATATTTGGATAAGACCTTATAATAATATTTTTTTAATATTATATTAAACATTTTTATATTGACAATTATTAAAATGTTATCAAAGCCAATGTACTGTTAAAATTTGTCTAAAATTATGATAGTATGTATTGATCATTGTTAATGTTATCATTTATTGAATTTTAATAATGCTATCATTTATTCTAATATGTATGTATGCCATATATGGCTTTACTTTTTAACAAGTTAACAGTAACAATATATTAGTAAACAAGAAATGCAAACAAAGAAGCAAACACACTAAAGGCTCCAGTTTCGCGTTCCTACAATTTATGCCATGGATAAATCACCTGTCAATTTATGCTTCGATTAACACCAGCTGTACTGTGAAATATGCATCCAAGCTTAAGCCACCAACATTAACTGCATGAAATAATTCTGAATGATAAATGATTGTAAATGTATTAATCATTAGTCCTTTCAATATAATAATTATTAAAAAACGTTACTTTTTATTACTTGTTGAATTGTAAGCTATTAATACAAGGTCAGATAATTAAAATCAATAATTTTGTCAGTCAATGTAAATATTTCTTAGTATGTTTTATTATTATTTGTATGTTTGTGGTGGTGTAATCATGAAGGTTGTTTTATAAATCTTCTGTAACTCTTCTGTCTTTTTGTTTACTGTAGAGAAACTGTCAGTCCATGAGTGCAAACCTTGCATCTGTACAGAGCCTTGGGGAATACCAGCTGATTCAGAGGGTGATATCTGATGGGAGTAGAGCTAATGGACGAACATGGATTGGTGGTTCTGATGGTCAACAGGTATGCCAGTCTGCCAGTTAAAACATAAATCTATCCATTGGATATTTTACTTATTTTTCACTGTTATCTTTTTTTCATTGCCATATAATTCCATATACCTTGTTTCATATATTTGATATCTTCAGTTTCCATCTACAATGTCGGTAGTAGTGAAAGTAAAGACAAACCAATAAATGAGAAGGTGTGTCCAAACTTGGTAGTCGATGTATAATGTTAAAGTGTAGTTTCGTTAAAAAACGATTTCTTATTTTTAACTTTTTTCTGTTCTGTAGGAGGGTTATTGGTTTTGGATCGATGGAACACGTTTCCAATACACAAACTGGTGTCGGGGGGAGCCTAACAACGCGGGCAGCGAGCAATGCATGGAAATGAATTTTTCAGGTATAAAATTGTAAATAATATATACAAGTGCTATTGTCATTATACATAAAACCAAAAAAAACCAAAACATTTTTCTCATATATTCTATATTTTTGTGTTCATGCAACAAAAATTTCGGTTAAAGTTGATTTTTGGTGCTTACAGGAGACCTGTGTATGAATGATCAGTCTTGCCAGTCCCGATTCCCTTCTGTCTGCATTACGAATAAGTCATACTTCCTGGGCTGACATGAAGGCACGTCATCTGAAAAAGAAAGAAATCTTCTCATATATCACTCAAAATATCTGTTTTCACATCTTTACCTTTTTCTTTTGCTGTAACGATGCATAAGGAATGAAGCGACAAGTGACATAAAATAGTGTGATTGTGTCTTTTAAAAGAAGCAATTGAAATGTGTAATGGAAAGAATGCTTTTAGCAAAAACTTAAAAACAAAACTTTTTTTCTCTTCTGCATCATTAAACTATTAAGCATTGAATCAAACTGGTCTGTGAGTATCTGTGTTTTTGTGTAACATTATGTAAGCTTTCTCTGCTGACCTCAGGTGAATGTGTTACACCCTGAAAAGGGGCTGAAAAAAAAAAATCTGTCTGGTTAGTATCTGAGGTTTTGTGTCCCGATGTACCGTTCTGAGCAGCCTGTTGCAACTCAAAAATTTTGTCTTTCAAAATCAGTAGCTCAGACATTCCCTCATCTTCAAGCTCATCCAGCTCCTCTCTTTCTAAGTGATGTATTATATAGGAAATGAGAGAGGAACGACTTTTACCCGATACCCTTTCAAGTTTTGAACCAGCAATATTTAGGAAATCACAAACTCCGATCAAAATGTCTCTTGTCACTGTATACAATGTACCAGCAACTTCTAACTTCAGGTCCTCTAGCCCTGAAGACTCCATTTCAGTCTGTGGCTTGTGGAAATGATTAGTGTGATGTAAGACCTCTTTGCAGAAGAGTCAGTGCAGCTTCCCTGGCACCAGTAGTTAACCTCAGGTTGCATGCAGGTCCCTCTGCGTAACTGTCGAAACCAGCACACTGTATCTCCCACCGTGGTATTTGATGTGAGGGGTTGAATGATGACTGGGGCGTCTATCTGGGACAGCGGGCCCTCATCACATTCATCCCAGCGGTGCCTCCAAAATGTTACACCCTGAAAAGGGGCTGAAAAGGGGATAAGTCAATGACGACGCTCAGACACGATGCTTCTCTTTCAGCAGCTTCATTTCGAATGATTCAGAAATATAAACATACATACAAAAGTATTAAACATCCTAACAACGATGTACAGTCTCTGTTAGTTGTAAGACAATATATCTCAAGACTGTTTTCTTTCCTTTCCTTTAAGTTACAGATTAAATTGAATGTAAAAATTTACAAAAACAGCTTATGAATCAATAAACAAACTTAGACCATTAAACTGAAATGTACAGAAAATAAACAAAATATTCATATAAAAATACTAATAGGCATTTGTCCCTTCACACAAAATAAACATGTTCTTTGTCCAGAGCAAATGCAAAATGCACACAATGTATGTTTCATACACAGTCTGACACGATAATGCTTCATGCTAGCCACCAACAGAGCGCTTAGCTTAGCTTGCTGCTTATAGCTTATCCTAACATCACAGTTAACATAGGTCATCTAAGTATTCCTAGTATCCTCTTGGTAGGTGTGGAGGAGGAGCGAGTAAGCAGAGCTGTAGGCCTTAAGCGGCAGGGAGCATGGACAAGGTGGGAGAGCACCTTGCAGCGCAAGGTCACCTGGGCAAACATCATGCAGGCAGACTTCCACCGGATCCGATTCCTAGTGCAGGCAGTATACGACACTCTGCCAAGCCCAGCAAACCTCCATTTGTGGGGAAAGAGCGAGACACCTGCCTGTCCCCTGTGCTCTGGAAGAGGGACCCTAGAACACCTCCTTAGCAGCTGCCCAAGGGCCCTGGCCGATGGTCGGTATCGTTGGCGGCACGACCAGGTGCTCAGAGTAGTTGCTGAAAAGATTGCCTCAGCAATCAGCATCAGCAAGCATCATCATGCTCCGAGGAAGGCAATCTCTTTTATTAAGGCTGGAGAGAAACCCCAGGGGCGCCCACATTTGACAACTGGCCTTCTCAACACAGCCTCTGATTGGCAGCTACAGGCTGACCTGGGTAAACAACTAAAGTTTCCTCAGAACATTGCAGAAACATCACTCCGGCCAGACTTGATAATTATTTCTGAGGCCTCAAAACAGCTGATCATGCTGGAACTCACAGTGCCCTGGGAAGAGCGGATTGAGGAGGCTAATGAAAGGAAACGAGGAAAGTACCAGGAACTAGTGCAAGAGTGCAGGGGAAGGGGCTGGAAGACTTTCTATGAGCCCATAGAAGTGGGTTGTAGGGGCTTTGCAGGACGATCACTCTGCAAAGTTCTAGGCCGGCTGGGCGTGGCTGGGGCAGCCAAGAAGAGGGCCATCCAGGCTGTGAGTGAAGCGGCAGAGAAAGCCACAAGGTGGCTGTGGATTAAGAGGGCTGATCCGTGGGTAGCTACTGGTACGCAAGTCGGGGCCTGATCACCCCCGGCTGGGTCGCCTGGGCGAGGGTGTATGATGTTGTGAGACCCGAAACACCTGATGACCCTAGGATACATCACTGAAGATGCGTACCAGTGCATCCAGGAGATGTGTCTTTATAGTATAATAGGAAACACGGTCAGTACAACTCAACATACATATTTGTAAAGTCCAACAGCAGAATTGCACAATTATTACCTGAAAAGGGGATAAGTCAATGACGACGTTCAGATACAATGCTTCTCTTTCAGCAGCTTCATTGCGAATGAGGCATCGTGGCCAGAGCTCCCCCTTCCGGCAACGGCAGGCATAACTAATCAATCACGATCACTAAATCACATGGATTATTCCCCAGGCTCGACAAGTAGATCACAGATTGAATGTTACACAGGTTGTAGTCACATTAATACGGTGGCCCATAGAGACAAAGCATGTGCAAACTCCAAAACACTTACAAATTCGAAATAGCACGCACAAACTCCAAAACACGTACAAAATACAAAACACATGCAAAATACAAAACACGTACAAACTCCAAAACACGTACAAAATCCAAAACACAAGCAAAATACAAAACACGTGCAAAATCCAAAACACGTACAAAATCCAAAACACGTACAAAATCCAAAACACATGCAAACACTAAGACACGTGCAAAATCCAAAACAGTTACAAACGCCAAAACACATGCAAAATACAAAACATGTACAAAATTCAAAACACATGCAAACTCCAAAACTCATACAAAATCCAAAACACGTGCAAAATCCAAAACACTTACAAAATCCAAAACACATGCAAACTCCAAAACACATGCAAAATCCAAAACACATGCAAACTCCAAATCACAACGGAAGTGCTCCAGGACGCTAGGGGCAGAGTTGAGCTCGATTTGCAAAATAAACGGCAAGTTTGTTGCAAATACATGGGCTCAAGTCTCCGTCGTGCTTCCCAGGTTGCCTAGCAACCATGATACTAACAGCTGGAAACGTGTCATACAACTTTGTTTGACAGAAATGAAGGAGAACATATTTTTTTCATTTGTTTGTTTGTTTCTACAAGAGCTTTGTGTGATTTGATAAGTATCTGAGGCTGAGACCACAGGACAGTAAAACATGATTTTTGGGCTTCATTTCTGTACTGAACAGTCATTTAAGATTAGCTAGTAAATAACAATTAGCTAATGTTGTTCATGAGACTAAAGTCATATCACTTTGGTAATGTAAATATAATATGGCCAATATTATGGTTATTATATTAGTCATTATTAGCTATTACAGCAGTGAACATGAACTCTGTGTCAAATACTGAGCTTCAGTACAGATTCAAGTTGCAGTTATTTACATGTCTTACCACCTTAAATCTTCACTCAAAGACAAGTATATAGGAATGACTGCCAAATTTATTTGCCACTGAAGCAGAAGGATGGCATCTGAATAAAACCTCTCTTGACATGCCTAGATGACATTAAAGCTTGGTTGGCTCTAAACTTTTTAAATTTGAATGAAAAGAAAACAGATTTGTTGGTGTTTGGACCCAGTGGCCCCTGTGAGTCCTCTTCTTTTCATTTGGAACCCCTGGAAGTTTATTTTAAACCTGTTGTTACTGCCCTTGGTTTTAAGTTGAACCAGTCCATTTTTATCTTAAGGCGACTGGCAAGAGTGAAATCTTTTCTTCCTAGGCAGCACTTTGAAACCGTGATCCATGCTTTTATTTCTTCCCCTGTGGACTACTGTAACACACTTTATGTGGGGGTCAGTCAGTTGTTACTCTGACATCTGCAGCTGGTTCAAAATGTATATTGACAGTGCATATATAGGTGTATCACATATAAGAGACAAATGTTGTTCCTTCAGTATGTTGGCATTACTAAATTTGGCTCAGTGCTTACATACATGTGTAAAAAGAAAATGTACAAGCTGTGATAACTGTTTCTGATAGAATGAAGGGTAGACTGATATATTAACCCTTTACAGCCGATCGGAGCGGGCACGCTCTGTTTTGCGTAACTATTTTTAAATCCCGGTAGCTCTGCAACCACTTAAGCTAGCACAATAATTTTTTTTGCATATGAAACTGGAGGAGTTGTACTTACATCTTATGCCATCAGCTTGTCCTAGGTCACAGTTTCCTTCCACATATAGCTTTGCAAAAACTGCATAAAAATCACTTGCAGCAACAAAAACATGATATTCCAGAAACACGCTTCGCCGATCCATCAGCTGTTTGTAACACTTCCTACGTCCATCAGCGCGAACTATCACATGACCGCATGACCTGCCCGAAACCGGAAGTGACGTCATTTTGCGGAAATGTAGTTTTTTACGATCGGGCCCTTATGAGCTTGTGTTTTACTTGTTATGTGTTTTAAAAAGTTATGTTTGAGTTTATGACTTTCTGTGTCGTTTCTGGGATGCTTAGGACTCATATTGCACTGCTGGAAATAGTTTATTTTGATGCATATGCTGTTATTTTGCAAATTTGCACTATAATATTTATTTTCGTTTTTCCTGCAGTATATAAAAATTGGTGTATTTCAAAAATAAAACTATGAAGACACTCAAAATAAATTTCCTGTGGTGGGAAACTAGTTTGTGTAACTTTTTTGTATTTACAGTTTTGAGGGATAAGCCTCTTAAATTTCTCTAACTAGAAATATATGTTAAAAAAACAAAAACGATTTTCAATTTTTTTGTAGTTTATTGCACTTTTTTGCAATTTATGTAATTACTATGCACCTAATGCAGACATATTATTAAAGTTTGGGCTATAATGGTTGTATTGATGTATAGCAACTTGAAATGCTCCCAAAAATGGCTCCACAGCATGTAAAAATATAATATAAGCTCTGGCGAACTTGGTTCTATGGTAGGTCTTAAAGGGTTAAACATTCCTTTATTGGGTGAGAAAATCAGACCATGTCATAACTGCTTTAAGTCATACAGAATAGATATCAGAGCCTTAAACAGGCTGACTTCTGCTAAATGGGTCAAACTGGGCACGAAGTGTCCAAACACATAACATCCTTATAGAATATGATGTAACACTATAGATCAACTTAGCTCAGAATATATAAAGCATATAAACATTTACAGCAATATGATGCAACAAACACAGCAGTGCTACTGATCCAAAATACTCAAAGCTTCATAGAACCGAAACAAACATTTATTTTTAGTTCCATTCTGCTGCTGATACAAACTTTATTTTTCTGAACATTAAACTTGTTGCTTCCTTTCATAGTGTGTAACTTGAAGGCCCTGAGTACTTTCTCCCACCCTGAAAACACTGGAATGATCAAATTATTTGAACATTACCTAATAAGACTGATTCAGGACAGACAATTAGTTATTTTAAACTTTCCTAGCAGTCCTTCACAAACAGGGAACAGTCTGTCTATTCTCTCCATCTGTTATGTCATGACAAAAATGAATGACTAACAAAACATTTTTCTCCTTCATTTCTGTCAAACAATGCTGTATGTAACGTGTCTCGCGGTTAGTATCATGGTTGCTAGGCAACCTGTACAGCGAGACGAAGCGTATACCGTCCCATTTCACAAGCCTCTCACTTCCGCACTTCTCGTGCGTAGTACGCGTAGTGCGCGTAGTTCAAGCGTGCAGTCTCTTAATTAGGACACAGCCTTCGTCGTGTCGCTGTGACATAATCGGCCTTATAATGCGGCCTTTAAGGCTGCAGACCCATAGATCTAAAACCAATACTATTCATAAATTGAATATAAATGGTACGGTCAGTGATGATGCAAAAATTATCTCTCAATTTTTTTGTAATTTCTACTCAAAGTTGTATGAATCCAATTATAACGCAAAGGTCGCTACCCAATTTATTGACTCTGTAAACAATGTTGAAATGATTAAAAGTGCTGATAGGCTTTTATGTGACAGTCCAATTACTGAAAAAGAGATATTGACATCTATTGAATTTCTTAAAAACAACAAATCTCCAGGCACAGATGGGCTGGTGGCTGAATTCTATAAATCATTTTCTTGTCAGCTTGCACCCTTTTTGTTGCAGGTTTATAATGAAAGTATTGAAAGGGGCACTCTTCCTCCCAGCCTTACTCAAGGACGTATTACTTTAATTCCCAAACCTAAGAAGGACCTACTTTTTATAAACAACTGGAGACCAATAAGCCTCCTAAATAATGATTATAAAATATTAGCTCTATTGCTAGCTAGAAGAATTAAATATATTTTGGACGATATTGTAGACGATATTGGTTTTATGACAAACAGGCACATCTCCAATAATATTAGACTCGTCTTGGATATTCTGGACTACTCAGCATTAATATCTGATGACTCATTTATCCTTCTCCTGGACTTCTATAAAGCCTTTGACTCAATTGAGCATGAATTTATATTTCTTACACTTCAGAAATTTGGTTTTGGTGATATCTTCTGCAGAGCTATCAAAACTCTGTATTCCAATGCTAATAGTTCTATTAGAATGAAAAATGGCACCACTTCTCATTTTAGTCTTAATTGAGGTGTACGCCAAGGTTGCCCGATTAGCCCTTATCTTTTTTTACTTTGCACCCAAATTCTTGCCTCTCATATTTCAAATAGCCCGGTGAAGGGCATAAACATAGCAGACAGAGAGATTGTCATCAGTCAATTGGCAGATGATACCACAATTTTTCTTAAAAATGCCAGCCAAGTGCCAATTGCTTTACGTGTAATAGAGGATTTCTCAAAAGGGTCTGGATTGGTTCTAAACTTAAATAAATGTCAATTATTACCTGTTAAAGAGTGTAATGTTCAGAGTATTTGTAATATAACAGTTAAAAATGAAGCAACATATTTAGGTCTGATTATCTGCAAACATCACAAAGTTCAAAAGGGACATAAATGTGAACTGTGGATTTTGTGGAAGCCATCCTGAGACTGTGCAACACCTCTTCTGGATCTCTTCATACGCTAGAACATTTTGGAAAGGCTTCAGTAGATTCATTGCTGGACATCTCTATAAAGACTTTACTGTGAAATGGGAAAATGTTGTATTTTGTTTCTTTCGAAGGCAAAAAAAAGATGTTTACTTTATAATAAACTTGTTAGTTATCTTAGCTAAATTTTATTTTCACAAATGCAAATACAGTAACAAAAAACCTAATTTTAAACATTACTATAATGATGTTTTATGTTACATAAAATTGATTAGTGGATCACTTAACAAAAAGGCTATGAAAACTATTACTATTTGTAGTAATTACAAATTATTTGAATGTTTGTAATTCTTTGTATTACAACCCCTGGCATATGTTAATTTTGTTCTGATTGTATACATGTTCTGTATACTGTTTCTTAATAAAGTTTAATATTTGAAGAAAAAAAGGAGAAAAAAAAAAAGGCTGCAGACCCCAAATCCGGTCATTGGTACTTCCTGGCTTGTGTAGTTACTAGGTAACAAAAGCTCAACACTGCCCCTAGCGTCCTGGAGCACTTCCGTTGTGTTTTGGAATTTGCATGTGTTTTGTATTTTGCAAGTGTTTTGTATTTTGCAAGTGTTTTGTATTTTGCATGTGTTTTGGAGTTTGCAAGTGTTTTGTATTTTGCATGTGTTTTGGAGTTTGTAGGTGTTTTGGAGTTTGCACGTGTTTTGGATTTTGTACGTGTTTTGGATTTTGTACGTGTTTTGGATTTTGTACGTGTTTTGGATTTTGTACGTGTTTTGTATTTTGTAAGTGTTTTGGAGTTTGCACGTGTTTTGTATTTTGTAAGTGTTTTGGAGTTTGTACGTGTTTTGGAGTTTGCATGTGTTTTGTATTTTGCATGTGTTTTGTATTTTGTAAGTGTTTTGGAGTTTATACATGTTTTGGAGTTTGTACGTGTTTTGGAGTTTGTGCGTGCTATTTGGAATTTGTAAGTGTTTTGGAGTTTGTACGTGCTTTGTCTCTAGGGGCCACCGTACATTAAGGATTATTATCCGGTTGAACATAGTCATGAACTCTTTTAACTATTTTAGCCTGTGTTACATTACGTCTCTTAATGGGACTTCTTTTACCGTTGTTTATACATTTACATATTTGAAATAAATTGAATAATATATTGGGTAACTTTTAACCACAACTTTTTACTCCATTATGAACTTCAACAAATAATCAATCTATCACAAATGTATGGCTATTCACCCTATGCAGCGAGCTTAACATAAGAGGAGATGGTTCCAGGAACGACAGGACAAGACCTTTTTAATCCTCTTTTAATTTGTAAGACTGTGAACATACAGTAAAATAATACGTAAGCATCAGTATCAACATATTTTGTAAACAAAGCAGAAGTTAGCAACATAGCTTTCCTTACGCTTTACATTCATCATTAACATCTTTCCTTATACGTTCAAATAACCTTTTAAGTAACATGAAAGTAGCAAATCTTACAGAAAATGAAGTTAGACATTGCTTACTTACAGATTATGGCTCAACAAACTCCCCACCAATGTACACTGGGCTTAAAGTTTTGCAGCTTGTTTTCTGCTCCATGCATTTTCTCCCACTGCCTGCGTGAACTTTGCCTGCTGCTTACAACACATCACCAAAGGGGGCAGTGTAGTGCACACCAAATAACCAAAGAAGAAGCCACAAACTGAAGGGGTAATACTGCCCACTATTGGGAAACCTGAGAAATGCGCCAGCCAAAGAAACCCAACAAAGCAACAACAGAGGGGCAGAATACTTTCAGTTCAGTTTTTAAACACTCACTGATTAGCTTAACTCACTGATAGATTAACCCATGTATAAATCTGCTTGAAATTATACTAATTTTTCTTGAAATTACTTTAATATTTTTAATCTGTTTGCTTCTGTGTCCTCCATCTAATTTCTGCTTTTGATGGAATCAGCACACACGAGCATACAATTAGACACACAAACAAAAACACACACATGATGATGAGGTCTCTCTTTAAATAAGTCTCCCCTCCTTTGCTTCCCTCTCCCCAAAATTTTAATTTCATAAATAACCAAATATTTTGCTTTTGTACATTGTCATAACTGTTAAGATACAACTTTGCACCCTTTTCACAAACCTCTAAACACAAACTGAACTTTTTTTCACAAAACCTCTGCAAATACATAATAAAACCATGCTAGGTTACTTTTATAACAACTTCTGGGTAAAAGCCGTAGGTTATTAGTTTAAATGTTGGTTTAAAAGTCGTGACTCAAGAGTTGGGTTGGCGATGTGCTGGGTTCTTTAATTAACTCCCTGGCTTGAATAATTCTATTGGGTCATAGGTTCGCTAGCTTTGATCAAATATTGGGCCAAGATTTTACCCAATTGTTTGTGTAGAAGATACGCTTCAGAAGAAGCCACACTATTCCTCTGAAACTGCCATTTTCAACTAGACTGTGACCTGATCAGATATCACTGATTTCTCCTCTACTATGAAATAAAACATGGTGAGCAAAAAGTGAATTCCAACACCCTAAAAATCACTGGGTTATTTTTGATAATTATATTTTACTGGTTTATTCCTGAAATTTACCTACTGATTAAAGGCCTTTTTACAGACAACACCAGCTAGCTTGTGATGAAGAAAGATAAAGTTATTTCTACTTAAAAATGCTTGATAATGTCTTTTAAACTTATTATTTGAAATGAGGCTGAGGTTGCTCTGTTTGACAGATTATTTAAAGATTACTACATCTGGAACATTTTTTGGTTTTGCATCTTTTGTTGAATAGACATGAATGAAATATGTCACCAGGGTGCAGGGGAGGCTACCCCCGCCCCCTCCTCCCTGTCCCCTTCTGGCTGCCTATCCCTCAATTTTATCCCACAACTTAGACATTCACATTACTCACACTCTCATTACACATATGTTACACATACATATACGATCTTGGGGGTGGGCACGCTACACGGTACCCAAAAGACCATCAGGGTGTACAACCTCACCCCTGATGTTGTTGCCCACCTCTCAATTTTAAATACATGTAGACATTGAGGGCTATCAGGAAGAGCTATGCGTTTACCTGCTGCTCTCTGGCAGGTAGCTTCATCCCCTCCTGGGTTTTAAATGCACCTTAGAACACACATGCATCACCACTACATATGAGCGGGTGGAGGGAGGTTTGGAGTCTTCACACCCCCCCGTTCTCTACGGCCTGTTGGAGCAGGGGGACTAGGAGGAGGAAATGGCCGCCCGATCGGGGTCTGGAAAGTGGGGCCTCACTGCTGCTGCCGAACTGGGGGGGTCTGCTTCTCTCCACCCCAGGGAAAAGGGTAACACTACCTGGGTCTGGGTAGCAAGGGTACCTAGACCCAGGGCTTAGAGTACGCTTGGTGAGTGTGATTGTGTGTACAGTGTCTCTTTATGTCTGTCTCCACGTTGGGTGAGTGTTGAGTTCAATTTAATTCAATTTTATTTATAAAGCGCCAAATCACAACAAAAGTCGCCTCAAGGCGCTTCATAGATACAGAGAAAAACCCAACAATCATATGACCCCCTATGAGCAAGCACTTTGGCCACAGTGGGAAGGAAAAACTCCTGAGTAATTGCGTATGAGAGCATGAGGGTGGGAATGGATCTTTGTATCTGTGTGTGCCTATATGTCAGGTCAGGTATCAGACCCCACCCCTCCAGGGACATCTGAGGCCCTCCAAGGTATGGAGGCCTATCTCCAACAATCCAGGAACCAACCCCCAAATGACCAAATAGTCCATCTCAAAAGTTCCAGAGGCTCAACCGCGACTCCAGCGGAGGCACAAAACAGTTCAATAACCCCCCAAAACCGTGGCGGGAGAAAAACAGTTCAGGCAGCCAGTAACTATAACACAAGAGTTCAGGTGGCCTACCTCGGGTCCCGTGATAGCAACAGAATACTTCAGGCGGCCTGCCACGGGTCCGGTGGCGGCGGCGTCGCAACAGCTCCGGCGGGCGGCCACGGATCCGGTGGCAGCAATGTGACAGCTCCGGCGGCCGGCCACGGGCCCAATGGCAGCGGCGTTGCAGCTCCGGCGGCCGGCCATGGGTCCGGTGGCGGCGGCGTTGCAGCTTTGGCGGCCGGACACGGGCCCGGTGGCAGTGGCGTTGCAACAGCTCCGGCAGGCGGCGGAGTAGAATGGCCCATAATCCCCGACGTGCTGGACGTTGACGGTGTGGGCGGTGTGGAGGGCGTGGACGCGCATCCTGCACAATGACCCCCTGCTAAGGCTGAGTGGGTCCCTCCGGCACGCCGATCTCCGGCTGTGGCTGAGCGGGTCCCTCCGGCACGCCAAGCCGCTCTCTTGATGGTGGGCGCTCCTCCCGCATGCCGAGCTCCCGCTCCGGCTCACAGAGCTCCTCCCGCACGCTGAGCTCCCGCTCCGGCTCACAGAGCTCCTCCCGCACGCTGAGCTCCCGCTCCGGCTCACAGAGCTCCTCATCAGGCGGTGCGGGCTCCCGCTGCGGCTCGCCGCCTCCGGCTGTGGCGCGGGCTCCACCCGCTCGCTGAGCTCCTGCTCGGGCAGCGCGAGCCCCTCCTGCTCGCTGAGCTCCTGTTCGGGCAGCGCGAGCCCCTCCCGCTCACTGAGCTCCACAGTTGGGGCGCAGGCCCCTCCTTCAGCTCCGGCGCTCTCTCCCGCTGCGGCTCGCCGAGCTCCAGCGCTCTCTCCCGCTGCGGCTCGCCGCCTCCGGCTGTGGCGCGGGCTCCTCCCGCTCACCGAGCTCCTCTGCAGGCGGCGTGGGCTCCTCCCGCTCGCCGAGCTCCTCTGCAGGTGGCACGGGCTCCTCCCGCTCGCTGAGCTCCTGCTCGGGCAGCGCGAGCCCCTCCCGCTCGCTGAGCTCCTGCTTGGGCAGCGCGAGCCCCTCCCGCTCGCTGAGCTCCTCTGCAAGCGACGCGGGCTCCTCCCGCTCGCTGAGCTCCTCCGGCTGTACTGCAGCTACGGATGGTTGAGCCGGTGGCGAAGATGGTGATACGGCAGGCGGTGGAGATGATGGTAAAGTAGGTGATGTGGATAGTGAAGGCGAGAGTGCTGCGCTCGTTGCACACTGATGTGACGCTGGTGGAGTGGGTCAAAGCCGGTGTATCGACCTCCGACACAATCGGCTGAGGAAAAGTCAGGGAACCTGGCGGTGGTGAGGCACGCCGGCGGCGCGAACGTCGCTTCCTAAACGATGCCGGGGCCGGCATGTCTGACTGAGGTTCCACCAGCCGGCTGGGCAGAACAGCAGCTGTGTGGTTTCGAGCTGCCGGTCCTTCGTCTGCTGACTAAGCAGAAGCCGTGGGGTGAGTAGAGATGTGGTGAGGTGCAGAGAGCGTGGGAACTGTTTCCCCCGCAATGGAGGGTCCAACAAGCGAAGATGGGGAAGCTATCTGCCTATGAAAAAAGAAACAGGCAGCAAGGGCTCCCAGGGAGGTCGCCACATCCGCCTCACCCGGACAGCCCAAACCAAAAAGCTCAAAGCTGGAATTTGCCCTCAGTATGGTTATTATCGAAATTAATCTCTTAATGTCCAAAAAGCTCACAGAAAACGTGGTTAAAGACAGGAAAGTATCAAAAAATATGACCTGTATTTGTCTCTGATGTGGATCTGCCGCCTGGATAATGCTCCGACGGTAATTCCAGAGCTGGGCGAGCAATTCCTCCTGTGAGACGGTCCTTGAGTCCACTGGGCCCATAATGGCTGGATTATTCTGTCACGGTCTGGCTGGCAGACCGTGGGGAGATGGGGAAATAGCACCCAAACGCCGGACTCTTCAGTGCAACAGTGTTTATTTACAAGGTGGTGAAGTAAACAACAATAAATCCCCAGTTTCCCAGACTCCCGTGTAGTGTCTTCTTCCCAAAAGTCCCTGTGTAGTGCTCTCTGCCCCAGTGTCCCTGCACTCCCCGTGCTCACTGCTCCTTCTCGTCCCACACTCCTCCTGAGGGGAAAACAATAGAGGCAGCCGTTACACACTTGTCCCAGCAGGCATACACTCACACTTGACTGTGCTAGAAGACTGACGTGTAGTCAAACGCAATAATCCAGCGTCGGTGGAAGCTCCATCGCTCATCTAAATAGCTCCCCCGACGAGCCCAGATGAGGAGCAGGTGTGCGGCCAGGACTTCGGGTGTGGCCAGCCCTCAAGTTAGGCCACGCCCCCAGGGCTGAAGGTGCCTTTAACTTGGCCACAGCAGAAAGGCAATACACACACACATACCTGCCTACCTACAGATGTGCACAGGGGCAGTGCAGACAACACACCAAATAGTAATAATAATAATAACAATAACAGTCATAGTCCCCACTGCCCACGGACCCCAAGTCCCCAGAGCCGTGTCCGTGACAGACAGTGTCAGTACGGTCAAAGTCAGTCTCAGCAGCGGTGTCGCTAGAGACAATGGGGGTTGTTTCAATAGCGTCACAGTCATTGTGGCCTGGGTCTGGAAGAGCAGGAGACAAGCTGCTGTCTGGGGGATTGAGATCCAAAGCTGCTGCAGCCTTTAGCTTTCATGTCTGCCAGATAAAGCTGTGGCCCAGGTGTAGAATGGTTGCAGGTTTGCAACATGAAAAACTCCAACTTTCTCTCCAGTTACCACTGTGGTGAGAGAGATTCACATCAGACATCCTCTTAGAGATATGGTAGGGATCATTGTAAAGGAGGGCCAACTTTGCAGAAAAGTTGGATGATGCATCCGATTTCGGGTGAGACTTCAACCATACAAGGCCTGGTTGAACAGCTGCTGCTTATCAAACATGACAGACAGTGTTCATACAACCCGTAACAATGCAAAGGGTTTCTGGAGGAGTAAAACATATAAAGCCGTCTCTCTCCATGCATTTGAGTGCAAGCATGTTGCTCCCATAAGTCACAGGCTGTGTCCGAATTCAGGGGAAGGATGCTTAAAATGCCATATTTGGATGAAATGACGTGACAAGGGCTGTCCGAATTCAAAGTGCACTGTATCCTTCGTGTCCTACTATATCCCAGGATTCATTGCGGGTCATAGAGGAGATTTGTTTCTGATAATGATGGTGGTCGAAGCAGGAGAGGAAAACACTTTCAAATGTAAGTATATGAAAATCTGGTTCTACAAAAGTTAAAACCATAAATTTCACAGCAGAGCCTCAACTTTCGTGGCCCGGTACCAAACGACTCACGGACCGCTGCTTCACAGAACCTGTGATGTCCAGACGGTGTTCCTCTGGTGGTTTCATGATGTCTTTTGTATCATCAAAAGCTTTGTAAAATGAATATTTGCTGAAACACTGCCAACAACAACATTAAGGATTTTCATGATATCTTCAAGACAGTCATTGGTCAAACTGTGTTTGAGCTTGAGTGCCAGAAATAGTAGTTGTGTCAGGGCTCTGTGTGCAGGCAAGCGGAGAGGAGGATCCAAACGCAGAACTCTGACACTAACTTGAAACTCAAAAACCTCAGCTTTATTGCTGGTACGAAAACAAAACATGAAGTGACCACGGAATATGGAGAACAGAAAAACACAGGCATAATCTGATGGTACGACGCGACACCGAGCATGGGAAAACACAGGGCTTAAATACACAGGGTAGTAATGAGGGAATGGGCAACAGAAGGGAGACACAGCTGGGGGAGATCAGGGCTAACGAGACGGGGGAGCTAAGCTGCACACTCTAACATAAGACAAAGACTTTCACAATAAGACAGGAAACAAGAATTACTAAACTAGATGCAGACATGACACTGAGAGACAGACTAGACACTGAACAGAAACTGCAACACACATGAGAACCCAAAACCTAAGAACTGATCCCTCACCAAGAATAACAGAAACAGATCTATAATGATAATAATAAACAAAGCACCAGAACATCAGAAAACAATCCATAATGCAAAAATAAACCAAAACATAAACTCAAAATACTGGGTCCAACGGACCCAGAACCGTGACAAGTTGGTTTTGCTCTTTAGTTTGACCTGAATCCACTGGGACCTCTATCTGAACAGAACCTGCAGTGCACTCTTCTTCATTAGTCATCAGCAGAGTTCTGTCTTCTGGAAGGGTGTCTGGGATTTCCTTGAAAGGAGAAGAAGGAGAGAATTATGGGTCCTGTAAACATCACATTATAAATCTTCAGTGTAAGAGCATTAGCCTAGTGGATTACAGCAGACATTTGAAATTGGCCTTATTCACTAACTGTGCACTATTTGACATGTCCATTCAGTCTTGCCAAAATCTAAGTGTGCTCTGGCTGTCCAAGATTAACTCTCAAAATGAATGCTTAGTGCTTTCTTTCATGATAAATTCTGTAAGAATATATGATTGCAGTAGAAAGTAGGAATTACTGTAAAAATCATAATTAGAACAATGATTACTTGTTTTATTTTTTTCTTGTTCAATGCACTAATACATGAATATTCTTTAAAAAATAATACGTTTAGAAATGTCATGATCTTTTTGATTTCATTTCTTGACTTGAAAATTCAACTAACTCTTGTGTACTTATTTCGACAAATCTATAGTCCTATATTCATAATAAATTCAATTTAGGTTTATGCATTAAATGTGTTTTCATTACAGTTAACCCAAAATGTTTGTATTCCAACACTAACCTTAAAAAGAGACCAATAAGATGGTCATTTATTATTTGGTATAACTGAAGTAATTAAATGCTAAGGGATAAGATAAAATGGATAATAAGATAAAAGGAATAAAACTTTATTTTGGTAATCATCACCCCCACGTTTTTCTGAACCTGTTTCTTTGTTCTGTTGAACACAAAATAAGATATTTTCAAGAATGTTGGTAACCAGTTTCTTGTCCCTACTGACTTCCATAGGATTGTTATTTTATACTATGTCCATACTATGTCAATGGGGACCAGCAACTGTTTGGTTATCAACATTATTTTATGTTAACCTTTCCAAAATGGACTTTCCTGTTGCATCATTTTTTGACAATGATTTTTAGGCTTTTCCCAAAAATCGTTGGTTTTCTTCTAACTATGTGACATCCATAATTTCCTAACATTACGTAGTCCATATATATCCAATATGATTTTACACCCTCAATAAATACAAAGTATGACCTAGTAACAGAAAAAAAAATCTGATATTTCAATAAGGAACAGTCAGCATTTCACAAACATTACACTTGTTTTGAGAGAGTGAAAGCTATCACAAAAGGACAGAAGCTGTAGCTACCTAGTGAAACTTTTTTCTGCTCTCCATTATTTATGGAAGCATCACTTCATTCATTATTGCAGACAAAACAAAAAAGAGACAAATCAAATAAAAACTTCAAAATGCTACAAACAAAAATAAGCATAAGAAAACTGTAAAAAAAAAAAACCTGTTGAATTTTAGTGGTATTTGATGAGGGTGTTGACTGAGCATCCACCCATCTCTAAAGAAACAACAGTTTCATGTGTGACTGATGGTGCCAACAGTGTTTTTTTAATGGGAGTTGGTACAGTAGCATATGAGGAAGTGAGTCTGTGGCTGATACAGTGACTTTGTAAACACTCTCACATTACAGCAAATATTATAATGATACTTCTCTCATGACAACTTGCCATCTACAGAAGATGGTCTCCAGAGCTGGCACATTCATGACCTTTCTCTTTAAGGTGTAAACTGTAGTAGGATAAATGATACATTTTCTCACAATCAGCTTCTTGTATGGACTTACAAATATTTACAAATACAAACACGTTTTCAGTTTTTGCAGTTGATGTTAAAATCATTCAATCCAAGCTGTAACTTGCTTGGTGCATTACAATGACCAAGCCATATTATGCTATGTGTAAATGATGCTTTTCTTTGAGTTGCTGCAATGAAACTTTGTCAAATCAAATCGTATCAAATCTGATTTGCTTTCAAAGTGTTCGTTTCCTTTTTTTTAAACTGTCTATTTTATGGCTATTCTTTATTGATCTGTTACCCATTTTAGGTACTGTATTTTCACGACCATAAGACGCACTGTACTAAAAGGCGCAGTCTCAGTTATGTGTGCCATTACTGCATTTAACACACACATAAGGCGCACTGGATCATAGGGCGCATACAAGTACCGTATGCGTATTTAAAAATAAAGCGGGAGCAAACCTGAGTTCGGTACCTTACTCACATTTCTATTACCGGTAAGCGTCATCATCAACAACACACAAGCATACAAGTGCGCATATTTAAAAATAAAGCGGGAGCAAAACTGAGTTTGGTACTCACATTTTTATCGTCAATCAAACCCATCGAAGTCCTCATCCTCTGTGTCTGAATTGAACAGCTGCGCTAAATCTCCATCAAACATTCCAGGTTCACTTTCTTCACCGTCAGAGTCACTTTCCGTGCCGTGCGGCTCCTCGGAAACGATGCCGGCTTTTGCGAAAGCTCGAACAACAGTGCCAGCAGACATGTTAGCCCAAGCATCTACAATCCATTCGCAAATTGTGGCGTAACTCGCCCGGCGCTGCCTTCCACTCTTGGTGAAACTGTGGTCTCCATCGGTCATCCATCGCTCCCAGGCCGCTCGCAGCCTTACTTTGAATGGGCGGTTCACACCGATGTCCAGCGGTTGGAGTTCCTTTGTCAGGCCTCCCGGAATGACAGCAAGCTCACAGTTCATTTGTTTCACTAGTTTTTTCACATCGGCTGTGAGATGGGCACGCATAGAGTCACAGATTAAGAGCGATGGTGATGCGTGGAAAAAAACCACCTGGTCTCCTTACATACACCTCCCTCAGCCACTCTTTCATCATTTCCTCATCCATCCAGCCCTTTTCATTTGCCTTAATGATGATTTCTGCTGGAAACTTCTCTTTAGGCAAAGTCTTTCTCTTAAAAAGCACCATAGGCGGCAGTTTCTGTCCATTTGCATGGCAGCCAAGCACAACAGTAAAAGACGACTTTTCATACCCCGTTGTGCGTATTGCTACCGTGCTGGTCCCCTTCTTCTCCACAGTGTGACTCACCGGGATGTCAAAAGTGAGCGGGACCTCGTCCATGTTAGTGATGTGGCTGGGCTGGATGTTTTTGTCGCCGATGTGTTTGCTGCAGTAGGAGCGGAAGATGGCCAGCTTTTCCTTATAATCCGCTGGAAGTTGCTGCGCTACCGTAGTCCTGGTCCGGATCGAAAAATGGCACCGTTTCATAAAAAGTGAAAGTGAAACTGCTTTTAGCCGAATGGTGACCGTCGAAACGCTTCTCCCGCTCGATCTTTGCTCGATGATCCACCGCTCGAGTCTTTCCTCCAACTCGGCCACACTTCACCCTTTAGCGTTCTCATTTTGTTCTCTACTACGTCCTCATTACAATACACAGGGCGCACTGCGCTATAGGGCGCGCCGTACTTTTTGAAGAAAATCTAAGACTTTTAAGTGCGCCTTATGGTCGTGAAAATACGGTATTTTGTTTTTTTATAGAAATACTCCGAAATCATCTTGAAGCACTTGGGTGTGACACTGAGACCAGTGGAGAAACATACATGGGAACAAGACTGACGGGGAGATAGAAAGAGAACACCAAATGCAGAGACAAGACTAAATGGAAAGGATAAGGCTGACTAAACATGGGGCATGGAAATTCCCCTGTTCCGTGCTCCATGATAACAGAAACCTACAGACAAGAAAACAAAACTAAGAAGACCTAAGAAAACAAATATAAACAGAGGGATCACAACTGTAAACCAAAACGAGGAACAGAACCTTAACCATAGAACATTAAACTACCCAGAATCAACAGTCCAGACACATTTACACTGGGCCAAAGACCCAGGAGCGTGACATCCTTGTTGACCAGCAGTCAATAAATGAAATTAAACATCCATGAAATTCAAGCTGGGTGGAGAGAATTGCGTAAGGTTGGTAAAGACAGGGGTAGTGAAGCATGGAATCAAAACATACTTAAGCATTTTTAGTGCATCTCTTCCTGGTATTGAAATGTAAATATAAGAAAGTGTATATAAGTGCTCATCTCTACTTGAGGGGTGAAGCTACAGGCTGACACTTGAAAGAGAAGACATTCTACAGACAGGTATGTTACAAATATGCTGAGGATCTTCTATCCTTTCTTTATCAAACTGCTAATCACTTTTGTTAATGTGTTTCTTACAGAGACACTAAATATCATCATGAAGCTGCTGACTGCATCTGCACTTCTCTGTGCAATGATGGCTCTGATCGCTGCTCAGGGTAAGTATAAAAGTATGTTACTAATATCATACTGAATGTTGTGCATGTCAATGGGCTATATACAGCTGTCCAAATAATAAGATCTATTTTTAAATACATGTTTTTAAAAATAGAAATCTAAAGGAAGAAAATGACACATTTTCCAGTTGAAATTTGTTGAAAAGTAAAACTATTGTCAATAAAACACAAGTTAATGACCATAATTATAATTATTCCAGTAAAGGGGGAATTGGGTCAGCATTTTGTCACACAATATGTTTGCTTTGTCTTCAGATGAGTGCTATGTTCTCAAGAAGTCCTCATCATGTCCCTGTGATTGGACTGAGTACAACAAGAAATGTTACTTCTATGTTTCTACACCCTTACCCTGGGGTGATGCTCAGGTAATAACATCAGGACTCACCGGTTACTGTGACTGTGTTTCTTTAATATTTGGATAAGACCTTATAATAATAGTTTTTTAATATTATATTAAACATTTTTATATTGACAATTATTAAAATGTTATCAAAGCCAATGTACTGTTAAAATTTGTCTAAAATTATAATAGTATGTATTGATCATTGTTAATGTTATCATTTATTGAATTTTAATAATGCTATCATTTGTTCTAATATGTATGTATGTCATATATGGCTTTACTTTTTAACAAGTAAACAGTAACAATATATTAGTAAACAAGAAATACAAACAAAGAAGCAAACAAACTAAAGTCTCCAGTTTCACGTTCCTACAATTTATGCCATGGATAAATCACCTGTCAATTTTTGCTTCGATAAAAACCAGTTCTTATATGTACTGTGAAATATGCATCCAAGCTTATAATAGCAAATATTATTTTTTTAATTTATAAAAATAATGCTAATTATTGCAGTAAATGGTTTAAGCCACCAACATTAACTGCATGAAATAATTCTGAATGATAAATGATTGTAAATGTATTAATCATTAGTCCTTTCAATATAATAATTTTTTAAAAACGTTACTTTTTATTACTTGTTGAATTGTAAGCTATTAATAAAAGGTCAGATAATTAAAATCAATAATTTTGTCACTCAATGTAAATATTTCTTGGTATGTTTTATTATTATTTGTATGTTTGTGGTGGTGTAATCATGAAGGTTGTTTTATAAATCTTCTGTAACTCTTCTGTCTTTTTGTTTACTGTAGAGAAACTGTCAGACCATGAGTGCAAACCTTGCATCTGTACAGAGCCTTGGGGAATACCAGCTGATTCAGAGGGTGATATCTGATGGGAGTAGAGCTAATGGACGAACATGGATTGGTGGTTCTGATGGTCAACAGGTATGCCAGTCTGCCAGTTAAAACATAAATCTATCCACTGGATATTTTACTTATGTTTCGCTCTTATCTTTTTTTCATTGCCATATAATTCCATATATCTTGTTTCATATATTTGATGTCTTCAGTTTCTATCTACAATGTCGGTAGTAGTGAAAGTAAAGACAAACCAATGAATGTGTGTCCAAACTTGGTAGTCGATGTATAATGTTAAAATGTAGTTTAGTTAAAAAACGATTTCTTATTTTTAACTTTTTTCTGTTCTGTAGGAGGGTTATTGGTTTTGGATCGATGGAACACGTTTCCAATACACAAACTGGTGTCGGGGGGAGCCTAACAACATGGGGGGCAATGAGCAATGCATGGAAATGAATTTTCCAGGTATAAAATTGTAAATAATATATACAAGTGCTATTGTCATTATACATAAAACCAAAAAAAAAACCAAAACATTTTTCTCATATATTCTATATTTTTGTGTCCATGCAACAAAAATTTCGGTTAAAGTTAATTTTTGGTGCTTACAGGAGATCTGTGTATGAATGATCAGTCTTGCCAGGACCGATTCCCTTCTGTCTGCATTAAGAGTAAGTGATGATTCCTGCGCTGAGATGAAGGCAGGTTATCTGAAAAAGAAAGAAATCTTCTCATATATCACTCAAAATATCTGTTTTCACATCTTTACCTTTTTCTTTTGCTGTAACGATGCATAAGGAATGAAGTGACAAGTGACACAAAATAGTGTGATTGTGTCTTTTAAAAGGAGCAATTGAAATGTGTAATGGAAAGAATGCTTTTAGCAAAAACTTAAAAACAAAGCTTTTTTTCTCTTCTGCATCATTAAACTATTAAGCATTGAATCAAACTGGTCTGTGAGTATCTGTGTTGCTTTCAGTTCAGTTTTTAAACACTCACTGATTAGATTAATTGACTGACAGATTAACCCACGTATAAATCTGCTTGAAACTACACCAATTTCTCTTGAAATTACTTTAATCTTTTTAATCTGTTTGCTTCTGTGTCCTCCATCTAATTCTTGCTTTTGATGGCATGAGCACACATGAGCATGCAATTAGACACACACACACACACACACACACACACACACACACACACACACACACACACACACACACACACACACACACACGATGAGGTCTCTCTTTAAATAAGTCTCCCCTCCTTTGCTTCCCTCGTCCCAAAATTTTAATTTCACCTAATAGTGCTAAATTTCAGAAATAACCAAATATTTTGCTAAAGCTTTTGTACATTGTCATAATAAGATAAGATAAGATAAGATAAGATAACCTTTATTAGTCCCACACGTGGGAAATTTGTTTTGTCACAGCAGGAAGTGGACAGTGCAAAAGTTATGACGCAAAAATTAGAATACAATAAGAATAAATACAGCTGTACAGAATAGAATAAAATAATATACTATATACAGTAGAATAAAATAGAATAAAAATATACAATAAGATAAAAATAGAATATGAATGCTATATACAACTGAGTAAAAATACAACGATGCCAGAAAAGATTATTGCACTTAGTGTTATTGCACATGTGTGGATGTGTGTGTTTGTTCAGTTAAAGTCTTTGTTGTGGAGTCTGACAGCAGTGGGGAGGAAAGACCTGCGAAATCTCTCCGTCCCACACCGTGGGTGCCGCAGTCTCCCACTGAAGGAGTTGCTCAGTGCTGTCACAGTCTGCTGCATGGGGTGGGAGACGTTGTCCAACAGGGATGACAGCTTAGCCGCCATTCTCCTGTCACTCACCACCTCCACTGGGTCCAGAGGGCATCCTAGAACAGAGCTGGCCCTTCGGATCAGCTTGTTCAGTCTCTTCCTGTCCCCAGCAGAGATGCTGCCGCCCCAGCAGACCACACCATAAAAGATAGCAGAAGCCACCACAGAGTCATAGAAGGTCTTCAGGAGTGGGCCCTCCACCCCAAACGACCTGAGTCTCCGCAGCAGGTACAGCCTGCTCTGCCCTTTCCTGTAGAGGGCGTCTGAGTTATGAGTCCAGTCCAGTCTGTTGTTCAGATGAACACCAAGGTACCTGTAGCTGTCCACAGCCTCAATGTCCATACCCTGGATGTTCAGTGGTTGCAGTGGAGAATGCTTGTGCCTGCGGAAGTCTACCACCAGCTCCTTGGTTTTACTGGCATTGATCTGGAGGTAGTTCAGCTGGCACCAGTCCACAAAGTCTTGAGTCAGTCCTCTGTACTCCTTGTCGTCCCCATCAGTGATGAGGCCGACTATTGCAGAGTCATCAGAGAAGCACTGGGTGGAATTGTGGGAGAAATCTGCAGTGTAATTGTTAAGATACAACCTTGCACCCTTTTCACAAACCTCTAAACACAAACTGAACTTTTTTTCACAAAACCTCTGCAAATACATAATAAAACCATGCTAGGTTACTTTTATAACAACTTCTGGGTAAAAGCCGTAGGTTATTAGTTTAAATGTTGGTTTAAAAGTCGTGACTCAAGAGTTGGGTTGGCGATGTGCTGGGTTCTTTAATTAACTCCCTAGCTTGAATAATTCTATTGGGTCATAGGTTCACTAGCTTTGATCAAATATTGGGCCAAGATTTTACCCAATTGTTTGTGTAGAAGATACGCTTCAGAAGAAGCCACATTATTCTTCTGAAACTGCCATTTTCAACTAGACTGTGACCTGATCAGATATCACTGATTTCACCTCTACTATGAAATAAAACATGGTAAGCAAAAAGTGAATTCCAACACTCTAAAAATCACTGGGTTATTTTTGATAATTATACTTTACTGGCTTATTCTAGAACTGTACCTACTGATTAAAGGCCTTTTTACAGTCAACAACAGCTAGCTTGTGATGAAGAAAGATAAAGTTATTTCCAGTGTTGGGTAAGTTACTTTAAATTAGTAACTTAATTACATTACTAGTTACTTCTATCAAAAATAACTCAGTTACTTTAAGTTACTCGTTACTTTCCAAATAACTAGTTACTAGGGAAAGTAACTTTGGTTTTACTCGGAATTCTCTTGTTAATGTGTTGCTTCCGTAACTGGATACCCAGCAAGATTGCCAGTCTCCTAGCTTGCTTACTTGCCACAAGTGCACTGTGTCACCTACCAATAGAAAGGAAAAAATAATGTGCAGATTTCCACGAGAGAAATCCCACGAATGACCAAAGCCCAATGATCAATGGGTGTATCAGTGGATTTTGGTCAGTGGTTGTTGATCAATGGTCATGAGAATTTGCATAACTAAGATTAAGGAACTGACCTCCCAGCCCATTGTTCCTTCAGTTAGCTGAGACTGAAGAAATCACTTGGATAAGTGACAAAACGTTTCTCCCACAAAACGCTACGTCCAGATGAACAGAATCAACTTTTGCAGAAAGAAAGAAAATTATTTCTTTGTGCCCACCTCTCCCTGTTAATGCCCTACCTGGCCCACTGGCAAAACTTTGCTAGACCTGCCCCTGCACAGTTACCAGCTGTGAGCTACATAAAAAAATGATCCTGGTGTCATTTGTTTCTCAGAAACAGTTCATAACTTCCCTTCAACTCATTCATGTCACCTAAAAGGTAAACCTGTTTCTCCGTCACCTGTTCAGCTCTGATGATTCAGTAAGGACATCTCCTGGTTTCATCTACATGTTTCCCTCTCACCACATATCCAAACCGACATCATGACCAGCAGCTTTTACAGCTGCGGCTCCAGCAAACATCAGCTGACACTAGAAATAATATCAACAACAGCTGATCAAGCTTAAACATGCTGCTGTATTTTAGCGCGACCTCCGCTGGTTTCTTCTTTCTGGCGCAAAGTGGGCAATAAACAAACAAGTGAAAAGCCGATCAGCTGATCATTGATAAGTTTCATGATTGAAGTAGCAACAGGAGAGAGAGGCAGAGAGAATGAGAGACGAAGAGGCAGCTGTGCAGCAAAGACAGAATAACTCCAGCTTTGAACTCATAATGAGTTCAGCCCTGGTGAGAGAGAGAGGACTAGAGAGAAAGAGGGAGAGACAGCTGATCAGTGACCAGCTGAACCCCCAGGCCGTGACACTCCGTCATGCTAGCTAATACGCTGTACGAAAAAGTCAGCATAACGAAAATAAACTCCACCTAAACTTGGTATAGATCTGACCCAGATAGACTGCAGGTCATAACATCTTACCTGAAGTTCAGTTCACCTGACACTCGGACCGGCGGCCGCCTCAGGTCTCTCTTCCTCCTGCCTCCCCTTTCCCTCATCCACCTGTTGGCCTCCACCACTTGCTAATGGTACTGAATCTCTGAAGCTCCGCGATAGCCACCACCGAAGTAACGAGTAACGACCCTATCTAAATCCAGTAACGATTAACACGTTCCTGATTTTGGCATAATAACTAGTTACCGTGCTCGTTACCACAATAATAACGTAGTTACTGTAACGCGTTACTTAATAAGGCGTTAATCCCAACACTGGTTATTTCTACTTAAAAATGCTCGATAATGTCTTTTAAACTTATTATTTGAAATGAGGCTGAGATTGCTCTGTTTGACAAATTATTTAGAGATTACTACATCTAGAACATTTTTTGGTTTTGCATCTTTTGTTGAATAGATGAATCTCAGGACATGAATCAAATATGACCAAATTAACGAGGGCTCATTTAGCTATGATGGAAGCATAAAATGTTGCTCATTAAGGTGTATGAAATTATCTGTGGGAGAGTCCCTCTTGCCACTTGTAATGTTGGGTTGTGTTCAATGGTTGAGAAGAGGCGGTAGAAACCTTAGCAGGATAGTAGGAAGGATACACGATCACACTAGTACTGGGAATTCCACAGCGTATCCTTTAATGCGTATTCTCTTCATCAACCATACAAGGCCCGGTTGAACAGCTGCTGCTTATCAAACATGACAGACAGTGTTCATACAACCCGTAACATTGCAAAGGGTTTCTGGAGGAGTCCGTCTCTCTCCATGTATTTGCATGCAAGCATGTTGCTCCCATAAGTCACAGGCTGTGTCCCAATTAAGAGACCGCATGTGTGACAAGTGCAAGGGTCCAGAGTGAGGACAGACTGAGGGACCCACTGCTGCACATCATCTGTGAGGCTTTGCACCCCTGATGATCCACCAGGACAAACTCAGCAGTGTGTGAGGAAGAGGAGGAGGAAGGGCCAGCAGCAGCTGACAGATGGAGAGAATAGACAGACTGTTCCCTGTTCGTGAAGGACTGCTAGAAAAGTTTAACATATTTTTTTTTTTTAAGTTTAACATAACTAATTGTCTGTCCTGAATCAGTCTTATTAGGTAATGTTCAAATAATTTTATCATCCCAGTGTTTTCAGTGTGGTAGAAAGTACTCAGGGCCTTCAAGTTACACACTATGAAAGGCAGCAACAAGTTTAATATTCAGAAACCTAAAGTATGTATCAGCAGCAGAATGGAGCTAAAAATAAATGTTTGTTTCAGTTCTATGAAGCTTTGAGTATTTTGGATTAGTAGCACTGCTGTGTTTGTTGTGTCATATTGCTGTAATTGTTTATATGCTTTATATATTCTGAGGTAAGTTGATCTATAGTGTTACATCATATTCTATAAGGATGTTATGTGTTTGTATACTTTCTGCCCAGTTTGACCCATTTAGCAGCTAATATATCAGTCTACTCTTCATTCTATCAGAAACAGTTTTCACAGCTCGTACATTTTCTTTTTACACATATATGTAAGCATTGAGGCAAATGTAATCCCAACATATTAAACGAACAATATTTGTCTCTTATATATAATACATCTGTATATACACTGTCAAAGATACCTGTCTTTGAGTGAAGATTTAAGGTGATAGGAAATATAAACAAGTGCAACTTGAATCTTTGAACCAGAGTTCAAGCTCACTGCTGTAATATATCCTGTAATATACCACAGTGAGATGAAATGAATGAAATGACTGTTCAGCACAGAAATGAAGCCCAACAATCATGTATTACAGTCCTGTGGTCTCAGCCTCAGATACTGAACTAATCAAAGTGATGTCATGACAAAAATGAACAACCAACAAAACATTTTTTCTCCTTCATTTCTGTCACACAAAGCTGTATGAAACGTTTCTCGCGGTTAGTATCATGGTTGCTAGGCAACCTGAACAGCACGACGAAGGCTAGACTGTCCCATTTCACAAGCCTCTCACTTCTGCACTTCTCGTACTTATAGTATGCACCGTACATAGTACGCGTACTTCAAGCGTGCGGTCTCTTAATTGGGACACAGCCACAGAGAGGGCAGTGGCGCACACTAATGACATCATAAACCCTTGACTTATGTTACATTAACCCTTTAAGACCTACCATAGAACCAAGTCCGCCAGAGCTTATATTATATTTTTACATGCTGTAGTGCTATTTCTGGGAGCATTTCAAGTTGATATACATCAATACAACCATTATAGCCCAAATTTCAATAATATGTATGCATTACGTGTATAGTAATTACATACAGTGCAATAAACTACCAAAAAAATTGAAAATCCTTTTTATTTTTTTAACATATATTTGTAGTTAGAGAACTTTAAGAGGCTTATCCCTCAAAACTGTAAATACAAAAAAGTTGCACAAAATAGTTTCCCACCACAGGAAATTTATTTTGAGTGTCTTCATATTTTTTTTATTTTTGAAATACACCAATTTTTATATTCTATAGGAAAAATGACAATAAATATTATAATGCAAATTTGCAAAAAAGCAGCATATGCATCAAAATAAACTATTTCCAGCAGTGCAATTTGAGTCCTAAGTAAAAGCTCTTAATCACTCTCTTAGAGAAAATGGAAATGAAGGCTCACAATATCTCTTTGTATTGTATTATATGTAGTATTACAGGAAAAATACTAAATGATTAAAGCAGACAAATCAATTTGAACACTCATAATGCTTAGTTTAAGTTAAAAAGGAAACACAGATATTAAACTTGCACAGACACAGACTTCAGGCAGAGACATGCCTGATTTGGAAAGAGAGGAAACAGAGACAGGGTTGACTAGACCAACACTAGACAGGGACCAGGGCCCTATTTCAGGAAGCCGGTTTAGTGCAAACTCTGAGTAAGTATACCCTGAGTTAACGAAAACTCTGGGTTTTCGGTTTCACAAAGCGAGTTTAGATTAATTCTGAGTGAGTTACTATGACGACACACTCCGTGAAGCTAACCTGCCCCCTAGCAGGGTTACTTCAACTATCCCTGACTTTCTCCGCCTCTTTGTCGGAAACCTGACTGTAGGAAGTGTCAGACATGGCGTGTCCCTTCCTTGAAGAGCCAGTAGATGTTGAAGCCCAAATTCTCCGCAGAGCTCTCCGCCGGGAGAGAGTGATTAGAGCGCGTTCGGA
Organism: Astatotilapia calliptera; assembly: GCF_964374335.1. Classification (NCBI taxonomy): domain Eukaryota; kingdom Metazoa; phylum Chordata; class Actinopteri; order Cichliformes; family Cichlidae; genus Astatotilapia; species Astatotilapia calliptera. Next base: position 61,264,045 of record NC_137424.1, read on the forward strand.
CATTTTATCATTTCCTGATGATTTTCTGTGTGAACGTTACCGTTTTTCAGCACAATCTATAATTTATTTGAATAACATCCTCAGGCCTAATATTGCTCATGTGACACATCGCGGACATTCTCTCAGTTCTGTACATATTATTTGTATTGCACTTCGGTTTTTTGCAAACAGGAGCTTTCTGTATAATATTGGTGACGCTGAGCTCGTTTCCAAGGCTACCGTCTGTCGGGCAGTCAGGAATGTTACAGTTGCACTGAAACGTCTCCTGTACGCGTTTGTGGTGTTCCCCGGTCATAGACCCACAAGATTTATCAAAGAGGGATGCCACAAAATTGCAGGTATCAGGATGAACAAAACTTAATTCATGATGTGGTGATACTTGAACTACTACTTAAATTTTACATTTATTCTCACGGTTCCCAGGCGTGATTGGCTGTATAGATGGCACTCACATTCCAATCATTGCTCCTTCAGTAAATGAAGGAGACTATGTGAACAGGAAGTCTTTCCACAGCATTAATGTACAGGTACATAGCTCCCTGTAGCATTTCAAACTAACAAATTATTTCATTATAGTAATGGCTGCTAATTTGTGTTCTCTGCACTGTGAAGATCATATGTGATGCTGCCAACATTATCACAAATGTGGAAGCCAACTGCTCAGCCTCTGTGAGTGGTGGTGGTGGTGGAGGACCCCCACCTGTTTTTTGGGCCTCCGCTTTTTTTCTAGTGGCCATAACGGGTCACATTTGAGCATACAGAGTAAGCAAATCCTTGGCACTTGTGCAGGTGAACCCAAAGGGAAGATATGCTTCACCATATTTTCTTTGGCTTAGAATGAAGTTGGTTTGGAAACACATTCAGCGATGCTTCATCTCTTGCTTTGCGTTTCTGTGGGCGCCCCGTGCTAGCAGTGTCCAAGCGTTTTGTCCCCCCCCCCTTTACATACCGCGCCCCCCCTGCAATGGCTCTGCGCCCCCCCCCCCCACCCCCCAGGGGGCGGGCCCCACACTTTGGGAAGGTCTGGTTTAAGCAATGTTTCCAGAAAAGAGTGATACCATATATGCCCTATAGCTGCAGAAAAGGTTAACATTGTTATCTTTTTACAAAAAAACAACTAAACATGAGAGGTTTTTGGACAAAGTTTGTGTTCTTCATTCTTTAAGCACCGGTTCGAGCACCGTTAAAGCACCGGCACCATTTCAAAAAAGTGCCGGTTTGGCACTGGTATTGGATAAAACTTAAACGATACCCATCCCTAGTGCTTGCCAATAGATCCTCCTTGCAATATTTGGCGGTTAGTCTGGGAAAAGACGAGAAAGACAGTGATAGAAGCCGTGACTGGAGCTGGGATGTAGCCTCTAATCTATCCATGGCTGTCCTGAGAAGGCAAACACCTCAGTCTGTGTGGCTGCAAAAAGATGAAACACACCCCTTCCAACCACAGGGCAGGGAGTTAGATGAAGCTAGCCTCCAAACGCTGGGCATACACTGTGCAATTTTTGGCCCATTTTGAGCCGATTTTCGGTCGCGCAACCGTTTTGGGGATTGTTTCTTAATTGTGTGTCGATCCTCGTGTTGTATACATGGAGTAACAAAAAGTGATTAACACCTCATGACCAGGGCCCTGTGCTTCGTACGTCGCTTACTACATCCAAGATCAAATGAAACATCCAAGACCAAACCATTGCGCTAACCGTGAGCGCGCTAATCCGGTTCCCCGAACACACCTGCTGTTGACGATTAGTACAGCTGGACGCAGTAATGTGACATCACTGGGTGTCGTAAAAGGGGCTACGCATCGATAGTGGAAACATTGATCGGCAACCCTCTGATTGGTCGGCGAAAATGTCGACGGAGCGCGCTCGGCTCGGTATTTTTCGGCAGCAGAGCAAGAACTCTTGATTGAGGGATTTCAGGAGTTTCAGAGTTTAATCAGAACGCAAGGGAACACTGCAAAGGCTGCAAAAGCAAGGAGAGAGGGCTGGCAGAAAGTTGCTGACAAATTAAACTCGTAAGTAATTTAATAATAACAATAATAATGGAGTGGGTTTATATAGCGCTTTTCAAGGCACCCAAAGCGCTTTACAATGCCACTATTCAGTCACTCTCACATTCACACACTGGTGGAGGCAGCTACAGTTGTAGCCACAGCTGCCCTGGGGCAGACTGACAGAAGCCAGGCTGCCATATCGCGCCATCGGCCCCTCTGGCCAACACCAGTAGGCGGTAGGGTAGATTTATTATATTACACTATATTATCCAATATTATATTACATTATATTATATTATAATATGTTATATTATATCCCCTTTCACATTAGAGCCACAACAGGACCCACTAGAACATGGGAACAAGTAAAAGTGAAATATAAGAATATTCTACAGAATGGTAATATTTATCACTTATATTGCTTTTCGTCTCTTGGAAAGAGACCCTGAAATAATCTGTTTGTTTATAACAGCAACCAAGAAAAGGGCAGAGCAAAAAAAAGACAGGTGGTGGTCCTGCACCCCCTCGTCAACAAGTTGGTTAAGTAAATAATATCCTCACGGGAAAATCGATATCTCTCTATGAGCACACTGTCGCGCTGAGCTAAAGGATCCTGTCTGTCCTGCAATATACGCTGAATTCTGAAAACTCTCCTTATCAATCTTGCACCTTCCGCAATGGGTGGCTCGCGTATACGGACAGGACATGGCTGCGACAGGCTTCCCAAATCCACCTTCGCTTTTATAGCCGTGGTCTCTCATCTTGATTACACAAAGTAATTTGCAATTACTACTCTGAAATATGAATTACATCTGTAATAATCACATACATGTAATAGAATGTTAATAGTACATTTCCCTTTTTAAGGAAATGACCTGTATCTATCTGTGTGAAATCAATAAATGGATCAAGTGCTGCATTGTCTTTAGTTACATTGATGTTATTTATTTATGGTGAAACAGTGGTGGAATATCGCTGTTGCTTTCGTATGAATGACGCGGGCATACCTGCGTGGCCGCGATCTAATCCTGTTTACATAAAGTAAACCTGCTCCCCAGCAGGTTTACGCTTACGGCTCTGTTGCTATGACAGCAAGTCCCGGATGGGCTTCGGGGAACCGAACGATCCAGGATCACGCGAAATCGTCAACAATCTCATCCAGCTAACTCACTTAGCGCGGTACGAAGAACAGGCCCCAGCTCCCAAACATCAATCGTATGGTTGCAAGAAAATCAAATCTGTTTGAAATCCTTTCGCCCCTGGAGGCACAACTGGCAAGCTCATCCGAGTACGGAAGCGTAGAGCTGCCACCCAGGCAAAAGAAAAATAGAGCTATGTCACGTAATAACGTGAAATATTTCAAATCAAATCACTTTTATTGTCACATCACATGTACAGGTACATTGGTACAGCACATGTGAGTGAAATTCTTGTGTGCGAGCTTCACAAGCAACAGAGTTGTGCAAAATACAATAATGTAAACTTTATTGTTCTATTAATATACTTTTCACATTTTAACGTGATATAGCTCTGTTTTTCTTTTGCCTGGGTGGCAGCTCTACGCTTCCATATCTGAGGCTTTTCAATGTGGCCTCACAAAATTATCACGACTTACAACAATCATGAAAAGAGTTGGATGGACATTGCTGCTCAATCACAGCTGCCTGCTCAATGTTTTTCATTAGTAATTTTGCAAAGTTGATGGTGGTGGTGTGTGTATGAAAGACAGAGGTGGAGGACGAGAGACAGATTTTGTATGATAAGCTTCATAGTATGGACGCACAGTTTGAGCACTCAAATCGCATCAGAGCATCAGGCCGTACAGTGTGAGACCCTGCATCGTAACCTATGAACTTCTAACCCCTGAGATTCAATTGTACAGTTTGAGCAGGAGCTGAATAACGCGACTGAAAAATATCGCAGTGTTTACCCAACTTAATGCAGACTGTTTACAAGCTGCTGTTTCACATAATAAAGCCTGCCTTCTGTTTCTGTTAAAGCAGTAGAGACGAGCTGTTTATATGTGCGTGGAAGTCCAGCGTCATTACCAGGCTAGCTGTGAGCTTCTAGCTCACACTAGCTAACCAGCGAGCAGTTAAAAAGACAGCCGAAGCTGCACAAAACACCCACAAACTTGTCTCACTATGCTGTAACATAAGACTGACATCCAGCTAACCACAGCTAAAAAGATATTTAGAGAAAACTTACCATTTTGTCAGGTTACACGAGTTGAGTCGTTTCATGCTGAAAAGTTTGTTTGTTTTGGCTCTCACTGAAGACACCGACACTGAAGACATAGCTGTTCTTTTGTACTGCTTTTAAGCGAAACATTCTTTGTATATGAGGACAGGGGTGCTCATCCTCTTCAGCTCTAGCGTAGACGACTGGCTCTGCCATGTCTTCATGTATTTCTTCTTTCCATGTGTCCGCTACTTTGAAACGCTTGGGCAGTGTTGCCAACTCCTCAGTAAGGAAAATGCTATTGGTTGTCCTAAAAGTCGCTAGAAGTCGCTAAATGACGTCATCGCCTAATTTGCATAATTGGTCATGCTAATCTAATTGTAACCCAATTTGTTGGAGAGAGAAATAACACCGTGGAAGAGACATAACGTGCGTAAAAAACGTCCTAAATGCATTTAGAGTTTATTTAGAACTACAAATTAAATTTCTTTTAGCAATTGTTGTTTTTTTTAATGTCACAATTCCAACCCTGCTCCTTTACCCGGGCTTGGACCGGCAAAAGTGACCCGAAATAGGCGCTCTGGTGGAGTTACTTTGTGTGTGTGTGTGTTTATAAGTAGTTTTAAACCTTGTGATCCACAAAACAGCATAAGAGTAAAAGAGTAAAAGAAGAACTGACTGCGTTACAGCACCCGCTGCTTGTTGAGACTAAAAGCAATACGCGCTTTCACGTCTTTTATTAGGGGTCTGAAAACTAGCTAAATATAGCGACAAAGTCGCTAATTTGGCAACACTGCGCTTGGGCCGCTCTGGCATGACCAGTTTCAAACTGATTGGTAAAAAAGTTACTGGAAACTCCACTGGCGGCATGTTATCTAATGTGTTAAACTAATTATTTTTTAAAAAGTAACGAGTCGAATTTTGCAAATGTAGCGGAGTAAAAGTACCGTTTCTTCTTCACAAATGTACTCAAGTAAAAGTAAAAAGTATCGTGCCAAAAAGGTACATTAAAAGTAATTTTTTTTCAAAAAATTACTCAGGTAAATGTAATGGAGTAAATGTAACTCCTTACTACCCACCTCTGGCTACTGAGTCATCAAAAGGTTTCTATCTGATATTAATTCTATTAATAATGCTTAGGACTCATATTGCACTGCTGGAAAAAGTTTATTTTGATGCATATGCTGCTTTTTTGCAAATTTGCAGTATAATATTTATTTTCGTTTTTCCTACAGTGTATAGAAATTGGTGTATTTCAAAAATAAAACTATGAAGACACTCAAAATAAATTTCCTGTGGTGGGAAACTATTTTGTGCAACTTTTTTGTATTTACAGTTTTGAGGGATAAGCCTCTTAAATTTCTCTAACTAGAAATATATGTTAAAAAAAACAAAAACGATTTTAAATTTTTTTGTAGTTTATTGATCTTTTGTGCAATTTATGTAATTACTATGCACTTAATGAATACATATTATTAAAATTTAGGCTATAGTGGTTGTATTGATGTATAGCAACTTGAAATGCTCCCAAAAATGGCTCTACAACATGTAAAAATATAATATAAGCTCTGGTGGACTTGGTTCTATGGTAGGTCTTAAAGGGTTAAGCATGTGAATATCATTTTAGTTTCTCACCACATGAGGGTGGTGCTGTTGTTTGTGTTTTGTGTCTTGTATATGTAAGCTGTATGTCGCAGCAGAGCATTGGATGAAGGCCACCTCCTCTGAACTGGGGTTTGACTCAGCTGGTTGAGCTCCACCTTCTTTCAGACTATCAAATAGACTGTTCTTTCACACACAGATGGCAGTGTAATGCTTTTTTTCTGCCTACAAGAGCCAGATTAGCAACTTTTCACATATTGCAAATAATTTTACACAGCAATCCTGATAACCATAGGGGTGGAAATACATTTCTCTTCATTTTAGTCAGGATGTTAAGCCACTTGAATTTATTTTATTGATTGATTTCTTTCTTTCTTTTTGGTGATAGGATAGGTAAGCCTGACCTGCCAAGAGGCCTTCACTTCTTTTGCTCTCTTTCTCACTCTGCTCTCTCTTTCCTTCTCTGTCTGTGTCACTGGTCACCACTCCAAGTTCCCACACCTGATTATGCTACTCTGAGTTCTCTATACATGGCATCGGCACAGATAGTGCAATGCTCAGAGAAACAGCAAAAACCCAAAAGGTACATCTACAAGCCTAGTTTAACATATAAAATGGCGAAGCACATGAAAGAACACCTATAAAAAGACTGAACAAGTATGGCTTGTTTGGAAGAGTTGCCATTACAAATCCTCTTCTCTAAAAAAACACGGAAGCAGCAACTAGGTAGTAAACCACAAGGCTTCCAGAAAAATGTCTGTCTTTTACTAATATGCCATGCAAAGTGTGTTTAGTATTAGTGTTAGTCTGCACCCTCCAATTACCACAGTCCCTTGTACTATTTACTAAACAATAATGATGTAATGGACAAAGTTAATTCAGGAAGCCAATTGTCAATCCCTGCTATAGAAACAGTTCAGTGATTCTTCTTTCAGAAGAAAACGTCCCCATTTTCCCTAACCCTATCTTGAGTAATTTTTAAATTTGTATGCTTTTACATTGTATCAAGACCCTAGTGTTTTTTTCAGTTCTTTCTTTTTTTAATGTAAGGGATTTTTAAATGTAATTTAAAAAAAATGTTTTTGCGGTATGGATTCAAAATAGCTGCCATCATGCTTTATGCTTAACAAAACTGCTTAAATATTTATCTTTCAAAGAATGTTTGTGCACATTATTTCATCAGATAGAACTACTGCTGTTTTCCGAGCCATTTTGTCACTAAATGGCAGAGTTCAGTAATGATTAGGCATAGAATGTTTGTTCACACTGCCAAAATTAAAAAAAAACGTGTTAAAGATTAAACAACAACTCTTATGAAACAGTATCAGCTTCAGTTTTGAGGTGTGTTACTTCTGCAAAATGTTACTAATACTGTCTGCGAATTGATGATACAGCACTTTTAGAATGACAGTTTGTTGTTTGAAGGACTGGTACCAGTAGGTCAAAGAGAGAACCCTGTTGTTGGAGCAACATAAAGAAATGCTGCACAGACATATGCAGCACATGGAGCAACTGAGTATGTCTGTGAATAAATTAATGGGCAGATCTAGAAGTTTGAATAGCTTATCAGAATGTCCTTAAGAGCAGTTAATGCTAGTCAGTCTGGTTGTCTCTATAGTATAAGTGCTTTCTTAATGGGTCAATATACTGAATATTATATTAGTATCGAAGAGTATCGAAAAGCACAATCATGGAGAAGCTGCTTGAAACATTTAATTTTGCAAAAATTAAATGTTCACTCAAAACCCAAACATTATTCTAGAAGTTAGGATAGGGCAATGCTTTTTTCAGGCAGGCCACAAAATCAAGCAGCAGATCAGATGACCGATGTCGCCAATGCCTGTTCTGTTCTGCATGGATTTCCTTTTCCCCCATCTGTGACTTTCCAAATATGCACATGGAAGCACAGGTATGTCTCTGATCGATTCATACCACCAAATATAAGTTACTGCAGTTAATGCAGGACCACTGCAGTCCTGCAATAATTTTATATTTAACTCAAACATTTTTGACCGCACCTCATGTGCATCAGTTCCTCCAATCCCGGTTGCATTGCATTGTATAAATGTGTAGCAGTCATTATCAGATTCTAAATATTATGATACTCTTTGATGTTGTGCACAAATGCAAGGTTTCCCCTGGCAGATACATAGTTTTACTTCAATGTATATAAAAAAACCTAACCAAATTTTGAGTTTTTCATTTTATATGTAGACACAAGTGACTTTACGCACACACACACACACACACACACACACACACACACACACACACACACACACACACACACACACACACACACACACACCACTAAAACACAAGTGAGGCAACACACAGCCATGCTTGAGAGTTTTATTATTGCATAGGAAGAAGAGTTTACAGATAAAAGGCAAAGATGAGCAATACTTTTTATGGAAAAACTACTTTTCCACAGTTTAGGCTAGGGTTAAGAACTAGGGTTGGGATTGCCACTATTCATGACATAGACTTTTTATTTTGTTGCAAAATTTTTATGCTAGAGACAAAAGATGAAACAGAAATTGTAAAGCCAAATGAAGAATGTAAAACAAAAGCCACTGCACACCAAACAGTGTGTATTTTGACAGAAATTTCACATTTTCTTGACACAAACAGAAGGTCGACTTTTGCTGCATGCTATATCATCCCAGCACTTGGAACCTGTAAGATCCAAAAGCAAAAATCAGCAAAGTACAACACAAATCAAAACCTGAGACAATCCTTTTGACTTTTACTTGTTATCACTTAAAATAATTTACACATTTATTAACCATGTGAAATGTTGTGTTCTGGTTTACCGCTATGATTGATTTGCAGACAGTGCTGGTTGCGCCAGAAATTATTGGGCTCTCCTGGGCACCAGTTTGAATAGTCGAAAGGCTTTCCATCAGTCCATAACCAGGCCTTGTTCTAGATGAGAGAAATCGTGCATAGCACCGATTTTATTCACACCAAATAGTCAAGCTTAGCCACTGTCCCAGCAGATGAGCTAACATTGATGCAAGCCCAGATCATATCTACTTCATTTGTTAAAACTCACAAATACACTATTAAAGCTGCTTTAGCAACTCTACTGTTTCTGCATTCTCTACCTACCTCCAGCTCAGGCGTCTTTCATGCTGTTTCTGATTTAATCTATTATCATTGTTTGTTTCATTGTAAATACTCTCCCCGTTGTCGGCTTTACGTATATTCTATTAGCACAGCAGGAAGGATCTATTTCTGATTCATTCAGACATAGATAAATAGAAACAGGCTAAACAAAGTACCTCCTGTGCATCACTTCCTCCAATCCAAGTTTCTTGGTAGTCATGACTGGCAGTCACTATCAGGTGCTGAATCCCATGATACTCTGTGCTGCTGTGCACAGATGCAAGGTTGGCCCCCATGACCAAGCAGTTTTTCTTCAATGGAGATGAAAGCAGGGAGCAACATCTGGATTCAGTTACAGTAAAAGGATATGGATTAATCCATTTTGGATGACAATACAAATGGAATAAACCTACCTCTGCTTTAGCCCATGTCGTGCGTCTTGGAATGTAGAGGAAACAGCGACCACTCAACAGAGTCCAACCACCAGGACAATCAGAGGACCTCTTGACCAGGTGACTTTTGGCTGGGGGAAATTATGACTTGTACACTTTTGTACACTTTTCCGAGAGAGATCAACATTTACACTCTGTAGCTTTAATTCACACCCAGATGTGGGTTTAAAGTGACCATTACAATAATAAAAGAGAGTATGAAAAATGAACAAAACTGCAGAGCCCTTTAGGTTTGTGAAGAAGTCTAGGTGAACTGAAGAAGCCTCTTGGATGAGAGATGAAATGTCTTCACAGACTTAAAGAAGTCCAGTTGCATTCTTTTTTCAAATTCTCTAAACTACCATGACCTGAACTGTTTTCAACTCAGCTCAGTATCTTTTAAATACAAACTGTATGTTTGGATTTTTGTCCATATCTCTATCAGCAATGCTGCACTCTGCCTTTACAAACATTTGTAAAAGGATGGCTCAATCTAAAGACCTCACTGATGTCAGGTATGATACAGTAATACAATGCCACCTTTGCAAGAAGCCAGTTCATTAAATCTCTTCCCTTATAGTTGCTCCCAAACAAATCAGCTGCAAGTGTTTACTCAACCAGAAAGTGGCAGAGCACATAATTACAGTGCTGAGGTGTATAAAAAATAACATTTCACAAAACACTGCTGATTAAATAACATTAAGCTAATGTTTTGTTTTGTTTTTTTTCTCGAGAAAACAAATACCAAGTTACATGAAACAATGAAAAGTTAACAAGAAAAAACAAATATGTGAAAAATGTATTGTCATCAGAATCTAGGATCTAAAATGCGTGTAGCAGGGGAATGATTTCCTTGTGCCAATTTAAGACAGACATTAGTTGCCTTTATTTTATTTGTAGTCCATCATTGTAAATTTAAATGTTCCAGAATGGTAAGTGCCATTCACATTGATCTCAAAGCCAAGCCAGAGAGCCAAGGCAACTACACTAAATTATTTATCTTGTAGTCTGCGATCACAAGTGTTCAAACTTCTTTTCAGCTTGAAAGGTGAACTGCAGTAATTTACACTATTTAGTTTACACAGTTTTTTTCATTTTTCTCATGAATTTGCCCTTCTTATGTTTGTTTTTCTCATTAATTTATGACACTAATCTACATCTTATAATCTAAATATTATTTATTTATTCATGTATAACTTTCTTTCTTATTAACCCAATAAAGTGACTTAGAAATAACATGTTTTGATGTTAAATCATTAAGCCATTTGGCTACATGTAAATAGAAAACAAAGAGGAAATTAATTTCAAATCATGTTATGCAACTGCAGATGATAATATAATTAGACAAAAACTTAAGGGGCACATTTTTGGAAAAATGTTGCAGTATGCTTACTGACCTGTTTGATTGGTTCCACTCCCTCCTTTGGGGAGAACTGAAAAAAGGACACTTAATGAACTTTTTGCCACCATTTACAAATAAAACTGTACTCACAATACTCACCAGCAGCATGGGTCAGAATCATCACAGCACAAACAAACACACACACAGGAAACATCTTCACCGTTATACAGATGATACAGCAAAGTTATAAAACTTCAGAAAGAGTGTGGCAGAGGGGATGCAGAATGACCGCTTCTTCTTTCTTAGTATCAGCCTGTAGCTACAAACTTTGAAGGGAAATCACATATATTATATACAGGTTTTTATCTCATCATCTATCATAAAATGAGGAAGTGACACAGCCAAACACACAAAGAAAAAGCATTTTAAATGAAGCAAGATTGTAGCTTTGAATGTTTGATCGAGCTAGTTATTAATCAACACCAATTTTTTTCTTTTTTTGTTGTTTGTTTGTTTTTATGGGACTTGTGGCATTCCCCTGCATTGTGGTGAATTTTTATGTATCACTTTACCCTTTTTATGAATGCATTTATGGTGGAAATGGCCTCTAGTAAGGCAGCACGGTGGCATGGTGGTTAGCACTGTTGCCACACAGCAAGAAGATCCTGAGTTCAATTCCACCATCAAGCCGGGGGCTTTCTGTTCTCCCTGTGTTTGTGTGGGTTCTCTCCGGGTACTCCGGCTTCCCGCCGCTGTCCAAAGACATGCTGTTTATGGGGATAGGTTGATTAGTTATTTTGGATTAACCAAATCCAAATTGCCCGTAGGAGTGAATGTGAGTGCGAATGGTTGTCTGTCCCTGTGTGTTAGCCCTGTGACAGACTGGCGACCTGTCCAGGCTGTACCCTGCCTCTCGCTCTATGACAGCTGGGATAGGCTCCTGCGCCCCCTGCGACCCTGAAACGGATAAGCGAATGGAAGGATGGCCTCTAGTAATATAAAAGAAAAAAAATAATCATGATGTAATAACAGAGTACTCTTTGGTCTTTTCATGTTATTGGCAAACTTATGCACTTGATATTTATAGTAGATACTATTATATTAATTGATGTGGGTATAAATTGGATATTGTTGTTCTGAAATAACAAAGATACAGTGCTAAACAATGGGTGCTTTAGGCCATTGATAGTTGTTTGCTAGGAAACATGATGGGATCATAATATTTGGTCAATATAAGAACGCTTAATAGCCGAGCATGCTGATGTAGGTGAAGATCTAAAAGACAATGTCCTAAAATTGCAACCAAAAGGGACCCAAAATAAAAATAAAAACAACAACTTTATTAAGGCTGATGAGACAGCCCTGGAATGCAAAACCAATTAAAGGAAAAGGAAACTCAGTCCACAATGGTAATATATGTGGACAGCGTGACGCTTTTGTACTGCATTCAAATAATTATCTACATCCGATTGCCTCGAGGCCTTATGACATCCTCGACACTATGCAGATGAACATATAAAAGTGATGAACACCTCTTTCGTCGAATTTTGAGTGTTTCAATCAACTTTGTTACATCTGTGGTGTTCCCGCCGTCAAAAGTGACTGCCATAGATAATGAATAGAACCCCCCAGCCCCTCTTTGGCCTCTGACCCACTGAATGTCCCACTCAATGACCACTGAACGACCCATTGACCCACCCACTGAACTGAATTCGGTAATGAAAAATGTTTCTTATGTTAATTTAAGAGCACTAAAGTAACCCCTTACTTTAGTGCTCTGGGGGTGAAAACAACCGTAGGGTTAAAAAGAAGCACCTAGCCGTGTAGTCCGCCTTTACAAATATTTTTAAGTAAGCGAATGAATCATTTTAAAGAGCCCACTGAATTTGAGCAAGGTACTGTAATAGTATGCCACCAAATATTTAAAATTAACATTAGTATTTTAACAGTTAAGATGTCTTTTAGCTGAATTCCTGCTTGTGTGAAGCCCTCACATAGAGTGTGAGCATGCTGTGGGCCTCCTGCACATGCACAACGGGCACCGTAAAGGTCCTTCTGTGCTTAGGTATCTTAAGTAAGGTTTACTTAGATTTTTTTTTTTAATTCTGGGAACTAATTCGATTTTACAGTGTATACTTCATGCTGGTGCTGGGATGTGGGTCTATCTGCAGTGTCCTCATACAGTCTGCTTCCTTGGAGCCTGTTTGAAAGTGTGAATAAAAGAAAGCTAATGTTAAAGTCTACACTGTGAGTGGACATTGTGTTTTAAGTTTAACATATTTTGCATTTTGTTAATGTTTTGTGACTTGTACAGCTCTGTATACAGATACGTCTTTTTTTTCCTGTGTCCATATAATATTTTATGGGAATGATGCCATATGATGCCATAGCCCTGACACTACACACTGCCCTGTCACACCTGGAGAAGAGAGACACGTACAGTGGGGCAAAAAAGTATTTAGTCAGCCACCGATTGTGCAAGTTCCCCCACTTAAAATGATGACAGAGGTCAGTAATTTGCACCAGAGGTACACTTCAACTGTGAGAGACAGAATGTGAAAAAAAAAATCCATGAATTCACATGGTAGGATTTGTAAAGAATTTATTCGTAAATCAGGGTGGAAAATAAGTATTTAGTCATAACAAAAATACAACTCAATACTTTGTAACATAACCTTTGTTGGCAATAACAGAGGTCAAACGTTTACTATAGGTCTTTACCAGGTTTGCACACACAGTAGCTGGTATTTTGGCCCATTCCTCCATGCAGGTCTTCTCGAGAGCAGTGATGTTTTGGGGCTGTCGCCGAGCAACACGGACTTTCAACTCCCGCCACAGATTTTCTATGGGGTTGAGGTCTGGAGACTGGCTAGGCCACTCCAGGACTTTCAAATGCTTCTTACGGAGCCACTCCTTTGTTGCCCGGGCGGTGTGTTTTGGATCATTGTCATGTTGGAAGACCCAGCCTCGTTTCATCTTCAAAGTTCTCACTGATGGAAGGAGATTTTGGCTCAAAATCTCACGATACATGGCCCCATTCATTCTGTCCTTAACACGGATCAGTCGTCCTGTCCCCTTGGCAGAAAAACAGCCCCATAGCATGATGTTTCCACCCACATGCTTCACAGTAGGTATGGTGTTCTTGGGATGCAACTCAGTATTCTTCTTCCTCCAAACACGACGAGTTGAGTTTATACCAAAAAGTTCTACTTTGGTTTCATCTGACCACATGACATTCTCCCAATCCTCTGCTGTATCATCCATGTGCTCTCTGGCAAACTTCAGACGGGCCTGGACATGCACTGGCTTCAGCAGCGGAACACGTCTGGCACTGCGGGATTTGATTCCCTGCCGTTGTAGTGTGTTACTGATGGTGACCTTTGTTACTTTGGTCCCAGCTCTCTGCAGGTCATTCACCAGGTCCCCCCGTGTGGTTCTGGGATCTTTGCTCACCGTTCTCATGATCATTTTGACCCCACGGGATGAGATCTTGCGTGGAGCCCCAGATCGAGGGAAATTATCAGTGGTCTTGTATGTCTTCCATTTTCTGATGATTGCTCCCACAGTTGATTTTTTCACACCAAGCTGCTTGCCTATTGTAGATTCACTCTTCCCAGTCTGGTGCAGGTCTACAATACTTTTCCTGGTGTCCTTCGAAAGCTCTTTGGTCTTGGCCATGGCGGAGTTTGGAGTCTGACTGTTTGAGGCTGTGGACAGGTGTCTTTTATACAGGTGATGAGTTCAAACAGGTGCCTTCTTTATATATATATATATAAATATATATACAGGGAGTGCAGAATTATTAGGCAAGTTGTATTTTTGAGGAATAATTTTATTATTGAACAACAACCATGTTCTCAATGAACCCAAAAAACTCATTAATATCAAAGCTGAATGTTTTTGGAAGTAGTTTTTAGTTTGTTTTTAGTTTTAGCTATTTTAGGGGGATATCTGTGTGTGCAGGTGACTATTACTGTGCATAATTATTAGGCAACTTAACAAAAAACAAATATATACCCATTTCAATTATTTATTTCTACCAGTGAAACCAATATAACATCTCCACATTCACAAATATACATTTCTGACATTCAAAAACAAAACAAAAACAAATCAGCGACCAATATAGCCACCTTTCTTTGCAAGGACACTCAAAAGCCTGCCATCCATGGATTCTGTCAGTGTTTTGATCTGTTCACCATCAACATTGCGTGCAGCAGCAACCACAGCCTCCCAGACACTGTTCAGAGAGGTGTACTGTTTTCCCTCCTTGTAAATCTCACATTTGATGATGGACCACAAGTTCTCAATGGGGTTCAGATCAGGTGAACAAGGTGGCCATGTCATTAGTTTTTCTTCTTTTATACTCTTTCTTGCCAGCCACGCTGTGGAGTACTTGGACGTGTGTGATGGAGCATTGTCCTGCATGAAAATCATGTTTTTCTTGAAGGATGCAGAGTTCTTCCTGTACCACTGCTTGAAGAAGGTGTCTTCCAGGAACTGGCAGTAGGACTGGGAGTTGAGCTTGACTCCATCCTCAACCCGAAAAGGCCCCACAAGCTCATCTTTGATGATACCAGCCCAAACCAGTACTCCACCTCCACCTTGCTGGCGTCTGAGTCGGACTGGAGCTCTCTGCCCTTTACCAATCCAGCCACGGGTCCATCCATCTGGCCCATCAAGACTCACTCTCATTTCATCAGTCCATAAAACCTTAGAAAAACCAGTCTTGAGATATTTCTTGGCCCAGTCTTGACGTTTCAGCTTTTGTGTCTTGTTCAGTGGTGGTCGTCTTTCAGCCTTTCTTACTTTGGCCATGTCTCTGAGTATTGCACACCTTGTGCTTTTGGGCACTCCAGTGATGTTGCAGCTCTGAGATATGGCCAAACTGGTGGCAAGTGGCATCTTGGCAGCTGCACGCTTGACTTTTCTCAGTTCATGGGCAGTTATTTTGCGCCTTGGTTTTTCCACACGCTTCTTGCGACCCTGTTGACTATTTTGAATGAAACACTTGATTGTTCGATGATCACGCTTCAGAAGCTTTGCAATTTTGAGACTGCTGCATCCCTCTGCAAGATATCTCACTATTTTTGACTTTTCTGAGCCTGTCAAGTCCTTCTTTTGACCCATTTTGCCAAAGGAAAGGACGTTGCCTAATAATTATGCACACCTGATATAGGGTGTTGATGTCATTAGACCACACCCTTTCTCATTACAGAGATGCACATCACCTAATATGCTTAATTGGTAGTAGGCTTTCGAGCCTATACAGCTTGGAGTAAGACAACATGCATGAAGAGGATGATGTGGACAAAATACTCATTTGCCTAATAATTCTGCACTCCCTGTATGTGTGTGTGGTGTGTGTGTGTGTGTATATACAAAAGATCTGCTGTCTTCTGTATGCCTATATCTTATACACACACACACACACACACACACACACACACACACACACACACACACACACACAAACCTTATTTTTTTATTTCTTATATTATATAATTAGGAATATATATCTGTTAGAAGGGTTTCTCGGAAAGGAAGACCTGTTGCTCTCTCAATCACCACAAGAAACACAGGAAGAGGAAGTTCCTATGAACAAAAGACTTTCTTTCACTCTGACACTCACACAGTCAGCAACAAGACAACATGGAGGTCAGAACTCAAGGCATCAGACTGTGTGAGTACTGAGTTTCTCTGTCTACAATAAGTTATTTAGTCAGTCATTCCGAAAACATGTGCATGGGAGTAATGAGAAAAATATGTATATATTTAAAACAAATTAAAAGAAAATATTAAAAATATAACATCTATGCAAATCATTATGTTTCTTCATTTTTGCAGTGATGAATATGCTGTTTCTGCTGGTGACAACAGTTGACTTTGGAGATTTTCAAAGACATGGTACGTAGTTAAATGCTTGCGGAGATGTATTCACAGCAAAAATATAGTACAGCCTTATTTCTAAGGAAAAAATAATAAATTCTCATACTAACATATTATACGCATAGCCTTTCAAATGATTAAACCAAAGGAAAACATTAACTCATTGTAAATTTGACATCAACAATCCATTTCAAAATAGATGTTCCCGACTGTGTAGCATCCCCTTTCTTATTAACAATAGTCTAATAATGTCTTAATGTCTGGGAACTGAGGAGATCCGTTACTGGACTTTTGACAGAAGAATATTTCTTATTCTTATCTGATATGTATCTGTATATTTTCCATTTCATGATGTACCAAATGTTTTCAGATGATGAAAGATCTTAATTGAAGGCAGGTCTATTCACAACCTAAAATCTTCTATTTTGAAGCCATGCTGTTGCAAAAGATGCAGGATGCAGTTTTATTATTATCTTACCCAAATATGCAACACCTTCCCTGTAAAAGACATTTTTTGGATGGGAGCATATAGTCATGTAAAAGCAGTATATACATTTCAGCACTGATGGTGCCTTTTCAGATGTGCAAGGTGGCAGTTTGTAGGCACTAATGCAGCCCCATACCATCAAAGGTGCAGGCTTTTAAACTGAATGCTGATAGCAAGCTGGCTGGTTCCTCTTTTCTTTAGCTTAAAGGATGTGCCATCCAGGTTTTCCAAAAATGATTTCTAATTTAAATTTGTCAGACCACAGACTGGTTTTATACTCTGAGGTGATTTTAAATCAGCCTTTGTTGAAAAAAGATGGATATGTTTGTCAATCATGTTCACATATGTCTTATTCTTTGAACGGTGATTTTAGGAACAGGTCATGCTTAAAGATGACAGGGATCCAGTATTCATTTTTCACCTTGTACTTTGGACACAGAAATTTCTCCACATTCTTTGACTCTTTTGATTATATTATGTACAGTAGATGGTAAAATATTCAAAGTCTTCATAATTTTACACTGAGTAACATTATAAATTTGTTCCACAATTTGTGTAGGAACATTTTTTTTCATAGATTGGTGAACGCCTACCCATCTGTACTTCTGAGAAACGTCTCTCCAAAATTTTCTTTTCTAAATACCCAAACATGTCACTGACCTTTTGCCAGTTAACCTAACAAACTTTTCCCAAATTTTCCTCCAGCTATATTTTCTCAAATTCAAAAATGTTTGTCATGGTAATTTTTTTCATCATCTTCAATTTATCCTTTGATTTCTGTCTTAGATTCAGCTTTTCCTCAGGTTGTTCCAAATAGACAGCAATTCTTTGAACTAGAGTCAATTTCAATTAGCTGTGAAGGACTGAATGGACTGACTGGATGGAGAGTGATGAAAAAGACAAAGGGACATGTTAGACCATGTGCGTCTACCTGGGAAACATCTACTGGACCTTGCAATATTAGTAATGCATATCCATCAAGTGACAGTGGAGAATACTGGTGTGAAATAGCAGGAATACAAACAACCAACACAGTCAACATCACTGTAACTGGTATGTAAAGAGGGAATTACACCTTCTCATTTAAACTTCGCAGACTTTGTAAGTCAATATGTTTTGAAATTGCACATTTAGCCAAGCACGTAATATGATATTTTTTCCTGATAGAAAAAACAAACAAAAACGTCCTCATTATAAACACAGCATAACGACACAAATTTCTGTGCACTCTGATTCGGGTACATGTGATATGTTTTACACAACAATTTAATCAAAATGATAAATAATCTACTGTCTGTAGTAGGTGAAACTTTTATATGTTAACAAATCATGTGCCATTTAGGTGGTCCTGTGATCCTGGACAGCCCTGTGAATCCTGTAATGGAGGGAGATAACATGGCCTTACACTGTAGAAAAAAGGACAAAAAATCTAACTTCACTGCTGATTTCTATAAAAGTGGCATCTCCATTGGTCATAGTCCAACAGGAAGCATGATGAACCCCACTGTTTCCAAATCTGATGAAGGAGTCTACAAATGTAGCATCTCTGATACTGGAGAATCAGCAGAGAGCTGGCTAATTGTTAGAAGCCTGGAAACTCGTGCTCAAACTGAAGACAGTTATTTTCACCTATACCTTGGTGTCAGTGTTTCTATGATGGTTCTACTGCTGCTACTGGCAGGCCTCCTTTATTGGCTGAAATATCAACAAAAAATCCTAGGTCACACTGAAGAAATGCCACTGACGCAAAGTAAGCTTAAGTAGTTTTGACTAAATATTCATACCAGTAATAACCAGTTAGTCTGGTATATATATATATATATATATATATATATATATATATATATATATATATATATATATATATATATATATATATATATATATATATATATATATATATATAAAACTGTTAACCTCCAGTCTTCCTCGTCCCCACACACAGGTAAGGACAAATACTGAGTATATGTAGGTATGAATTGTTCTCATCTGTTTGTTTTTGTATTTTGTAATATTTGAAATCTGACCTTGTCCTGTAATGACCAGTAAATGCAATAGTTAGCCTTATAAAAACTCATCAAAATAATTAATATTGTGACAAGCACATTTTCCATAACAATTTTCTGTCTATGTTTTTCGGCTCTATGTTTTAATGTCTGCAGAGGCCAGTGAGGTGGAGTCAACCCAGGCGACATATGCTGTCATCACAAAACCAAGAATGATGAAAGGTAATTTACCCATCATTGACAAACACAAAAGATCTAACACCCTTAACTGCTTAAAAAGCTATAGTAAGAAAAAGCTTTGACAACTTGCTAGTGCCAAAACTTTGAAGAATAATAAACCTGAGCTAAACATCTTCTATTATTATTGAAGAGGGCTAAGGTTAGGAGTTCAGTTAAGGACTACTCAAAGAGTTAACTAGGTTAGAAAAAAAAGAAACCACTGACTTTTGCATTTTGATATTTATGGAACCTTGAAAGTTACTCTTTAAACAGTGCATTGGTGTGATGCTGATCACACATTGAGCTTTCTCGACATCTTAGATAAAAACCACATGAGAAACCCACAGACAGAAACAAATATGTGAGTCGCCGCAGTGACGTTTCTAAAGGTGGTTTGCAGGTCACAAATAAATATAAAAAGACTAAATGTGCACACTTGATTTATTTGTAATAAGAGAAGTGTTGACATATGAGTAGTGAATTTTAAAAGTAACCAAGGTGGGCCAGCCACATTGGTTACTATTTTGTACATACTATAATTTTAAATCTATTTTAAATCTAGCAGCTTATTTTTTCCCACAACTTGTTCTTCTAGATGCACCAAAATATGTTAGAGCAGAACAGTTTTTAAATTATTATTTTCTTCAAATATATGCTAAATAAAAATTAAGTATTGTCTCAAGTATCAAGTGAATTACATTAATGATGAAGTGTAATGAAAGTGTAGTGTAAAATGCAGACAGACAATCAGTGTTTAAAAAAATAATTTTGAGACATGTATTCATTTATATCATAATCTGTCAAAAATGAGCTTGGCCAGTAAAGAATAAAACAAACAAACAAACAAAAAGTGTTTTCTGTGTGTGAATTTGATTGGAAAATAATAATTATTTTTTCTTTTCTTTCTTTTTTCAGCATGACAGTAGTCTCAAACACACAAACACACTGTCATTGCAGTAAACACAAGCTGGATTTGAA
The DNA here is from genome assembly GCF_964374335.1 of Astatotilapia calliptera. Lineage (NCBI taxonomy): Eukaryota > Metazoa > Chordata > Actinopteri > Cichliformes > Cichlidae > Astatotilapia > Astatotilapia calliptera. Next base: position 61,284,284 of record NC_137424.1, read on the forward strand.
AAGACAATATAAATTTAAACAAATACACAAAACAACAACAACTAAAAAACAACTGTCACAACGAGCTGGCCTCTATGACCACATCACTGTGACCACTGATAAAGTAGTGTTGGATCATCAGCCAGGAACAGCTTTGAAATCTCTTTGAATTTGAAAAAGTGGATTTCAAACTTATTAGAATTGTACTTTTCCCCCCTTACATACAGTTTCTATATAGGCTTCCATATTTCAATGAGTCACTCGACCTGCTTTGGTTTGCTTCACAAAGCTGCATGAGTTCGTTAATTTTTTTTTTTTTTAGAGATTTTCAGTTGTAATTAGGTTAAACGAAAACATACATATAATCAACAAATGAACAATGTTTGTGCTTGATTATAAGAAAAAGGTGACCTTCTATTTGCAATTTTAATATACTGCTGCAGCATACTTAATTTAGAATTTAAATTTAAATTGTCTCCATAATAGAATCAAGAGCAGCCAGCTGGTCAGTGTGTTCTCCGGAGCGACCAGCCCATTTATAGGAGAAGAGGAAGTGGATTGCTTTGATTCTACAGTCTACAGACACAAATGAGGAAAATACTTGTATGACATCTGCATTCCGCTATGAAAATTGTTGTGTTCTCCCTTATAGCTGTGCTCCTCCCAGTTTTGTGGTAGAAAATTTGCAGTTTAGTTTCCTTATTTTTGATCTGCATATTTTGTCCGGCCTGCCACACAGCCTAATAACAACAGAATCAGTAACATTTTCCTCTAAAAATTATAGCATATTATTACAGCATAATAATAGTTAGTAAAAGTTAGTTAGTTAGTAGTTGGCAAATTAAGTAAACTAGTGGACATAGAAGGAATGGCAAACAAAGCTCTACAAATCAATGGAACTAGAACAATTAGACAGTAACGTGTTATGGTATCCTATAACACAATATTAAAATATCATTTTAAAATATTACATTAATACACAGTTGTTGTTCCAATGAGAAAATAACTAATTAAAAATAAAATCAACTGGATACATTTTATTCTACACAATGTGCTCTTAAATTAAGAAATATGGCTTTCAGAAATGTCACACTTAAAATGTCTTGTAATCTACTCTCTGTAGTAGGTAAAATGAAATCAGTTAAGATTTTGTACAATATGCACTTTTTGTTTTGTGTCTATTGTGACTTTTTTTTCTTTTTAATTATCATCTTGACCAACTTCAAGTAAAGCTTTCAGTATTTCTGTGACCTGCTTTTTCTTGTTCTTCAGTTACATCATAATATAACATAAGTATTCAAGCTGTCTAATATGTTGACTGTCGGCCATCATTCACTCGCCTCACTCAGGTGTACAACTAACTACCAGATTAAAACGTTTGGAGAGGTGATGCAGAGTAGTTAGTGTAAATATTCATTTTCATATCATTAATTTTATAATAAAATAAAAAGTGTTGTTTCAGCTTACCTGTTTCATACAGTCACCTCATTTTAAACATTTATATACTTTGAAATGATGGTGTCAAAGTAAGTTATAAAGAGTCAATTTCCTTTTATTTTGTTCCTGGATCACTTGTTTTGCAGATAGAACACATTAAATGAAATAAATAAACACAATACGTTAGAATCACAATTAACCCTTAGATGCACACGTGGGGTCAAAAATGACCCCAGGGGTTGTTTTTCTTCAAAATCTTTAAAATGCAAAGTTGTAATATATTCATATTCCAGGTATTCCTCATAAAATATGTTTGTAACATGAGGCCATTTGCATTTTTGTTAATTTTTTCATTAATTAAAAAAAATGCAGTTTTTGTATCACTACCCCACTCTTCCACAAGTGGGGTCAAAAATGAACCCAAGCAGTTCCTATGGAATTTTTTTTTTGGAACTTTCATTCTTAGCAACTCTGACTGTCCCACTTACACTTATGATGGATTTAGAATTAATTTTTACACAGTAACATACATGATTTATAGTCAGGGCTGCACATAATTGGTTCGCAAGTGTGCATTCGCTGTCAAAATAAAAGTATTCCCGGAAATTCAGAGAATAGGCGCTTCTTTTGCGGTGGAGGAACACCAAAGTAATTGCTTACGGAGCTTGCTTCTTCAACATCTTTAAGAGTTCTGAACAAATGTCTGTCCTCCTCCAGAACATCTAATGTACGCATACGAGCGTCCCAACTTCTTATCTGGTGCGCGTCTTTTATTTTGACAGCAAATGCGCACCTGTGGACCATTTATGTGCATTTATGTTTTTTGGGAGTCCTCTGCATAACCCATGGTACAAGGCCACTATGTCAATTCAAAGATTTAAAGATATTCACAGTTTCTTGCACTTTGATGACAAGAGGACCAGAGCCTATGGACTGAAAACAAACCACATGGCAGCTTTCAGCTACATATGGGGCCTGTTGCTGGTCAACTGCAGGCAGAAATTCATCCTCAGTGATTATGTTACAGTGGATGAACAACTTGTGCCTTTCAGAAGGAAGGCCCAGCTTCTGCAGTATATACCGAGCAAGCATACAAACGTGATACAAGTGATACAAAAACTGCAATTTCTTAAAATTAATGAAAAAATAAATAAAAATGCAAAGGGCCTCATGTCACAAACATGTTTTATGAGGAATACCTCAAATATGAAAATATAACAACTCTTTGTTTTAAAGATTTTGAAGAATAACAACAGAGTGTATAGAAAAATGCATTGTTTCTATTTGGGGTCATTTTTGTGGGTGTGTGTATGTTCAGTCCATGTGTTAACCCTTTAAGACCTACCATAGAACCAAGTTCGCCAGAGCTTATATTATATTTTTACATGCTGTGGAGCCATTTTTGGGAGCATTTCAAGTTGCTATACATCAATACAACCATTATAGCCCAAACTTTAATAATATGTCTGCATTAGGTGCATAGTAATTACATAAATTGCAAAAAAGTGCAATAAACTACAAAAAAATTGAAAATCGTTTTTGTTTTTTTAACATATATTTCTAGTTAGAGAAATTTAAGAGGCTTATCCCTCAAAACTGTAAATACAAAAAAGTTACACAAACTAGTTTCCCACCACAGGAAATTTATTTTGAGTGTCTTCATAGTTTTATTTTTGAAATACACCAATTTTTATATACTGCAGGAAAAACGAAAATAAATATTATAATGCAAATTTGCAAAATAACAGCATATGCATCAAAATAAACTATTTCCAGCAGTGCAATATGAGTCCTAAGCATCCCAGAAACGACACAGAAAGTCATAAACTCAAACATAACTTTTTAAAACACATAACAAGTAAAACACAAGCTCATAAGGGCCCGATCGTAAAAAACTACATTTCCGCAAAATGACGTCACTTCCGGTTTCGGGCAGGTCATGCGGTCATGTGATAGTTCGCGCTGATGGACGTAGGAAGTGTTACAAACAGCTGATGGATCGGCGAAGCGTGTTTCTGGAATATCATGTTTTTGTTGCTGCAAGTGATTTTTATGCAGTTTTTGCAAAGCTATATGTGGAAGGAAACTGTGACCGAGGACAAGCTGATGGCGTAAGATGTAAGTACAACTCCTCCAGTTTCATATGCAAAAAAAATTATTGTGCTAGCTTAAGTGGTTGCAGAGCTACCGGGATTTAAAAATAGTTACGCAAAACAGAGCGTGCCCGCTCCGATCGGCTGTAAAGGGTTAACGTGGGTCAGATGTCAGGAGGCAGAGTTCAGGAGTCTGACAGCTGTGGGGAAGAAGCTGTTCCGGTACCTGGTGGTCTTAGTCCGGAGGCTCCTGTAGCGCCTCCCAGAGGGCAGGAGGGTGAAGAGTCCATGTGATGGGTGACTGGGGTCTTTGATGATTTTCCCAGCCCTTTTCAGACACCGCTTCCTGTAGATGTCTTTTATGGCAGGAAGTGGTGCTCCGGCGATGCGCTGGGCAGTTTTCACGACCCTCTGCAACGCCTTCCGGTCCGAGGCAGAGCAGTTCCCGTACCAGACTGTTATACAGTTGGTCAGGATGCTCTCGATGGTGCAACGATAGAAGTTCACCAGGATGTCTGAGGACAGGTGGTTCTTCCTCAGAGTCCTCAAGAAGAAGAGGCGCTGGTGAGCCTTCTTGACCAGCTTGGAGCAGTTGGTCGTCCAGGTGAGATCCTCGGAGATGTGGACTCCCAGGAACTTGAAGCTGCTCACAGCCGTCCCCTTAATGTGGATGGGTGGATGTGGGTCAGCATTCCTCCTGTAGTCCACGATGAGAACCAGACACGGAGAAGCTGCATTCAGCTTTTATGCTCCATATATCTGGAACAAACTCCCAGAAAGCCTCAGATCAGCTGAAACACTCAGTTTATTTAAATCCAGGTTGAAGACTCACCTGTTCTCAGCTGCATTTGAATAAAACACCAAATCCACTCTTTTAAGCTTAAATTTCAAAACTTACATTTTAACTACTGTATCTACTGTTTTTTTTAATCAATTTTAAATCATGCTTTTTTATTTGTTTTTGTTTTTAATGTCTCTGTAAAGCACTTTGAATCACCTTGTTGTTGAATTGTGCTATATAAATAAACTTGGCTTGCCTTCTATATCCAAACTAAAAAAGAAAAATCAATAAACAGCTGGCTTCCAAAAAAATAGTAACTGGAATCATAGTTCTAGATTTCAATATGAAGATACAATCTCAAAATACAAAATAAGAAAGCAAACAACAGAGAAGAATTTATTTTCTTTATTTTTATGTTTATGTCTAATGCTTATTATTAACATTGTTGTTGACAGTTTACTCAGACATGGATCATTGCACTTTTTAAATATAACATTATATAATTATAATGTTTTGACAAGACTAACATCATCTATTGTATAAAAGAATTCCTCTTTCTCTTTTAACTGACATCCAGCCTGCAGCGTATATGTAGTGACAGGAATCAATATTACCCCACTCTCTTCACCTCCATAACACTTAGTCTTCCTTCAAGACTATCTCTGCTCTGTTTCTCTTCCTATATAGATCATTGTTGGATCCACCTCCAAAGTACCTTGAGGTAACTGTGGTTACGACTAGTACTATATATTATCGCGGCAGGGTATCTGATGACCAGTAGGTGTTAATTGCCTGGATTTTGTTCTTCCCATTCAGCAGACTCTTCAGGACTGGTTGCATATTTCGTATCGACTTCTTCATGCTTCCCATTTACCTTTGGGATTACCAGGTACTTGTAACTGTCCTCAATGGCTGCAATGTTACCTTCTTGTTGTGCAGTCCCCTCAGTTCTGAATACTTTCCCTCTCTTTGTTACAGTCTAACTACACTTCTCCACTGTAAATAACATTCCAATTTCATTGCTGTAGAATGATAGGTGTCCTGCTTGTGTTATATTTTTAGTTCTAGGATCATCTATTCACGCTTACCTCCATATTCCCAGTGTCTTTCCAGTCGGTCGTGTCTCAGTCTTTATGGGCGACCGGGGTTCATGGGGTTACGAAGCTCATCTTGTAACCAGAAGGTTACCGATTAGATCCCCAGCTCTGTCTGTCTTGGTCATTGTGTCCTTGGGCAACACACTTCACCTACTGTCTACTGGTGTTGGCCAGAGGGCAGCCTCGCTTCTGTCAGTCTGCCCCAGGGCAGCTGTGGCTACAACTGTAGCTGCCTCCACCAGTGTGTGAATGTGAGAGTGAATGAATAGTGGAATTGTAAAGCGCTTTGAGGGTCTCGAAAAGGGCTATATTATCATTATTATTATTATTCCGTGTCAAGTCTGTGTCTCTGTGTTATACTTACTGTTTTACTTTGATAGTCTGTGTCCTTTGTCAATGTATTCTGCTTTACTTCCTTTGTCTAATTAGGTCTGATTTGTCCCTGCTGTGTCACCACTTGTTCTCCGTCATCTTTTTGTCCTGCCTGTGTATTTAAGTCCTGTGTTTCTCTCTGTCAGTTGTTTTGTTGTAACCTCAGTGTGTTTTTATGTGACTTGAAGATTCCGTCTTCTAGTTTTCTCAGTTTAGTGCCATGTTTCTAGTTTTCTGAGATTTGGTTAGCGCTCTTATGTTTGGATTGATTTGCTACCGCAATAAAGCCACCTCCCTTAGTAAATTATTCTGTCTCTGAGTCAAGCGTTTGGGTTCTTCATCCTGCCTGCCACAGCATAACATGACATACAGATTTGAGGTAAATGATGATCATGAGGTGGCTCCATTCTCTAGTCAGTATCTGTAGCCAGTCTTATTATTAATCTGTCTCAGGGTTTTGTTCACCACATCCATATTGAATTTCTGGTGAAGGCTCTTAGGGTTCTGCTAGTCTTGTACAGTTCTAGTTCTATTCCAGGATCCATGTATAAGGCACTGAGTTGTAGACTTTCTTGTAGGTCAATTCAGACAGCGCATTGGTTAGGCAGTCTGGTCTTACAAAGTGACTGCGTTGTTCACTTTGGTAGTGAATAGGACTGCTGTTTGGCAAGATTAAAATGACAAGTAAACAAAGACTGGTGTCTATTCAGATTACTCAAACATCCAGAGAATTTGAATGTTTCCAAAACATGTTCAATGAAAAAAAAACATGAGAAATATAAGTTCTCCATAAATTAAGCAAATCATATTTTAATAAGTATCTTTCAGTCAGGTGTGACATTTTTGTTTTCATTTCCCCACTACAAGAAATTTTGCACTTATTTTATTTGCACTTTTCGTCTGTGAAGGTTCTCAGTCATCCAGGTCATCGTAGTCAAAGGAGCTTGCAAAGAAAAGCGTCTGGACTTCTTTAAGTTACTTGAAGACGTTTCACCTCTCATCCGAGAAGCTTCTTCAGTTCTAAGGTGAAATGGTGGAGAGTCCCAGATATAAACCCAGTGGGAGTATCCCCCCAAAGAGGGACAAAGGACCCCCTGATGATCCTCTAATCGCCTGAGCCAAGGTGTGAAACTGGGCGTGGGTCCCAATCAGCCAGAGTTTCGGGTGAGTTCATTGTGAAACCTGGCCCCACCTTATCATGCGATTTCCTGAGGCCAAGGATGTGAGTGGGCATTAAGGCGTCTGGGAAGGGATCTCAAAACTGGGTTATAGATGGCAGACAGTTGGTGTCGTAAACCACCGCCTCTGTTCAAAGATGGACATAGATGGCTTCTTTCACTCCTTCAAGATTATTTTTTACAGTAAAGAGAGACATGAAGAATGTTAGGAGAGAGAGAGGGAAGGCATGCAGCAAATGGCTAGGGGTCAGACTCTAATCTGAAAGCTGCTGCTTTCTGGCCACCTGGTCACCCCCTGAGCTAAACTGGGCCTATAATCTTTCTGATTTAACTGACTTAATCACTTCTTCCATCCCTGTGTCTATTGTACCCCATCCCTACAGAACTGCTGAATGAAGTTTTGCCATTAATGGTTTCTTAAATATGATAATGTAATGCGGTAAAGGACAGAGCACCTGACTGCAGCGTCATAGATAATGAACTAATCAGAAGTGTTTCGACTACGGAGCCCGAGTGTGTGAATAAAACACAGGAAACAGAAATAGAGCTCAAAAATATATATAGTATGTATGTTATGGCAATGCGAAATGTATAGACTGATGTACAAAAATATATATATAAATATATGCATATATAGCACAAACAAAAATAATGGTAATAATACGAAACAGCTTATTGGGTCCCAAACGGAGGTGGGACGAGGTTTAGTTCAGTATCAGATCAGTTTTGTTCCATTGACCATGTAGCAACAGTTCAATTTAGTCCATAGATTCACAGGTCCTACCACAATGCAGCGGTGGTTGGGTGGCTTGCTTTGATCGCAGCAGCAGCCATGGGAGCAGGGGACATAGGACATGAATAATAATAATAATAATAATAATAATAATAATAATAATAATAATCTTCAACGGCAGCTTGCATCCCAAGATGTTGCACTACTGCCATCTCCTGGCTTTTCAAGGGACATGCAGCTAATTGACCCGGAACTTATAGAATAGAATTCATTCCCGCCACAATAAAGGGATAAACCTATCTCTAGTAATGGGCTGTGCACCACAGCCGTTTAAATTGGCAGTAATTAAACCAGGGGTGGGCAACTCCAGCCCTCGAGGGCCAGTGTCCCTGCAGGTTTTAGATGTGTCCTTGAACCAACACAGCTGATTTTAATGGCTAAATTAGCTCCTCAAAATGTCCTGAAGTTCCCCTGAGGCCTGGTAACGAACTAATCATGTGATTCAGGTGTGTTGACCCAAGGTGAGATCTAAAATCTGCAGGACACCGGCCCTTGAGGCCTGGAATTGCCCATCCCTGAATTAAACCATTACTTAAAAATCAATCACCTGACCCAGCTGGTTTAACTATCTTCAAACTTCTTTTGCCTCAAAGATTCTTGAAAGTGTAATTGTAAAACAGATAATTTATGATTTGTTGAAGAATGGTTTATTTGAAAGGTTTCACACAGTATTCAGAAATCAACATAGTGCAGAGCACGAGTGAAGCACTTCTTATGTTTTTTCCTCCTAGAAGAGCACTTCTTGGCTATGCTTTTTTAGGTTTGTGCATTTTGAATAAGTCATCCTTCAATTGAAGTTGCATTACAAGTGTTCATATTTCTAATTTTTGACAATAAATAAAAATCCTTTTTTCGTTCAGAGAGTAAATCAGTCCTTCAAGCCCCATTCTTTCCACAGCATCATGTGCTCTCTTAAACCTAGGTGTTATTTTTATTTAAAACCAAATGGTTAGATGTAAACACAATCTTTATTCATCACCTGCCCTACTCTACAGATTTAGTTACTGTAAATTTATTTCGAAGAGAAGTGTCAACACAAATATTTTAATGTTGCAGAAAATAAGAAAGAAGCAGTTTATTCTGGGAAAATAAAGTTTTGCAAGAAAAAAATTCTTTTTTATTACATATTCAGTTTGTTTCTATTAAAAGAAGCAACCCAACTCCAAGTTATAGCAGTAGTCATTTCATTCCTTATGTAGCATTACAGCAAAATAAAATAGGTACGGTTGCAATATCAGAAACTTTGTTGCCAGGTGTATCATGCTTTGCTGCGACCCAGGAATCATCCGATGTTCTTGACACAGACAGATGGGAGGAGGTTTGTACAGCTCTTATTATCCCAACACTTCTTTTCTGTAAACACCAAAAGTCAAGATTATCTGAAATCATGATCACATTGGACACAAACTTACTAAGATGAATATTGTGAGGTGAAACTATCCCCTGGGACTTGTTGGGGACTTGGGAAAAGAGTTTAACATAATGACTAATCATTAAATGCACACATAAACACATGGGAAGTGGTGCAGGAGAACAGGGCCGTGCAGAGAGATTTAAAGGGGCGGGTGCTCAAAGTTAAAAAGGGGCACATTGAACCAGGCTGAATAACAACAACACACATTCATCACGAATCTAATATGGGCAACAAGGCAAAGCAAACGTAGCCGATGTTTTACCTGATGGGTACAATGTTGCTGTTGAGGGGTTGCTGTGGATAGTGCTGGAGGGCAGGGCTGTGTTGATCTGAGACTGTTGACATTAAAAAGTCCATAGGAGAGATGGTAGCTGATTAAACAAGTGTCATGAGATAATAACAAAATGCAAAGATTGGTGACAGCGCTTGGAACCATAAGGCAACAAAAAACTGTGAGAAATAATTTCGGCTCTGCCTGTGAATCACTCTTTGCTTCTCTTCTTCCTTCCATCCCATCATTTCATATATCACTCTCCACTTGCTATGTGAGAACAAGGCACAACTTGCTATTGCAATAAACTATAATCTAATTATCCACACCTAACAACTCTTGCACTTAATCTATAATAAAATGATGACAGAAAAATGTTATAGCCCTGCCTTTAGTAGCCTCACACAGCTCCTACTGTTTCCTCCTCATGTCCTTACCAGGCATGTCTGGACAATGTTATATCCTGAGTAATATTTTTTTTAAAAATCCATCTAAATAAAACACACACATGCAAGCACACACAGTGACATTTTAGACCTTCTTCAGAATACTGAATATACTATGGGCATCACGGTGCTGATTCAGAATCCTTACATTATTATTTATTACTAGAGCTACAATAATAAAGCAATGAGGGGGAAGTAATGAATATGAAATAATGTATTTATGATGATTCCATTTGTTTCACTATCCACTCTGTGCAGGGCAAAGCTTATTACATTTTTAAACTGTAGATACAATAATTTTACTGCTGTAAAATCCAAATTTTGTCTTATTTAAAATATAAATCTGATATAATCTGCTTCTTAATGTATGTTCTTTAAAATACAGCGTGTGTTTTTTAATATATTATAATTATAATAATGCATAATTATGTGGACATGCATATTACATCGTTTTTTAGTGAAATATAATCCCTCCAGAAAGGCAGGAAAAGCCTGGAAACTTACTTTAAAACTAAATATGTTCCCTAAAACGGTGACAGAGCTACAGACCCATGACAGCCTTACACAGGTAGCCAGCAGCTGTGACCAGCACTACTTGTGCAGTTAATAAAAGGACAGGTAATGTTTGTCGCGCTGTTGCACACACAGCATGCTCGTTTGTTTCAGTGCGTCAGTTGCAACAAGACAGCTTACCAACGTGTACGTAATAAGCTAATACTCCTGTGTGCTACACACTACAGTGTACGCTGTACACCTACTTACTGGTTTTGTTGCATCAGTCTGTGTCTCTGAGTTAACTTGTGTTTCTTCTACAGCTCCGGACCGCTAAAAATGCGCGTGCTCTTTGTGAGCTCGTTCCCGGCTCGTAACCAGCGCGTTCTGCTGTCAAGGGCAATCATTGGTTAAATGTGATCATGTGACTGATGCAAGCCAGAGCCTTTTATTTAGCGAAACTGTGATTAATAGTTAAATATTATTGTTGAGGGGCACAGACGGGACTCCGCACGCACACACACATAAAAAAATAAATAAAGAATTTTTTTTAAAAGTTGCCTCAACAAAAGGGCACTTTGGGCACCCATCAGGAAAGGGGCGGGTGCTCAAGCCCCTCTAGCCCCCCCCCTCTGCACGTGCCTGCAGGAGAAGGACTCACTGTGCAATGGCAGTCTCAGACTATTAAACATAACAACGGGATGGTTCTGTTAGCGTTTGTGATTATCTGAGGTAATTTACTCAAATGATGCACAAAGGCTCACTCCTGCATTCTGTCATGCGCACATTTTTCAGAAGGAATTTGGGAGAAATATATTAAATATTTAATCTGCTTTGGCAGTTGAAATTACAAGTTACAGCACTGTACTTTTGTGTGAAGCAGTGAACTGCTCACAAAAAAGATGACCCTCATTGGACTGTACAGCTTATATACTGTGACAATAACAAAAGATTATTATGGTCATTTTCTCCCAGCACCCATCCTGATGTCTCCCTTCAAATCCACTCCGTTCAGTCCGACCTCGCCTCATATCTGCTCCTCCTGGAATCAGAAAGACAGAGAAAAAAAAATAACCGCGGCTAAGCCTTGGCTTTCTGCGGATTTCTAAGGCCCAGGTCAGGACATCTTGTTCGGACTTCCTGACCTAGAGACAATATTCTTACACAGTGTATGTGTAAGCATGCTGCAAAATATCCCTCTGCACTCAACGTCCACAATATAACGCCAGACAAAGCTTAAAACCCTCAAAACACGAAGCGCCAACTCGGTTATGAGCAGAACTGCATTGTGTATATAAAAAAAATAATGAAAAAAGCTCTAACTAATCATTTAAATAAAAAAAAATCTAAAGTTTTCGACCCTAACAGTTCCATGACATTTTCTTTACAGCATGATATATACAGCATGTACAAAAAATTCTGTCATAGTCCCTGTTCCTGAATCCAGTCATCTTAAATCCCTATTTGACTTCAGACCTTTTGCTCTAATGTTAGTTGTCTTGAGGGTCCTAGAAAATCTTTTCAGGCCAGAAATCATGAAGAAAGCCTGTATATCTTCTTGATCTCATTACATTTGACAGCCAAATATGAATATTTTATAGACGTGTCGATGAGTTTTTATTTCTGTACTTTTTCTGTTTTTGTCATTTTTATTGGTTTGTTTGTTTGTTTTACACTCATTTTTATAATGTGATGATAAAATCTAAAATGAAATTAGATAAACAGGTTAGTTTGCTGTACTGTGATTGATTTAAAGTAAAGAACAGTCACACACTGGTGGCTATGGTTTCTTGGTCAGAGTTAGGTTACATCAAGTGTAGGGGAGATTTGTATGAATTTGAGCTGATAATGGTGAGATCCTGTTTACAGGCAAAGTCACCCTCTACAATGTAGACAACAGAAAATATAATTTATTTAATATTTCTTCTTTTTCTTCTGATTCACAGAGAGTATAATTATAAAAAAGGGTTACAGTAAAGTTTGTTTTCCCATCTACTTATATTATTTTATTATTATGTTATTATAGCACAAGGTTCAGTTAGCTTTGCACACAAACAGAAACATACTCCAAAAACGGCTTTTTACTTTCTTACTTTGAGTACATTTCAGTGCCAATACTTTTACTTAAGTACAGAATGTCTGTACTTCTGCCAAATCTCATTACAGAAGCCAGGCTCCTCTACAGCAATTTCAGGCTTTTCCATCCCCAATGCACAGCAACTGATGGAGAAACTGAGGTCATTGAGGTCAGTGTGCATTAAATGTACCATTGTATTTTGGACATTGACCTCAGTGACCTCAGTAAAATTCTTTGTCATGTTAAGATGTGATTGGTGCAGAAAATGTTAACTTATTTACCAAGAATCTTACAGGTCAGAGATTGAAAAATAGCTCTTATGAAATTGTTCATCAATTTTTGAAATTGAAATTGAACTTCACTTGAACTACACTTTTAAAGCATATTTTTAAAAGCTGTTTTTCCTTCACAGTTTCACCAAGGCTGTTGCCTAATGGTGGATCTGATAATGATCTGTAAGTATTTATAAATAAGTCACATCTTTAGATATGATCATTATTGTGATTTATATGCTTTTTATGGCAAAATAACGAACGAGAAATAACTGAGCATGTCAAATGAAAAGCTGTCACACTGGAAACTTGTACAGACAAAATAGTTTCACAAGTTATATTTAGTAAATGATTTGTGTGGTGATGGGAAAAGAGATGACCCTTCTGTTTGTAGCCAACATATGGACAAGGCACATTCTTTGAATTGTTCCACGACTGTCTAATTAAGGGCCTTGCAACTCCTTGGTCTGTGATGGTGATTGTACAAGTTTTCTACAGCTGTTATTTCTGCAAATGTATTTATTTGTTAATATTCTGTTCAGTTTTTCCTTTCTAATAATAATGTATTTCACTTTAACGTATCACACTGTATAGACACAGGCCTGAAAGCACACATTAGAGACAGGCATACACCAATGGACACATAAAAAAACTTCCATATTTGGGCGTGTTGAAGGTTCAACATATGGTGCAGGTTTCTGTTATTGGAATGAGTACTTGTGTTCACGATGGCTCCAAAAGTCTGCCGTAAAGAGTCTGAGGTATCCACCTTAGTAGAAGGTGCTCGTTTTAACTATTACCAGATGTGCAGCTGGGCCACATATAAGGTGAGGCAGGAAACCCACGCGTGTACGATATCTCAAACTGACTGGGACGTTACTGCTATAGTGTAAATTTAGTGGATACAAGAAACATGCTTCATAACAGTATGTATCCTATCACGCTAGCACTGATCTGATGTTTATGAGATCCCGAGGTCTGGCTCTCTCTGCCTTACTGTAAAAGTCATCCCAAACCATTGATAGAGATACTGTAAAAGAGGTTCAGAGAGTCAATCAGGTCTTCAAGCCCCATTTTTGCCACTTCATATGTTCTTTTAAATGTAATAATTTTAAAAAGTTGCACATCAATAAAACCTTTGCTTACCACCTGTCCTTGTAAATGTGTGCTTCTCTTCAAATTTACAGTCACTCAGAAATATCAATGCTTAAGATTTTAATGATACAGAAAATAAGAAAAACTGTTCATTTGGGGAAATAACATTTTGCAAGAAAAGCGTTCATTCCATTACACTTTCAGTTTGCTTCTACAAAGAGAAACAATCCAACTCCAATCATGCCACATGTGACTTCATTCCTTATGTCGCATTAGAGCTAGACAAAATAAGTAAAGCTGTAACCTCAGAAACAGATTCTGTAGAGGATATATGAGAGTGACTGCTTCTTTGCCAGGATTACCATGCCTTCATGTCAGCGGAAATCATCAGATGTTCTTGGTGCAGACAGATGACAGTAGGTTGGTACAGTATGCATCATCCCAACACTTAAGACCAAAAGTCAGCATTGCTGAAAGGAATATTTTGGTTTATATAATAACAATAATATTAGTCAATATTCACTGTTAATTATACTATCACATCACTCTGTAAATATGTATATATATTGTAGCAATCAGAGTTATAGTCTGACGACCAAGAAAATGCCCAACAGATTTACTTTCACAAGTGGATGATTATGGCTTTTGCCAGACTCATCCACTTGATTGTCATAGTTTGTCTAGTCTTTATTATTTATTCTTTTTTTTTTTTTAATATTTCTTTTACTTGTTATCGTCCCTTATGTAGCCAGTTTATCAAAGAAAAATATTCTCCAAACATGACATACCATTGCACACCCAGCACACTCTATACTTTCAGGGATTTCTGATTAATTTACCTCCAAAATTCATCCGCAGGCATTGCTCATAATACGAGTTGCTTGGCTGTCCAGGGCACCAGTTTGTGTATCTGAACTGTGTTCCATCAATCCAATACCAATAACCATTCTGAAAAACAGAACAGAATAGACAATAATGCATTTAAAAACAAGCTAAAGTGCAAACAACTACTATATAGAGACAGTGATACCAAAGAACAATGTTTGATAAGTGGATTTTTAACTGTCTCATAATGTCTATAAATATTTGTACAATGATTAGTCAGATACCTCTTGTGCATCTGAGCCTCCAAGCCATGTTTCTTGACTTGCATGTGTGGAATTAAATATGAGGTGCTGAACAAACATTACTCTTCAAAGGTGTGTACAGATGCAAGGTTTGCTTTCATGAAGTCACAGTTTCTCTACAGTGGAGATCAACAGGCAGCAGAATTTCCAAAGTAAACAAAATAAAAAGGATTTCACCAAGCTAAATTTACAAAGCATTGTGTAAGAAAGTATTAAAGTCCATGCATAAAAACGAATGGTAAATCCACATTTTTACCTGAGCCCAAGACATGGCATGAAAAACATAGATAAAACAGCGTTTGGAGTACTCTGTCCAACCATGAGGGCATTGTTTTTTTGGCTTCATATCATGAGGTTCACCTGAAAAAAAAAAGTACTTTATAAACTGGTGTCGAACAAACTATCCTATGCCTAGAAATGAATTTAGTTTTTATATTTATTCTTTAATTTCAGACCATTAAACACCATCAGGGCTGCAGTTTTGTTGTTTATAACTCATCATATTCCCCCATGTCTTGTTCATTTAACAGCTTTCTTTCCTGGCTCCAAATAGGATAACCTTTAGAGCAGCTCACTTCTAGTCTGACAAAAGTGTTTAAAGCCCACAAGTTTAATATGATTCTACTTTACAGTGCTTTTGCTCTCTCGGACACTGCTTTGTTTCTTTCAGTGTGTATTATGTGCTTAACCTTTCCAAATTTGTCTATATTTCTGCTGCCAGTACTATACTGTGACTGGTCAAATGTCTGAGTTAGCTGATAATCAGTTTATCGTCTCTCACTGTGGGGAACATCTATGTTTTGCTCTGACACCTGCACTACAACACAAGTTCAGCAAACCCTGCGTCATTATTTATATAGCACTTTAAAAACACACCTGGTAAACCAAAGTGCTGTTGTAACAGGGCGGCCCTTAGCAGCTGGAAAGACAGTGAGATGAACCAAGACAAGTGTGGTGGAACATAAGTACTCATTTGCTATACAGCTCTCCTTACAACAATTAACTCATCAAGCTTGTTCACAGCACAAAATCCACACTCTAATGACAACTGGCAGCCTTAAATATGTTCAGCTGTCACAGACTTAACCATTATTCCACTCTCAGGTAAATTCTTAAATCCCAACCTTCCACCACAGTATACAATATATCAAGAATAATAAGACTAAATAAATACATAAATACATTTCACATTTTCATATTAATAAATAGTTCACATTTTAATTTTACACCAAACCCAGTATTATAAGAACCCAGAAACCCAAGCACAACAAGATTCACTACCCACACTCTCTTTACCAATGGTCTCTCCCGGAACCTTTAA